>NC_051308.1:9628994-9942865 GCF_015220235.1 Choloepus didactylus | reverse complement strand
TCACGTCACAATGCAAAGAGTATACTCTGTCTGATTAACTGCCAACAGAGTAGAATAGAAAAGATCTTGATTTCAGAAGAATGCATCTCTGAGGGCTACACCGCAGTGGGAGGACCAACAAGCAAAGTGCAGCCCAGTGACTATGACAGTTTGGATAGGCAGAAGGCAAGGAGTTGGTATCGCAGGAAGATGGGAATGGATATAAAAAGGTAAGCTGATGGAAAATACCCAATGTTTCTAGTTGGAGCAGAATCAGTAAGGATTCAGGTGCAAGTAGTTTACTTGGGAGGCGATTCCAGAGAACGCCAGTATGATAGTAAGGAAATGAGATAGGGAAGGGAAAGAAACCAATAAAGCATGTAAGGTTACCCCAAGGTGGGCATCTAGGGTGCAGATCCTGCGGGGAACTCTCAGAGATGGTGTAGAATCTGCCTCAGAGTTATCCCAAATGAAGCTGGAATTATTCACCGACTCCCCATTTGTTATTAGCTTCCCCCTACCCCACCCCACCCCCCACAAAGCTCTCATAGCTGTCAGTACCCTCCCTAATTGCAATTGTATCTTCGATGCCAGCCAGTTCGCATCTGACTCTTTGATTCACTGACAAGAGGGGTTCCATTTTTAACAAAATTAGAGCTTTGTTTCTTTCATCTGAGCAGCTCAAAGCATTCCACAGCCCCGCCTGGTTCATTCTCAGCATACCTCTAGGCAGCCAAGGGGAAGTATGGTCTCACCAACCCCAAGAAGAGAAGACATTCAGATCCTAGCACGTTACATGATTTATATCCCTTTCCGGACCAGGAATAACGTGGTCTAGATACTTATAAGTCAAAGGGACACAGTCCTAGGAGGAGAACTTTGAAATTTCGTGAGAAGGGATTTCTTCTGAGCACTTAGCCCAATAGAGGCTAATATCAGAATGGCAGGGAATAACTGCTAAAGCTCACAGACCAGACCAATTCTTCAGAAAATCAAGACACCCTAGTTAATCCCACCCCAGAGAGTTTGCTCACATTTTTATATATGAACATATCTAGGAACATCATTGTGTCAAAATGTGTGAGATGTTTAAAATTAATAAACTCAACACTACAAGAAAAATGAAGATAAAGCCTAAAAAAATTGAATCCGGATTTTTCATGGGATCTTTTCCCCAAGTGACTTTTTCTTCTTGCCTTTTTTTTAACACTAAAAATACTACTTTTAGTATGTTTACAAAAATAATATAGGTGTGTTTGGTGGATATGGAGTGTTTGTAAATAAAATTAATCTTAGAAACCATCCCACCAAAAAATAATCCATTTGCATTGAAAGAAATTATATTACACATAAATATAAAGAATGTAGAAGTCCAAATTTCCATCACCTTGATATAACATTTACATTTTATATAATTCATCTTGTGCATACATGCATATATACATATATATCAATGTATGCTGTTTTCCATCTTGTATGCTTTTTAAAAATTGTATTATTTTCCCTTAATCCCCCATCCCCATTCCTCCCCAGGTAACCAATTTTAACAACTTGGTGTATAGCCTTCTCCAGACTCAAAGACTTATAGGCAAGGATATACACATACACAGACCACGTTCCAATTTCAACAGACAATTCCAATTGTCCTGATAACATCCTTATTAATTTTTTCTGAGTTCAGCATCCACGAAGTAGTTATATCTTCTTAGTGTCCTTTCAACACTAAGTTGTCCACCACTCCTACAATTAAACCCAGCTGGAAGACACCAGAAAGACCCTGAATTTGCAAAACAGTTCCACTGCCTTACTTTTAATCTCTTGACCTTGACAAGAAATCAAGGTCAAGTTATTTTGCAGAATGCCAGTTATTTTGTAGAATGCCTCTCAATTTGGGTTTGTCTGATGTTTCCTCCTAATGAAATTCAGGATATGGTTCTCAGCAGGCCTTGGTCATGTGGAGGCAGTTGTGGCTTCATCAAGGGGGAAGCAGTACCTTGAGGCCGCAGCACTGAAATGTCAAATACCTGCCCAGATCAGCACTGCTCATTCAGGGTCTGCAGTGCATCACACAACGGTATTAAGAGCACTTTTGAAGAAGCACGGCCACACTTTCGGGTGCTCGTGCTGGGTAACTATCAAATGTATCTCAAGCCTAAGCCAAAACTGTTTACACCTAAAATGCAGAAACTTCTTAATCAAGAAGCAAAAAAAGTATGCACTCAGTTTTAAAGAAGTAAAATTGTAACGAGGTACAAGGACTCCAAAACCATTTTGTTGATTACTTGTAAAACATGCAACAGAACAGAACATGATGATAAAAGTAGAAGCTTCTATCAGCAAGGAGAAACAATTCCACCACTCCTACGATTAAACCCAGCCGGAAGACACCAGAAAGACCCTGAATTTGCAAACCTGTTCCAAAGGCAAAAGCCCAGCATCAGTTTTCAGAACACCTACATCTGGACAGTAGCACCCACTTGCTCCCCAAAGATCATTAGCAAAACGAAGAAACACATCACTCAATTAAAAAGGCTGCTTAGTCTGAAAGAATCCCCCAAAAACCCAAAGGTGTGTTTCAAATTTCTTCTCTTCTGTGAAGACAGGATTTTGAGAAATGTCTAATGCAATTTCTGATCTGAAGCTAGTCAGTAAAACAGACAGGATTTTGAGAAATGTCTAATGCAATTTCTGATCTGAAGCTAGTCAGTAAAACAAACTTGTTTCACTTTTACTTTTTCTCTGAATACATGGAAGCTAGATTCCAAAACAAACTTTTCTTGTCATCTTTCTTAGCATTTCTGGTGGGAAAAACTTCATTGGAATGACTAACTAAAATCTGTCTACCTCAAAGGTAGGATGTAAGATTAAAAAAAAAAATAGATGGATGTGCCTTGAAAATAGTAAATTAATATGCACGTAGTAAGTGGTATCCTGATCGTTTTCCCTTCCCTCAGCAATTTTCATTGTATCATTTTCTTTCATAAGGAAATTGAGACCTTTATGAAAGTTTCTACTCAGTCAGGAGAAATTCTTCCAGAGGTCAATAAACTCATTGTTAATTCAGAAAAAGTGTGTGTCTTTGTTTTCCCACAAACATCTGTAGTAAAATCTGAAGATTCTTCTATTTGGGTGCAAAAATCACTATCAGGGTTCAGAGTATAAGTATACTTTCTAGAATTTTTCATATTTATAACTTCCTGTCATTCCTATAATAATATTTCTCATTAAGGGACATTTTAATTTGTTTGGGGGCAGTCTTATTTCTAGGTTTAAAAATTATTTCAAAATATAATATAGTAACTTACAATTCAACTATCTTAAATCATTTCTGGAGCAACATAGATATAAATGGTGGTTGTTTTTTTATTTTTTTTAATAAGCTAGAATTGTTTGAAACCTTTCTTTTTAGCTCATTTAAATACTTCAGAAAAATAATTCAGGTGATGTATTTCTGGTAGGAGTACCGCTGAAGTGATGTAGTGTCCTTCCCTGTATCATAGCAAAAGCTCACCATGTTGGTTTGTCCCAGTACTGTTAAGGTTAATTTTGATCATTATAGTCAGGTGGTTTAGCCAGGTTTTCCCATATAAAGTTACTATTTTTTTTCTTTATAATTAGTAAATAAAAGACAGTACGAATATCTTTTTCTTCATCAAACTCTTACCCACTAATTTTAGTATTCATTCATGGTTTTCGCATTCCAGTATTCCATATTCCTTCTACATTTCTTTTTTATTTGTTTGTTTTGGAGGGGTGGGGGCATTTTATAAGGAAAACCCTTCACTTCTTCCCCATTTATGTATTTATTCATTGGTTTATTTATATTAATATGGCCTAATAGATACTTATTTTATTCAATATGTCCTTCTATAATATGAATTAAGGCCCCCTCTTATTGAGTTACAGCACGCCTTAACTAAAAATAATATCTTCAAGTGGTCTTATTTATATTGAGTTCACACTCACTCAGTGGGTGCTAAGTGGTATCTCATTTTGGTTTTGAGCATCTTTTCATGTGCTTATTGGCCATTTGTATATCTTCTTTGGAAAAATGTCTATTCAAGTCCTTTGTCTATATTTTAATTGAGTTATTTGTCTTTTGTTGTGGCATCATAAAATTTCTTTATATATTCTGGGTATTAAGCCCTTATCCAATATATGATTTGCAAGTATTTTCTCCCATTCTGTAGGTTGTCTTTTCACTTTCTTGATAATGTCCAGGACCACATTTTCTTGCTGCTTCACATGTCTAGTGTATGCTGGACATTGTAAATGCTTCATTTTTGAAAGTCTGCATTTTGTTATCTATAGTTTTTCTTTCCTGACACACTTCTGTTACTGACCTAGCAGCTTTAGCCTTTCAAGGCTTGTTGTTGTTTTTTGTTTGTTTGTTATTGTTTTAAATTCAGTTTTATTGAGATATATTCACATACCATACAATCATCCATGGTGTACAATCAACTGTTCACAGTATCATATAGTTATGGATTCATCACCCCAATCTATTTTTGAACATTTTCCTTACACCAGAAAGAATCAGAATCAGAATAAAAAATAAAAGTAAAAAAGAACAGTCAAATCATCCCCCCCATCCCACCCTATTTATATTTAGTCTTTGTCCCCATTTTTCTACTCATCCATCCATACACTGGATAAAGGGAGTGCAGTCCACAAGGTTTTCACAATCACACTGTCACCCCTTGTAAGCAAAATTGTAAGCTGTAATGTACCCCTTGTAAGCTACAATCATCTTCAAGAGTCAAGGTTACTGGGTTGGAGTTTGATAGTTTCAGGTATTTACTTCTAGCTATTCCAATATATTAAAACCTAAAAAGTGTTATCTATATAGTGTGTAAGAATGTCCACCAGAGTGACCTCTTGACTCCATTTGAAATCTCTCAGCCACTGAAGCTTTATTTCGTTTCATTTCACATCCCCCTTTTGGTCAAGAAGATGTTCTCAATCCCATGATGCCAGGTCCAGATTCATCCCCGGGAGTCATATCCTGCGTTGCCAGGGAGATTAACCCCCCTGGTAGTCAGGTCCCACGTAGGGGGAAGGGCAGTGAGATCACCTGCCGAAGTGGCTTAGTTAGAGAGAGAGACGGCCACATCTGAGCAACAGAGAGGCACTCAGGGGGAGACACTTAGGCACAATTATAAGCAGGTTTAGCCTCTCATTTGCAGTAACAAGCTTCATAGGGGCAAGACCCAAGACAGAGGGCTCAGCATATCAAGCTGTCAATCCCCAATGTTTGTGAAAACATCAGCAGCAATCCAGGTGAGGAAGTCCAACACCTCCGCATCCCTCCCCAGCTCCTCAGGGGGGCCCCCGAATGTATTATTTTTATTCCCCGCCCAAATTACTTTGGAATGTGTTGCTATTTCACGCTAACCTATACAGACCTACCATATCAGACTTCCTATTGAAAGTTCCATGTAATTGTGGTGTTTGAATAAACTGTAGAAGTTATATTGTTTAGAAAATATAGATCCTACACCAAATAAACATCTCTTCCTCAAGGCTTGTTTTTAAGCTATGTAATGTGAGTCCAGAGTAGTCTTTACTCCAGACTAGATGTTTTTTGGCATGTTAACTGAGTGCCCTCTGTGTTCAGTGAAGTCCCTCTGCTCTAGCTGAGTGGAATTCCTGTGTTACCACAGTGCTGTTCAACATATGGAATCTCTGTTCAGTTCAGAGCTCCCGAGAGGCTGTTCTCTACCAGGTCTAGTGCACCCTTGCCCTAACACACAACTCAGTATATGCCCAAAGATGTAAGGAGAACCCTAAGCAGTATTTTTAGCTCATATTATGCACAGCTCCCTTCAATTCTGGCACTCTGACCCACCAATTCCAGCTGCCTTACAAGCCTTGAACTCTGATCTCTGTTTCCACAAATCAGAGAGACCACTGAAGGGGCTTGGGCTCCCTCTCCCTGAACCATGGTCAGATAAAAGGCTGAGGCAATCATGGTGCTCACCACATTTGCTAACTGTTGTCCAACATCTGAAAACTGTTGACAAACATTTTGTTCAGTGTTCCAGTTTGCTAAAGCTGCTGGAATGCAATATACCAGAAATGGGTTTGCTTTTTCAATGGGGATTTATTAGTTTACAAAACTACAGTTCTAAGGCCATGAAAATGTCCAAATTAAGGCATCAAGAGGAAGATACCTTCTATGAGGAAAGGCTGCTGGCATGCAGGGTTCCTCTGTCTCATGGGAAGGCGTAAGGCGATGTCTGCTGGTCCTTCTCTCCTGGGCCCTGGTTTCAAAATGGCTCTCTCAGTTTCTTTGGGTCCTTCTTGCTTCTCCCGGGTGTTATCTTTCTAAGCTCTTTCTCTCCCTGAGCTCTCTTGAAGGACTCCAATAAAGGATTAAGACCAACCTTGAATTGGGTGGACCACATCTTCATGGAAACAACCTAATCAAAAGGTCCCACTCAGAATTGGCCTGCACCCACAAGACTGGATTAAAAGAACATGGTCTTTTCTGGGGTACATAACAGCTCCAAACATCACATTCAGTTTTCTAATTGTTTATGAAGGGAGAGTTAATTGGGTACTAGTTACTCAGTCGTGGCCTGCAATGGAAATCTCATGATAGTTTTTGGTAAATGTTCTATGGATACATGCTCAGTTGTGCTACCAGGGAAACTAATGCAGTACAGTGTTGCCTTGTCTCTCACGGATCCATGGGTGTCCTCAGGCCACACCCATTCCAGGAAGTCCTTCCTGATGCTCACCCAGGGCTTTCTTTCTCTGGTCCTGAAGCTCTCCCACCTAGAAAGGAAGAGTCTTATGATGACTTTCTGTCTGGATTCTCCCAGGGTCTGAGGCTAGTTCATCCCCTTGAGTCCCAGCAGCTTACTCTCCCAGGCTCAGAAGAAGTAATTGGTAGTTAAATTGACATTGGGAGGGGACAATGCAGACTTCTTCAAGTTGCCATTTTCCTCGTGAACACAACTTGATTACATTCGCTCCATGGATGAATAAGAGAAGAAAAGTTTCTTGAGCACCCCTTCATACAAAAAATTAGTTCTTCATATTTTGTATTCAGTGCTCATTCAAATAAAATTCTTGGCCAAGATTTCTTTTCTTATGTTAACCCTTGATTAAATATTTAAAACTTCCAATGCTTCTCTTAAAGATGAAAGTTGACCAGTATCAGGCTTAGATTACTGTCCTCTTCTCTCTTTCCAGGGCCCGGCACAACATTCAGCAGTAACTGTTGTTGATAATGAAAAACAACAGCATTTGAAATGATGCCAAATGCTGCCGAGGAGGTAAAACAACAAAATTCTCACAGGAGCATTCACTGAAGCATTGTTTTTATTAGTAGAAGACATAAAACTAGAACCAACCTATATGTCCATTAGTAGGGGACTAAATAAAGTATGGGATATTCATACAATAGAATATTATACAGGAACGAAAATGAAAGAATTAGAACCACAAGAATAAACATGTAAATTTCAAACAATTTGATGTTGAATGCAAAGAGAAATTTGCTGAAGGTTACATATATTGTGATATCTATTATAAGAATTAAAACAGCATATGTTGTTTATAGTTATATACATATATAGTAAAATTCAAAAAACATTCAAAGGGATGTTAATGCAAAATTCAGGATATTTGTTACATCTGAAAGGGAAAGAGGAAGGAAAGAAGAAAAAGAGGATCAACAGTTTCAATCAAATGCATAATACTTTATTTCTTAAGTTATATAGTGGGTACAGTGGTAATTATATTTTTATTCTATTAATATCTAAACTTTTTGTATTCCTGTCATTTCTTTATTTTTTAAAAAAATGGAAGTACTTTATCACTTTCATACCCCATTTTGTTTCGACATGAATAAAAGAGTTTGCAAACAATATGTTTTCTCAGATAAAAATCTATTCACAGGAAACTAACCAAATGTAAGGGAATTTACCTTTTGACATTTCTTATTCTATTTATTCTATTAGTTAGGGAGGTCTTTCTGGTCTGGTTCTTTACTGATGAGGAAGGCATGCATTCCACATACTGAGATACAGAACAGCACTTTATTAGCAGGTCATTGAGGTTGAGGCAAAATATGGCTGCTGTCAAGGGTTTGAAGGGATATATGGAAAAGAAGAAAGTCATAATTAATTCACTGGAAAAGTGTAAATAGGGTGAAGTGGTAGGTTACAAATTAATATTGTCAGACCTCCCATGATGGCTGTGTTCACATGTAAAACCACCACAAGAAAACATTCCATGTTATCTCAATCAGATTTTCTCTGCTAAATATTTATTATCCTTTTGGCAAAAAGGAAAATGGGTAATAAAGACTCCATTTTTTTAGCTTTGGTGTCTTAGCAGAGAAACAAATTGGGCTGGTTTGAATCTGTTATATACCCCATACAAAGCCATGTTCTTTATTTTATTTTTATTTTTTAAAGCCATGTTCTTTTAATGCAGTCTTGAGGGGGCAGATATGTTGTGGGTGGGATCTTTTGATTAGGATGTGTCCATGAAGATGTGACCCCACCCATTCAAGGTGGATTTTAATTAGTTTACTGGAGTCCTTAAGAGAGTCCACACAGACCCAGACATTGGAGGTGCTAAGCTAAGAGATGAAGCCCAGAGTTTGCCTCGGAGAAGCTAAGTGAGAACCCACAGATGCCTCAGAAGCTGAAAGCAATGCAATCGGGAGCAAAGGACTAGCAGACACCAGCCATGTGCCTTCCCATGTGACAGAGGAACCCAGATGCTATCAGCCTTTCTTCAGTGAAGGTATCCTCTGGTCGATGCCTTAGTTTGGACACTTTTATGGCTTTAGAACTGTAAATTTGTAACCTAATAAAACCCTGTTATAAAAGCCAACCCATTTCTGGTATTTTGCATTGAGGCAGCTTTAGCAAACTGGAACACAAATCTAACTATCTAGATTAACACAGTTGTTCAGTGAACTTGAGGGAAAAGCTTTGAAAAAATCTCTTGTGGGCCAAAAAATAAATAAATAAAAAATAAATGAAGTATGAGAAAGGAGAAAACTGGGGAGAAAAAAGGAAACTAAAGGAGTCTAAATGATAAGAAAAAGACATGGTACCCAAGGTAGGTTTGAGTAATGTTTGTGAAATATATCTCATCCAACCATCTGCAGAGTCCCAGGCATATACTATAGACTATGGGGATACAAAGATGGGTGGAAACCAAGCTCTGATATTTACTACAGAGAAAAAATTCCAATAACTAAGGATTGCCCCACAAGGCAGAGGGTAATAATTGCTGCAATAATGGTACACACAACATAACATGGGGTCACAGATGAAGGAATAATAATCGTGGACAGTTCTGTGGGAGAAGCTGGCATTTGGTTTGAACCTTTACTGAAATTCTACTCATCCTTAATCAAAGGGATGAAAAGAAAATTCCAAACTAAGGTTGAAAGATGACTATCATGGAACTGCTTAAATATTTGAAAAAAAAAAAAAAAAAAGGCGTAAGTTACCATGAATGAAGAATTGTTTTCAAAAATATATGTTATGCTTACAAGGCTGGCAAACATCCCATAAAGTAGTTTTTAAACAGGCTATCAAACACATGCATAGAATGAGCTAATTTTATAAAATTATGCAACTACATGCAAAAATATAAATAGAAAGGTGACAAAATGTTTATCTCTGGAATTTTGGGTGATCTGTGCCTTCTTCATTAACCTTTTCTGCATTGGTCAGTTATTTTTATAAGCACAAGAGTGGACGGATTCAAGTGGGAATAAATACATAGATCAAGAAAAGAATGTAGCTCAGGACAGAACCTTGGGGAATAGTTATATTAAAGAGACAGGGTGGGGGCAAGCAAAAGCAGCAAAGAAGGATCAGTCAGAGAGGAGAAAACACAAGAGTAGAATTCCAAAGAAACGCAAAATTTTCAGAGTAGCAGGGTGTTCGGCAGTGTGGAATTCTACAGAGCCCAGCTGCACGGAGGTCTGGCAGGAGAACTTGGCATTCAGAAATGAGGAGGTCATTGCTGCTGTCTGAGAGAGCACTTTAAGGCAGTGCTGGAGCCAGTTTGTAAAGGTTTGCAGAAAGAATGAGCGGTGAGGAAGGAAGGCAGCAAAGCCGTAAATAGGGGAAAGAACTAGAGACCTTCCGGCAGAGAAGCAGATTGTCATTGTTAAACTAGGAGTAGCCTGAATACAAACAGGAGGACGCTGCAATGGCAGTTACCCTAGAAACCCAGAGAGGAGAACCTAGCAACGTGTACCAAGCTGCTCTATTCTATACTGTCCCTAAGATGTTCTTGGACCCAGTCTAGTATCATCTGTCCATTCACCTGTAGTCTTTGCTTCATGAGAAGAATATCTCTATAAACCAAAGATCTTGATGAGGAAATCATTTAGCAGCCTCTCTGTAACGACAAAGGTGTTGGCAGCAACCAGCATAACTTGTTATTAGAAAGTTCCTGAAATATGATGGGAAAGGCTTTATAGACTCACTTTACTACTGGGGAACATGCTTTCTTGTCTGGTTTCTCTACCTCTTAGCAATTCTCTTGGGATGATGACACAGTAAAAAAAAAAAATTAAGAAACAGCGAGAAGGAGATGGGGAGAGAGGGAGAGGGAAAGAGAGAGAGTATGTGTTAAGGGTGTGTGCCAGACTCTGCCTTCTTCCTCCATCTTGGCCAGGTAGCCCTGGGATGGCATACTGTCAATATTATGGGATCTATACCTACCATATATTTGCCCATATATGTATGTGAATATGCATTAGGTGCCAAGTACCCTACTACCAACTTTACTTATTTAATCTTTACACAATCCCAATTAGGTAGGTACTATTAGCATCCCCTTTTCATAGATGAGGAAACTGAGGCTTAGAAAAGTTTCAATATTTGCTTGATCACACAAACCACTTGACTTAAGGTAATTTCCTGAGTACCACAGAGAACACAGTGACTTTATACATCTCTCCCATGGAGGAACTTGCACCCTGGTAAGACAAATTAGGTGCATAAAAAGTAAACAGCACCTGAAAGCAGCATATAAGTGCCATATGAGAGGGAGAGGGCCAAGGTGCTTGCTTCTGGTTGGGCAACCAGAAGGTTTCTAAAAGAAGGTAGCTTTAAAATTTGGCCTTGAAGGTTGAGACGAATTTTGTTAAGTAGAGATTCCTTTCACCCCAAGATCAAAACAACATCTATTTTTTCTACCTTTCTTTCTTTCTTTCCCCCTCCCCAGCTCTTTTCGAGCTATCTCTAAATAGTAAGCCATCACTATCACTACCACCTTTTTATTCCCATCGACTTTTATTTCCTTCAGGAAACTGAAATCATTTAGTAATAGCAGGCAGAGCTGGGCTTGCTCAGATTTCAAGGCGGGCTTTAATTGCAAAGCAGTTGTGGCAAGGATGAGGCTGGTCACAGTGACTTCATTAAAGGACAACAGCCCATCTTGCTAGCTTGGGTGTCTATGAGTGCCTTGTGGACCAGCTTCTGTGGGGTGAGGGGCAGCATAAATTAATACTAGATGTCAGGGGCAGCATCAGTTAATACTAGACATCAGACTTAACCCTGGTGCATTCTGGGTGCACTCTGAGCAGTCTGTCCCATTATGGAGATGTTATTGGAATTTGCCTTTAATGGTTGTCTGTTAAATAAAAGTCTAAAATGCTCTGCCCCTTCAAAGTTGGAGGATGGAGGGATTGAGTTATCAATTTCAGACCTGTAATCAGGTGGCTCAGCCCAGCACCTGGCTCAAGGATTGATGGGACGGTCCATTTGACTGGGCATTCTCCCAGCACCTGTATTTCACCCTACTTCCTCTCTAAATCTGTTTCTGACTGCATTGCTCCACCAGAAATCAGAAAGTCATCATTAAAATACATTAGTTTTTAAACTATGAGAAACACTTTCACATTGCTCGCAGTCAGATGTCTGTATTTCAGTAACCTGACTGGTGCTATAGTCAGAAAGGAGGGGACATGTTTTGAGTAAGCATCTTCCTTAAAAGAGAGTAAATTCTGGATACCTATAAAAAACAAGCCAAAGAAAAATTGGAAAGAGTTTTTTTGTCCTTACCAAAGCCAAATGATTTCTTATAAGAAGAAAAGCTCATGACAGTTGACTTTGATAACAGTCTGCTGAAAGAAACCTCAACAACTTAAGAAAAGAAATGCTCTCAACACACACGTCATTAAAACCTGCAGTGACAGTGCCAGAGTATCACATTTTTGACCAAATAAAAAGCCTGCAGACTTTCAATACCCCATTCAAGCACATGCAAGATTATTATATGAGGAACTCCTCCATCTCTTCAGAAGAGTAGTTTAGGTTTAAGAATGGTTTAAATTATAAATTTGGGGGAAAAAAATCTATGGAATTAGGATTATAAAATAAGATGCTAAAAGAGACTGTGGCTTTGATTTTTCCTAAGAATAGGACTGTGGGTGGGTGGTGGTCCACTGGATGTGACTGTGTCCCAGGTAATGTAATCTAAAGAATGCAGCAAGGGATGTGACACAGGCTGTAATACTAAAAATAGCTGAATCTTCAAGCATTTTCTGTTATTTATATATTATTTTAAAATCTGGATACCTAAAGTGTCATTTCTTTCCAGTTTAAAAATAATGTTATTTTTAGTGCTGTTTCCTGTGGAAACCATTTCCCTAGGCATGGTAAAAGCCAGAGGGAATTATTTATTTAAGCCAGTTTCTCTTGTTGAACTTTGGATGACACAAATTCATCTTTTATCCCAGTGGAGTCTTCAAAGCTAATCCCTGCCTACCCCAGGAAAATCATCTAATGCTGACATAGCCACACTCGCAGCTGCCAAGCAGCCAGGGAGAACCATTCCATTCCCCGGAGATCAGCTTGAAGAACATTAGGTCCTCAGGGACTGATGGAGAGTTAAAAAGACCTCTGACCAAATTGTTGGACCTCTCCAAATCTGCTTGCATCCAATGTCAAAACAGCAATAGGGCTCAGAAGACACATAGCATTGCACAAAGCCTTCCACACTTGCATAGAAGAGAAAGTATATTTCCTTTGCATAACGTAGATTTCTGACAATGTATTGTTCTCCTTTAAAAATTAAGGAATGAGAAACTTCTACTACCACCTATGAGTGCGTATCTTGTATCAGACTAGTTCTCCCACGAAAACAACTTGAAAAACAGGATAAAATACCCTTTCCACATAACACAGCAATTAAAACCACAGAGAGTGACCAAAGCAGCCAGGACTTCAGAGGTCAAGATCCTGGAGAGAAATAAAATGCCTTGTGGTAAGCCAGGGAGTTGATGGCTGCTTTCTGCCCCCAGGGTATTTGCTGATTGCCACCAGAGGCTTAGAAGCCAAATAAATAACTATAATATATAAATAAGATGATCTAGTGCTACAGGAGTTTCACTGGATGGGGAGACAAAAATTAGAAATCAGTAGATTCAATGCAATCCCAACTTTTAAAAATGCCTGTATCTTATCATTTTGGAAATTGACAAATTGATTCTAAAATTTATGTGGAAATGCAAAGGGCCAAGAAAAGTAAAATAACTTTGAGGAAGAAAAAAACAGTTGGAGAACTTATACTATTAGATATCAAGATTTATTGTAAAGTTAAATTAAAAATAATTTGTGTTATTAATGAAAGGAAAATCAAAGAGATCACCAGAATACGAAAGTTCAGTAAAATATTCACACATTTATGGTTGTCTGATTTGTGATAAAGGTGACGCATTGATGCTGTGGGGAAAAGAATATTAGATCTATAAGTGGTGTTAACTCTATATAGGCAAATAGGAACTTTGATCTCCTACTTCATACCCCAAAAGCCATTTCAGCTGGATCACAGACCTAAATGTGAAAGATAAAACAATAGAGCTTCTAGGATATAGCTAGGACAATAGCTTCATCAACTTGGGGTAGGCAAAGAGTTCTTAAACAGGACAGAAAAAACACTAAACACAAAGGAAAAGATGGAAAATCGGTATTTTTAAAATACTAAATTTCTGTTTATCAAAAGACATCATTAACAAATGAAAAAGCAAACAACAAGCTGTCAGAATACATAGAGAATGAATGTGCATGTGTGTGTCCTAATGAATCATTGAGGAAAACGCAGACAAACCAATTTTAGAAATGGACAAAAGGTTTAAATAGGCTGTTCAAAAAGGAGTATATCTAAATGGCCAATAAGGATGTAAAAAGGTGTTTGATATAATTAGTCATCAGGAAAATGCAATTTAATTCCACAATAAAATACCACTACTCACCCAGCAGGATGGCTAAAATGAAAAGGACTAATAATACCAAGTATTGGCTCTCTCCATGATTGCTGGTGGGAGCATAAATAGGTACTAACAATGTGGCAAATTTTTTAAATGGCTATAAATTTTTCCCATCTCTATGCATTTTCAATTAGCACATGCAATTTGCAATTGACTTTGCAGTTTCTGCCTCCAAAAGGTAGAGTCTGTTTGTCTATACCTTGATTCTAGGCTTGGCCATGTGACACAAGAAGAGGCTTGTAAAGAGATTGTGGGAATTAGACAGACACAAAGGGACAAATACCATATGATCTCAGTTATATGAAATAAGCAGAATATGCATATTCATAAAGTCAGAATCTAAAATACAGGTTACTAGGGGCTGGGGTAGGGAGGAAAGTGGGGAGCTAATATTTAAATGGTATGGAGTTTCTGTTTGGGGTGATGGAAAAGTTTTGGCAATGGATGATAGTGATGGAGGCACAAATTTGGGTGGGTAATTAACACCACTGAATTGTACATCTGAAAAGGGAATAAAAGGAAATTTTAGGTTGTATATAAGTTAATACATACACAAACACAAACACACACAAAAAACCTCATAGAACTTTATAACACAGAGTGAACCCTAATGTAAACAGTGGGCTAAATTTAATAGTATAATTGTAATAATATCGTGTCAACAATTGTAGCAAAGCTACCACACTAATGCAAAACATTCATAAGGAAAACTGCATGAGTAAGAGGGGGGTACATGAGAATTCTGTACTTCTGGCATGATTTTTCTATAAAACTATGTGGGAAACTGAGTCTTCCATGTTGCCTGAGGCATATCTAGGGTGGTGGCTTAGAACGCTAAGCCTCAGGCCTGCATGGAACACTGTGTGGGCCCGCCCTGTAAAGATATGTGTCTTGTGACTATGAGGACAACGTTTACCATTGTCCTAAACGTAGATTGTTCCTTCTGATATGCAACAGGATGTAAACATAGGTATCTGGTGGGCTCTCCCGAGCCTGAGGACATTTAGCATGTACTCCCCGATCTTCTGAAATAAATAACTGGAGCAAAGGTGCATTATCGTCCACTTAGCACGAGATGCAGTGGGCCTCCTGCTCCCTTAATTCTTAACTTTGTGTCTGTGTCTCATTCCTGCGCCGTCCTGTCAGCAACAAGTGGTGCCCAACGTGGGGCTCAAGAACCAGATCTGGTTCCTGACAGAAGAATCGCTTGAATGAAAGAGGTACAGCAGCGCTGGAACTCGGGTGGAGGTAACGGCCGTCTTTTGTATGCGTTCCTTGTAGAACGACCCCGAGCATTATAAGCAGGGTAATGGGTAATGTTGAAGGACACAATAAATATGTTTCCTATATTTCCCTCTTACGGCAGCTGCTGCGGGCCAGCGGTGTCAAGGTGGGGGAGTCACAAATCTTAGAATTGCTGCAGGTTATTGAAAAATACTGCTCTTGGTTCCCTACCCTTGGCTCCCTTGAATTGTATGACTGGGAGCGGGTAGGTAAGGAATTGAAACAAAAACATATGCAAGGAGCTAATTTACCTATTACTATTTAGTGTACATGGTCTTTAATTAAGTCTGTTCTTGAGACTTTAAAAACTGATGATGAGGAGGAAGAATATGAGTCTGATGACAATACTGGTCCCAATTCTCCTTCTGATGATGATAAGGGTAAAAAAGATCCAGTAAAATCTCAAGTTTTTTATTCTTGCCAATGCCCAAAACCTCCTTCTGCGCCTTGCTGGAAGGAATGGCCCCCCGCCTCCTCTGCTGCCTCTTTCTGAGCATAGCTGTACCCTGGTAGTTAAACCTGCCCACGTCTCTGGTGTACAGCAGGGTCTGGCAGAAGCCAGGCGGTGTGGAGATCTGGAGGCCATATGCTGTCCCTCCACCAACTCCAAGCCCTCCGTCTTGGAGCTTTCCCCAGCTATAGCAGGGAGCGCAGCAGAAGACCTCGCTGCCAATGCTGAGGTATGTCTTCTCCCCAATAATCCTGTTAAGGTCCCCACCAGCTATTATGGCCCCTTACCTAAAGGGACGGTGGGTCTTTTGCTTGGATGCAGTTCTCTCAATCTTAAGGGTGTTCGTGTACACACTGGAGTCATTGACTCTAACTACACTGGGGAAATTCAGGTGGTCATGTCTTCTTCTATTCCATGGACTGCCCATAAAGGCATCCTTATTATTACCTTATGTACCTGTTGGTTCCTCCTCTAAAAATTGGGAAAATGGAAGTTTTGGCAGCACAGGAAAGGCAGGAATTTTTCTCACAGAGGCTCTGCAGGAGCCGCGCCCTATGTGTACTCTTACAATTCATGGGCATAGCTTTACTGGGCTTATAGATACGGGTGCAGATGTCTCTATTATTAGTCAACAACATTGGCCCCGACATTGGCCTTTGCAAGAGGCATGAATTACTGTTTTGGGCCTAGGCTCCCTTCAGGGACTTATGGAAAGTGTTCATATTTTGCCTTGCCTTGGCCCTGAGGGACAGAAGGCCACTTTACAACCTTATGTGGCTGCTCTGCCTCTTAATCTTTGGGGCAGAGACCTACTTGAACAATGGGGTGCTACTGTACATATCCCTCCTCCTAGTGGAGTGTACAGTGTTCAAAGCCACAAAATAATGGCAAATATGAGGTATGCCCCTAGCTGTGGGCTTGGCGTACGTTTGCAAGGTACCCCTTCACCCATACAAGTCTCACCAAAATGTGATCAATTTGGTTTAGGGTATAAACCTTTTTAGTGGCAGCCGCTGTTCATTTGCCTCCCCAACCTGTCCCATTAGTATGTCTACAACAAAACCGGTATGGGTAGAGCAGTGGCCGCTTACAAAAGAAAAATTAGAGGCTTTACATGAATTGGTTCAAGAACAATTGTCCTTGCAGCATATCGAAGAGTCTTTTAGTCCTTGGAATTCTCCTGTGTTCCCAATAAAGAAAAAATCAGGAAAATGGAGAATGTTAACTGACCTAAGAGGTGTTAATGCTGTCATTCAGCCCATGGGACCTTTACAACCTGGGCTCCCCAATCCTAGCACGAGTCCTGAAAACTGGGCTTTAGTGGTCATTGATATTAAAGACTGTTTCTTTTCCATCCCTTTAGCTGATCAAGATAAGGAAAAATTTGCTTTTACTATTTTGTCCCTTAACAATAAAACCCCTTCTAAACGATATCAGTGGAAGGTTTTACCACAAGGTATGCTAAATAGTCCTACAATATGTCAATATTATGTCGACCATGCCTTACAGCCTATTTAAATTTTCCTAAAGCTTATATAATCCATTATATGGATGATATTTTGTGCTCTGCACCTCAGGAGACTGAAGTAGAAGCTTTGTTCTATGCTGTTCAAAAAGCTTTACAGGATGTAGGATTGCATATTGCTACTGACAAAGTGCAACATACTTTGCCTGTACAGTATTTAGGTTCTAGTATCAATAGACTTACAATTCAACCCCAAAAAGTACAACTCCACAGAGATGCTGTTACCACCTTAAATGATTTACAAAAACTACTAGGGGATATTAATTGACTTCGCCCCAAAGTAGGTATAGCTAACTATGAGCTCTCCAACCTATTTTCTCTCCTTTGTAGGGATTCTAAATTAAACAGCCCTAGATCTTTAACTTCAGCTGCAGAGAAGGAATTACAATTAGTGGAAGCTAAAGTTCAACAAGCTCGGATATCCCATGTTGATCCTACACAACCTTTATCTCTATTTATCTTTTCCACTCCCAAATCCCACACAGGCTTGCTTTTGCAAAATGATAAGCTTGTAAGAATGGATCTTCTTGCCCAATTCTTCCGTAAAATCCATTTCCCCCTATCTAGATCTCTTAGCTACTTTAGTTGCTTAAGCCAGAAAAAAGGCAAAACAACTCAATGGTTTTGACCTTCATTTAATTGTGCTCCCTATAACTGCTAAAGAACTCTCAGTTATTTTGCAACAACATCTAGCTTGGCAAATTGCTCTAGCTGACTATGTTGGCTAGCTGGATAATCATCATCCAAAAAATGATCTTTTCCAGTTCATTCGCCATACACAATGGATACTGCCTAAGTATACTTCTTGTGAGCCTTTAATCAATGCTCCCATTGTTTTTACTGATAGGTCATCTAAAGGTCGAGCTGCCTATACTGGCCCTAAGTCCAAAGTTTTAGATCTTCCTGATTTCTCTGCCCAGCAAGCTGAACTGGCTGCTGTAATAGCCATCTTAACAGATTTTTCTGAGGCTGTTAATATTTTATGATTCTGCCCATGTTGTTCATGTAGCTAGTAAAACTGAAACAGCATCCATTGAGCAACAGTTGCCTCCTTGTTTATTTAACCTTTTTCTTGAGCTACAATCAGCTATTAGCGCTCGTGTATCTCCTTTTTATATTACCCATATTCGTTCCCATACCAACCTCCCAGGCCCTTTAGCAGCTGGCAATGCTGCTGCGGATAAATTATTACTGCCTGTTATTTCAGAAGCTTCTCATTTTCACTCGCTTACTCATCTTAATGTGCAAGGACTCATGGCTCGATTTTCCCTTACGAGAACACAAGCTAAAGATATTGTTTCTTCTTGTCCTAATTGTCAACTCCTTACTGCTCCACCTTTGCAGGATCCTGGTGTTAACCCTTGTGGTCTAGCCCCCAATGATTTATGGCAAATGGATGTTACTCATATCCCTTCCTTTGGCCGCTTAGCCACTGTTCATGTCAGCATTGACACGTACTCTGGCTTTCTTTGGGCCAAAGCACAAACCGGTGAAACATTTCGACATGTTTGTACTCACCTTTTTGCCTGTTTTTCCTCTATGGGCTTGCCCCGTGCTTTAAAAACTGATAATGGCCCAGCCTATACATCTGCAAAATTTGCTACTTTTACTACAACTTGGGGCATTCATCATACCACTGGTATTCCTTATAATCCCCGAGGACAAGCTATTGTTGAGCGTGCCCATCATACTTTAAAAACTATGGTAACAAAACAAAAAGGGGGAGATGATGGAACTCCCCATAAACGATTATCAAAAGCTTTATTTACTTTAAATTTTCTAAATTTCTATGAAAAACTGGGTGGCACTGCCGCAGAACGACATTTTCCAGCTGAAAAGACAACACTGAAACATTATTTCCAGAAAGCACCTCCTATATGGTGGAAGGACATGCTGACTAATGAATGGACAATGGGTACTTTATTAACATGGGGAAGAGGTTATGCTTGTGTTTCCCCAGGTGACGGACGAGCACCACTTTGGATACCGGCCCGACGACTGAAGCCGTACCATGAACCCAGCAAAGAAAAGAAAATTCCTATGGAACGTCGAGCCACCAGTGATGCAGTTCCAGGGTCTGACACTGAAGACAACAGTGATCGGGCCAACACCCCGAACTAGGGAAGCCCAACATCCAACTTGGGGTCAGATAAAGAAATTATGTCAGGATGCTGAAAACAAGTCCAACGAGACAAGCTGCCTATGACAGGTTCTAACCTGACGGCAGCAATGTTGGCTCTTATTGCTATTGCTGTGAGTATATCTCCGGCATGTGCTCATTCTGGAAATTATACCTATTGGGCTTATATTCCTAACCCTCCATTGCTGCAACAAGATATAAACATTGGCAATGCAAAAGAAAACAGTTCGTTCAGTTTTCCCTCCTTCTTATTTTGGCTGCCTGGGTCCAAACCATTGCTGGGCATGGAGGCCACGGGGCATAGGCTGTCAAGGAGACAAAACTAACCTTCTTGGGGGGCGTTGCCCCTCCCTTACATCACCCTGTATGGCCCCGGAGGATGGCTGGTTAGCCAGAGACGGGTAAGATTCCTCAGGGAAGGAACAACCTAAGACAGGCACAGTCGCAGAGGGGCCATCAGGAGAACACTTGGGGGCCAACAGAAGTGGGGCACAGAACCTCACCCCCCCCATCTTTGCAAGGGTCTGAACCCTCACCCCTTTTAAGGGAGGTCTCCTGCCCCCATGGCTACTTTGTTTCCCACGCCCGGCTCAGATAGGAGCCCAAGTGGCAGACAGAGATCTGGCCAGCGGCTAAAATAAAAAGGGGGACATGTGGGAAACTGAGTCTTCCATGTTGCCTGAGGCATATCTAGGGTGGTGGCTTAGAATGTTAAGCCTCATGCCTGCATGGAACGCCGTGTGGGCCCGCCCTGTAAAGATATGTGTCTTGTGACTATGATGACAACGTTTACTATTGTCCTAAACCAAGATTGTTCCTTCTGATATGCAACAGGATGTAAACATAGGTATCTGGTGGGCTCTCCCGAGCCTGAGGACATTTAGCATGTACTCCCTGATCTTCTGAAATAAATAACTGGAGCAAAGGTGCATTATCGTCCACTTAGCATGAGATGCAGTGGGCCCCCTGCTCCCTTAATTCTTAACTTTGTGTCTGTGTCTCATTCCTGTGCCGCCCTGTCAGCAACAAAACCACAACTGCTCTAAAAAAAATTTAAGAGCTTTGTGTTGGAGTTTGCTCTCTTTTGCTGCTCTTGGGTACCCTGCCCCACCCACCACATGAATGAGCTCAGGCCAGCTTAGGGGGTGCCAAGTGACCATGGACCTATTAGCTCCATGACCCCTACTGACAACCGGCCAATCACCAGACATGTGAGTGAGGTCATCAACCGCCAGCCGATGACAAGTTCACAATGGAACCATCTGTCATACCTTGGAACACAAAGGAACCAACCCAGCTGAGTCCAGTCCATGGCACAGACCCAGAGAAGCATAAACTACTGTTTTAAGGCACTAGGTGTGTTATGCCACAAAAGCTAAACCGACACAACCACTTTGGAAACTTGTTTGGCAGAATCTGCTATACACATATTCTATTACCCAGCAATTCCACTTCTAGATATATATATCCACAGAAATGCATCAAAAGACATGTACAAGAATGATCATAACCCCAAATTAAAAATAGCACAAATACCCATCAACAGTAGAATATGTAAACACATTATGGAATATTTATGCAACTGAGTACTACACAGCAATGAAAATCAACAAATTGTTGATGCATGCATGGCATAGATGAATCTCACAAATATCATGTTAAGCAAAATAACCAGACACCAAAACAAAAGAATAACCACTGCATGATTTCGTTTAAGAAAGTTTTGACTGGGAAGGAGCCTGAGGAAGGCTTCTGGGTGCTGGCAATATTCTATATCTTGACCTAGTTGGGGGGTGCCCAGTTGTGTCTACTCTTAAACTTTCATTGAACTGAATCCCCTCAGATGTGTGCCCTTTACTGTACGCATGTTATACCTCAATTTTAAAAGTACAAAAGTGAATAAGAACTAGTTCTCAGCTGTATTCTCTATACTCTCTCCACAGGAGCTTTTCTAATGTCCCACACACTTTTAGTTACTAGATTTTTGCTGATGACTCTTTGACCTCTACCTCCATCCTCTACCACTCTCCAATTTCTACAGATATTTGTACTTACCTGATCCACCAATGTCTTGAACACAGAGACTAAAACTGAACATAGCCTCACTTACTCTACATCTTTGGGTTAGTGATGCTTCTCATTTCCAAGCACCTTCTCTGGTGCCTCTCACTGCTGTATCCCCCTGTTCTCCACATCAGATTGTCAAGCCCTGACAAGACTACCTTTGAACTTTCCTTCAACTGGATCCCTTTATCCTTCCCATTGACAGTCAAGATTCAGATGCAGGAAACAGAAACCACTCTAGTTATTTTAAGCAGAAAGAGATTTAATACAGGGAGTTCAGGGCTTAGAAAATAATTGGGAGGGTTTGAGGAATGTTCTCTAGCTTGGGCTGACCACCAAGAATGACTATCAAAGCAAGGCCACCAAACTGGATCTGCCATATCAGGCAGGTGGAGTGCCAGGATGCTGCCTCTGAAAGTGCTGAGTTCAGAAACACGCCATCATACCTGCAAACCGGATATCAGGCAGGAATGCAACCGCCCCACAAAGGCACTCAAAACTCACAATGCCAGTGACCCAGACACTTGGGAACAAACCCAGTCTCTCCACAACCTGGTCTGCCCGCAGCAACACCATGGCGGGAGAAAGTGTCCTCCACCTCACTTCCCTTATCCAAATCACAGCAACGATGAATCTAATTCACGTTCAGAATGCTGGCTGCAAGGGATTCTAGAATGGACCTTTTACCTCTCTAGAGAGACTGAAGTGACTTGCTGAGGGTCCATCCACCATACCCACTGCATATGCCTTCCATCTAATACAGGCCCACCATCTCTCACACCTGGGCCATTCATTTTGTCATCCAATAAACA
The DNA here is from genome assembly GCF_015220235.1 of Choloepus didactylus. Taxonomy (NCBI): domain Eukaryota; kingdom Metazoa; phylum Chordata; class Mammalia; order Pilosa; family Megalonychidae; genus Choloepus; species Choloepus didactylus. The sequence goes on along the minus strand of NC_051308.1, from coordinate 9,920,350 downwards.
TTTACTAGTGTCTTCCAGGTGGCTGGTACTGCGCTAGGCTCTGGGAATACAAAGGAAAACAACTCCTTTCCTCAAGGAGCTCTTGGTCTAGAAGGAGAGAGGAATAGAAGAACTGATAATCACAAGACAGTGTGGGGGAAAAGGCTGTGATTGAGGTATGCATGCTGCATTTTGGGAACGTGGAAGGGGACTTCTATTTGAACCTGGGCAAATAAGAAAGCTTTACCAGAAGAGGCCCAAACATATTTAGAAGTCTTCGATGATTCTATTTCCTTTGCCTGAAGGATATTTTCTTATTCCATATTAATAAAAATCTTGTGAAACAACACACTCATTGTCTTAGTAGAGAAAGGGCAATTTAAATTAGAAAAAAAAATGTCTTTCTAATGGATTTTTAAAGATACATGTTTATTACTGTCAAGGACATTTTTAACAAATGAAGGCAACAGTTGGATATACTTATATTGAGTTTGAAAATTAATAGATATGTGTCTGTTTACACACACAAACATACAGATATTTGTCACATCCCTTACTACAAAATGGTGCTTCTAAAGGACATGAATTGTTTGGAAAGTCCGCTGATATGCATATCAGGCCACTCCAATTTATTTTTACACAATTGATCAGAACATATTATACCATTCATGGAGGAAAGCATCTTTTACTCAGTTCCTGTCCCATTTAATACTGGAACCCACATAATTTCAGTTTTACCTTTGCTCAGTGTAATTAAGCTCACTGCAGAGAGGGCATTAAAAAGTTGGAAACGGGATCGTTGTGTTTGCCTCGTCACTAACCAACTCTGTGACACCAGGTGTATCCCCTGCGTGTCTATCCAAGTCAACAGGTTCTTATTGAGCGCCTAGCTCATTTATGCAATGCTTGTCCTTCTCTGTCCTTATGGTGTGTCTTTATCTGGAGATGCTGCTTATAGTTTATGTATCTATGTGTGTGAGTGTAGCTGAAGAATCAGAGGTTGGCTGTAGTATGGGTAGGGGCTGGGATGTGGGGGGCTGGGATGTGGCCGGTTTGTCATTTTTCTAGCACTGACTCTTCCCTTTGGGGGCTGCTTAATCCCTTTGCTCAAAACGTGCTACTCCAATTCTAATCACTGCCAGCCAGATAAATACACCCTCTCTTATTTCCTGTTGGCCCCAGATCTATGCAATATTTCAAACAGAGTAATACACATCATCTGTAAAATAAAAATTATATTTCCTTTAGGCCAGTTGTCATGGTGTTTGCAAAGCATTGGACAAACAGTAATAGCTGATATTACTATGAGATCGGTTTCTGATTTAGGGGAGTGTGAAGTGGTCAAGTGTGATGGAGAGGCTCTGTGAGGAGCAGTCTACTTCTGTCTGGACACCTCTTTCCTGGAAGCGTGCATGTGGCTTTCTTGAGGTGCATCTGCCCTGAGAGTCAGAGCCAGTGCTTCCTTTGACCCTATAAGGAGTGTCTGCGCCTGACCCTTTCTAGAGAGGTGACAGCACACCTCAGCACACTGCTTGTCCCACATGCAATGTGGGAAGTCCCTCCCCTAACCTCATAAAGCCACACAAAGACTGAAGGGAAGTGAAAGGAAGGAAGGGCATGCCTGATTTTTAAAACCTAGTTTTCCTTGAGCCTCTGAGTTCAAATTACAACTTAGTCTATTTAAATGGCAAGTAAAATAAGAATTCATTTCACTTTTTATTTTAATCATTAATGACTGATTGTATCAAGATGAACAGACTAAACTCCCTTCAACAATCATTCCCATTTACATCTTGGTTAATTAAATTGCCTCAAATATGTTAAACTGCAGTAATAAATTTAACATATTCCATTTCCTTTTGAAGTACTTCAAATGCCTGTCCTAAGCAGCAAGGCTTTCCAGGTTCTTAACCAACTGTAATAAATCTAATAAATTAAACCTATAAATATAGCAACTCTCAAGTTTCTTAAGCATTCCAATATTGTTTATAAAATATAATCCATTTTTGTACTTAATTTAAAGTCGTAAGTCTAAAATCAATTACTTAATTATACATTTTATATTGGAAATCAGAAGGCTGGTCTCTTTGTTCTAATGTGCCCTATGCTCTTACCGCAAACACACAAAATTCAAATATACCCAGATTATCGCAATGATTTCAAATGTATTCCTGACTGTATCAGTTTGCCGGAGCTGCTATGAAAAATACCACATTTGGATTGGCTCAAACAACAAGCGTTTATTGTCTCACGGTTTTGAAGGATGGATGTCCAAAATCAAAATGTCAGCAAGGTCACGTTTCCCTTAGAAATCTGGTGAAGGCAGTCCTTTGTCACAAAGCACAAACCTGAGTCGTCTTCTCAGGGTTTTAATTATTTGTTGATCAGGCAGTTGAGTCCTAGACAAGATGGCAGCTTGAGCCTGCATTCATCCGGGCATTCCTACCTGCAGCAATGACAAGCCAAGAGCTTTCCTTGTGGTCTGACAACAGGGAACTCCATGTCCTCACCTTTCAGAAGCTGTTAATCTTGAAGCCCCTGTCCCCTGGGTTCAAGTGACAGCATTAACTAATCTTCTGAAACTTCTTTCAGCATTCCTGCCTGTTTTGGGGGGTTGGAGAACTGCACCCTTATTAGGTTTCATGAACCTTCTCTACCACTTACTATCTATTTGAACTTCAATTCTTTTTATATTCTCCCTGTGTGGACAGACCGCTACTTTTGCAGATATGGAAATGATGTCTGGTTGGATTCTACCATAGTTCATGCCAGTCTCTGGCTCTGTCTTCCTGTGGAGAATGCTGGCAGAAGCTCTTCATACCACACTGGCAGACTCCTCTGGTGGGCAGCTCATCTTAGACATCTAGAACAAAAGTGACAACCGCCTTCTAAGTTCAAACAAACCTCTAAAACCCCAATTGAAAAAACAAAGAAATATGATTTCCCTGGATGAAGGTGATTGTACAACCACACAGTGATTAAAATAAAAACAATGCAGCTACAAACACTGATTCTATCAAGTACCATTATGCATTCATTTCACAAACATTTTTGAGCACTTACTGTATGCCAGGCAGTGTGGATACTCCGAAGAAAAAGATAGATCAGGTTCCTACTCTCATCCCAGTGGGGGAAATCGGACCACCCATGTATGTCTCGCACCTGCACACCCCTCCTGTAGCTGAGAACCCCATGCTCCCCTCTCCATGCTGGACTGCTGCACAGGGGGGTCCAGTTTGTGGCAGCCCCTTTCTCCAGTTATGGCCTCCTGCCCTCCAGAGAGAGAAACCTGCCTTTCTGGTCAGTCACGTGACTTGGCAAGGATGAGCAATTACTTGGAAAATAGTTTTCTCCTATGTCAATTGGGGACAATAGCAGCTACCCCACAGGAGTGGGGATTCAATGAGCTCATAGAGATAAAGTACTTGGCCCAGTGCCTGTCTCCCAGCATGCACTTAATACCTGCTAGGTAGGATTGCCATATATATATATATATATATGTATATATATATATATATATATATATAATTTAGTTATGTTTCCCTGAGATTCAGCTAGGCTTGATTTTTTTTCATTATCTCTTGAAAAGAGATAAAACCATACATAGCTGTAACTTGATGTAACATAGTTAAGCATTGCCAAAATTTTACTCATAGGTTATTTCCTCCAATGGGCTACTCATTCCCCACCTGGGCCTGCAGACCCGTTCTCCACCCTCCTCGCCTTTCTCTGAGCTCTGAAAGGCTCTCTCTCAATGAGTCCATTTCAGCTGACTTCTGATAGGATTTGGCCAGTAGAAGCCCAAGGTCTTCAGAGAGCAGGTGGGCAAGACATTCTTTCTCTGCACCTCCAGGTTTTGGTCCTGAGCCTGGTCATATCCTCGCACAAATGCAGCTGCTGCAAGGAGTGGATGCCTTCCTGCCAGACTCCAAGTCTCTCTGGGCTTCCACATCGTCTTTCCCAGCCCCATTTCCCTCAGGCCTAGTGTTTATAACGGCTTTCCACCCTTGCTAGGTGGAAAACCTCTCTTGTTGGTTCTCTTAACCTTGCCTACATCTCTGTAGTGTTCCTTCACTCAGGAATCTTCCGGCGAACTATCAGAGGGGGTTTCTATGTCCTGCTTGGGACCCAGGTTGATACATGAAATTATCATAAATTTCAATATTTTCCCATGCAACCTATTTGCTTATCAATGATGATAGGCTTATCAGTCTTCTTTTTTTTTAATTAAATTCAGTTTTATTGAGATATATTCACATACTTATTCACATACCATACAATCATCCATGGCGTACAATCAACTGTTCACAGTACCATCATATAGTCATGCATTTTTGAACATTTTCCTTACACCAGAAAGAATGAGCATAAGAATAAAAAATAAAAGTAAAAAAGGCCACCCAAATTATACCCTGCATCCCACCCTATTTTTCATTTAGTTTTTATCCCTATTTTTCTACTCATCCATCCATACACTAGATAAAGGGAGTGTGATCCACAAGGTTTTCACAATCACACTATCAGTCTTCTTTTAATAAAATATTTTTCTTGATTAAAAAAGAAATTCTATAAAAATGTCACCTGGCACATGTGACTTTTGCAAGGTTGGAATGATAATTGCCATAAGGGAATTAGTCCTTTTCACTACAACATGGAGGTGAGATTGAGAAATACAGTATAGGAAATGCAATCCTTGTTCATGGCTTGATCTATTAAGAAATGTGAAAAATTGTGAATTGGAAGTAGTCAGCAGAGCAGTTAACAGAAATTAGCTATCACAAGAATCATTTTGTTACTGGTCATTTGCCTTCAAATTCCCTTAAGTCAAAGTACTAACTGTCTTTCTGTAGGAATTCAACACTTACCCCCAGCTGACACTTAGGAGCTACCACAGGGCATATCCCCATTGCCCCTAAATAGTGAGAGAAATAAAATTGCTCTCTAAGAATTAAACTTTAAATTACTTGTACTGGATCAAAACAGAGAAATGCAAAGTCACCTTAAAAGCAGAAGAACCCTTAGAATTTACCAACTTGGCTTTAGCTGGACTGAATATACTAAACTATCTGAAGCAAAAAAGTGCTGGTCGAGGACATCCAGTCAACCAAGATGGCGGTATAAGAAGCTCCAGGATGTGATTCCCCCACAGAATCTCGAATAACTAGCAAAAATTGGCAGAGCCACCTTCCTCAGACAACACCTCTCCCCGCCAAATAGTAAAAGAGTTGCAGTAACTGAGCAAGTGCTGAATTATGAAAACACAGCTTTAAAAAGCAGTACTCCCTGCACCCTAGCTGCCCCTTCCGCCAACCCTTCCCTGGCATGGTGTGGAGGCAGCCTGCACTCCCACTGTGAGTTCCTGATGCTGTTTTGGAGGGAGCAGAGTAATACCCATGTGCATACTGTGTCTATATGTCTGTGCCAATCTATCCAGTAGCAGCCTGTAAGATGGGATGAGGAAACACCTCTGGCTCACCACCCAAAAACCTGCCCTGAAGGCACAAGCAGGTTGCAGAAAACTAAAGCAGTGTAAGTAAACAAAGAAATCAAAGTGGTTTTGGGCAAAGGATTACCTGCTGTAAGTCATACAATACAGCACCCAGAGGGAGAGAACTGTCTATTTTATAGGGAGTAGAGGGGGGACTCTAATTCCTGTAAAAAGGGGAATTCTTAAGGCCACAAGCAAGCACAAGCCCAGGATAAGAGTCAGGCTCAGATACAATGGAAAGGATTTTGTCTCAGATTGATGTTATTAATAGGAGGGCTAAACTCTGAAAAAGAGCACCAACCAACACGGAGCCAATTTGCAAAGAAAAGTGATTTTTGCCTTGGTTTGTTTATTTTTGTTAGCTCCTGGCACTCAAGGAAATCTCTGTCATATTACTAACTGGATACAAAAATAAAGAACAGACAGCTCAGGGACTAAATCCCAGAGTTAATACCTTAAAATATAAAAATGTACGGTATACAACAAAAGAATACCAACAAAGAAACAGGAAATGATGGCCCATCCAAAGGAACAAGGTAAACATCCAGAAACCATCAATGAAGAACAACACACTTGGACATAATACCCAGAATATATAAGGAAATACTACAACTCAACAACAAAAAGACAAACAACCCAATTAAAAAAATGAACAAAAGACTTGAATAGACATTTTTCCATAGAACATATACAAATGACCAAAAAGCACATGAAAAGATGTTTCCCATGAGGGAAATTCAAATCAAAACCACAGTGAGATACCATTTGACACCCACTAGAATGGTTGCTATTTTAAAAACAACAATAACAAGCATTGGAGAAATGAGGAGAAATAGGAACACTCATTTATTGTTAGTGGCAATGTAAAATGGTGCAGCTGCTGTGGAAAACAGAAAGTTTAATACAGAATTGCCATATGACTCGGTAATCCCACTTTGGGATATATACCCAAAAGAACTGAAAGCACAGACTCAAACAAATATTTGCACATCAGTGTTCATAGCAGCATTTTTCACAATGGCCAAAAGATGGAAGCTATCAAAGTGTCCATCAACAGACGAAAAGATGAAAAAATATGTGGACTATATATACAATGGAAGATTATTCATCCATTAAAAGGAATGAAGTTCTCATACATGCAACAACATGGATGAAACTTGAAGATATTATGTTGAGTGAAATAAGCCAGACACAAAAGGACAAATATTGTATAATCTCACTAATATAAAATAGCTCACAGAGTAAGAAACTAGAATACAGTTTACCAGGATGCGGGGTGTGAGTAGGGAATGGAGCGCTAATGTTTAATTGGTACAGAGTTTTCATTTGATGTGATGGAAAAGTTTTGGTGATGGATGGTGGTAGCACAACATTGTGAATGTAATTAACTCCACTGAATTATACATTAGAATGTTGTTAAAAGGAGAAATTTTAGGGGGTATATATGTTATTAGAATGCAATTAAAAAAAAATAGGACTGTATAACACAAAGAGTGAACCCTAATGTAAACTATGGACTATAGTTAACAGTATAATTAAACAATATTGTTTATTCAATTTTAACAAAGACACCACCCCAATGCACAGTGTTAATGTTAGGGAAAACTGTGTGTGTAGGCAGGGTTATATGGGAACTCTTTATTTTCTGCTTGATTTTTCTGTTTACCTACAACTTCTCTCATTAAAAAAAAAAAGTCTTGCCTATTTAAAAGATGGATTTTTCTGTTTAAATAGAAATATTGTGTAGGTTTCCAGGGTAACTCATCAAACTCTCCAGCAGGATGTTTGCTAACAACATTCTTGCTTTGCAAAGAAGAAAGAGAGAGAAGCATTATGTCATGGGGAGAAACTCTGGGCTGGCCTGAGAGCCCCCAAGGCCTTTGCCTCCCCCAGTTTGCTGCTCTAAGGACCTCTTGAATTCTTCCCATATCTGCTCTGGGTTCCCAGAGCTAGAACTGCTTTGACGTGCACTGCAATCAATACAGTGCAATATAAATTTTAAGTGTGGTATAATTCCTCTGCAGTGAGCTGCAACTTGAATTCCAAAACGTTAGTCTCATTACTCACTTCCAGCATCTCATTACTTATCTTTTAGGATCATATTCTGTAACAGTCCCAATTTGAATAATGTAAGTCTGTCTTTACCACAATAAATGAAAGTTGCCCTTCTAGGTTCCTCCTTTCCATTTTTCTTTCTTGTCGAGTGTGCCTTCCCTATCTCTCTCTATGCTACCAGTGGAACTACTGTTAATGATAGACCAGAAATCTTTTGAAAGCTGTTGCAGTTGCTAAACCACTGGATATTTCCTTGTAAAAGAGCAATGCATCCAATTTCCTTTAACTATGTTCCGATCTCTTATGAGGATCAAATATGACAACATATGCTCAACATTTTGTAAACTGTCAAGTATTCTGGCAACATAAAACAATATTGCTTTAGTCTTATGTACATCCTTGTGCCAGTTTGAATGTACTATGTCCCCCAGAAAAAGCCATATTCTTTGATGCAGTCTTGTGGGGCAGATGTTTTGGTGCTGATTAGATTTCCATGGAGATGTGACCCACCCAACTGTAGGAGATAACACTGATGAGATATTTCCATGGAGGCATGTCCCCACCCATTCAGGGTGAGCCTTAATCAGTGGAGCCATGTAAATGAGCTGACAAACAGAAGGAACTCAGTGCAGCTGTGAGTGATATTTTGAAGAGGAGCTACAGCCAAGAGGGACACTTTGAAGAAAGCACAGGAGCTGCGGATGAGAGACATTTTGAAGAAGCCCTTTGAAAGCAGACTCTTGCTCTGGAGAAGCTGAGAGAGGACAAATATCCCAAGTGCAACTAAGAGTGACATTTTTGAGGAACTGCAGCCTAGAGAGGAACACCCTGGGAGAAAGCCATTTTGAAACCAGAACTTTGGAGCAGATGCCAGCCACGTGCCTTCCCGGCTAACAGAGGTTTTCTGGACACCATTGGCCATCCTCCAATGAAGGTACCCTTTGTTGATGGACATTTTATGGCCTTAAGACTGTAACTTTGTAACCAAATAAACCCCCTTTTATAAAAGCCAATCCATTTCTCGTGTTTTGCATCCTGGCAGCATTAGCAAACTAAAACAATCCTGGTCATAGAAAAGCCCCCTAACATTGCCAAAAGTAAAATACATTTCCATCACATTTACTATTAAGATCTGCTAATTATGTTTATTAATTATCTTTGCTGATATATTAAACATTATAAACTATAGCAATGTTTAAAAACAGCTTCTAACCCACATTTGAGTGACTATATAAACTAGAAAACTCTTCCTTGACCCAATATTATGTCTAGATTGATTTTATTTTTCATTCACTCACCAAGTTTTTACTGAGCACCTGTTATGGTCTCTGGCACTGGATAACTGCCGTGAAATAAGGAAGCACAGCCCTTGCCTTGTTGGAACTTACAGTTCCATGACCCTTAATTTTCTTTGTGAGAATTTCATCAATGCTTTGTTTTGTTTCAGGATTTGTGGCTGAAAATCATTCTAACTTAATAAGTAAATCACTGACTAAAGCAACATTTTAATTTTTGCTTAAGAATTTTTGCAGTGCATCAGGTGACTCCCCTGAATATCAACAATTACTGTGCATGTAGACCTAGCGGGCCCAGGAGATTGGTCTGCGTGCATGCTGAACCTAGGCAGTTGCATCTTGGAATTCCTAGGGGCATGTGGGAAGAGGCTGTTCCTGCATGTAGGTTCAGCAACTGAGGCTCTGACAAATGACCCAGCAGCAAGCAGATCAGGGGACAAACACATGTCTCAGGGGTCATAGCAAGAGCAGTGTTCCATCTTTGTGGTCTGGTGAAGTAGAAGGATTCTGAAATAGGCAACTTGGCAACTCGGAATCCAGGGCGAGAGAGGGAGTTCAGAAGTTTAGGCAAGAAGGTGAACAGCACCGAAAGATGTGTCCATGGGTAGCCAAGTCCCAGACTCTAGACGGCAGAACTGCAGAACTTGAGATGAGATGGTAACTGGTAACTGGAAGGCACAAACCTGGTTAAAATACCAAGGCCACTGAAAAAACATCAGGGTTCAGGAGTGCAGTTATCAGACCTGGAGCACAGTCAGAGGCCCAAGGTCTTTAAATATAGCCTGATTCAGGTGAGGATGAGGGCTAGGTCTGGAGGTGGGGATGGGTTCCTGCTCTGCAGAGGTGGAAGGCAAAACGAAAGGGAAAGAAACAGGACCCCTGCCTTTATTTGTGCAACTTGGTCCCTTGCACAAGGGCCTCCACGTAAGAGGAGGTGGGGGCTGGAATCCAGCCTGCATTCTGCTCACCGAGCCCTTGCCCCAGTGCAGGGCTGGCTACAACTGCCCTAAGGAAGGGGCACCTTTTCTGGTTCACAACAAGACACATAAGGACCATTATTGGCTTTGAAAATCTGAGGATGAACTTGGTATTCAGAGGCTAGAAACCAATTTAAAAATATCCCAACTGATGGGAACATATCTCATACCTCAAGTGTGTTAAGGCAGAAAAAAATCTGGAGAAATATTCAGGGCTGGATTCTCAGATACAAAGGTGTGGTTAAAGAAGTGCTGAAATGCATATCGATTCAATGTGCCTTTGGAATTCACAAAATAAAATCAGAAAAAATGTTGCTTCTGATGAGTGTCCAAACACTTAAACTCATTGAATTTACATTATTTGAAAAAGAAAAAGAAAAAGAAAAAGAAAAACTACCAGTGCTTTTTGGGAAAATTTTTATAATTTTGGCTCACCTACTCTCTGCATTACAGAAGTGCCAATGATTTCTTCTCACTGGACAGTGCACTTATATTTTAGTAACATATTTTAGTGAGATTTGACCCCTTTGATTTACTCTAAGCTTATAAAAGTAATAACCTCTTACAATGTGATTATATAGCCTGATAAAATATTTCATTATATAGCAAATTACCAGCCATTTAAAAGATAGTGTTTTATTTAGGTCAACTATACAGGGCCCAGTGCCCTTTCGAAAACATTCAAAGCATTTGATGGCTTCATTGTTGAGTGCCCTATAAATAAGTACAACCTCAAATTCCAGACAATGAAAATGTGCCAGGAGACACATCAAAGCTACCCCCATTAGTGATGCCTCTTTCAAGGTGACAGAAAGAGCAGGGACTAGTTTTTCTGTAAGCCAAGGTCTAGTTCCTAGCTCTGTCAGAAATGGGCCATGATTGCCCCACATTAGATAAACGAGCACTCTTCAGAGTATGTTTTGTGCCATGATGGTTCCAGAAGCTGTTAGATGTTACCTGGGGGTGGGGTTGAGGTGGGGGTGTGGTACAAATTTGTGATCAAAAATTAAGTCTGGCAACAAAAGATAACAGCATCCTTTGTTTAGGAGTATCTTGTGGGCTTGACCTCCTTAGAATATAGCTTGAGAAATACTGACGAGTTGGTCACTAGGATTCTTTCCATTTCCCCAAACTCTATGATCCTAGTCAAGCTTGGAGAGATGAGGATACTCCATTTGGAGGCCAGGTGACAACACATCTCCTTCACTCTTGTGGCTCATGGTCGGATCTAAAATTGAGTGAAATCTCCACTCTCCAGTTTGTCTGAATCATAAATGTGATTGGAAGATTAAAGATGAGATTTCACTGAGGGGTCAAAACTTGAATTCTACTTAGGCCCGATATAACCTTTCACTTTCCCATGTCAAATTTATAGCTATTCTTCACAGTCTCAGAGATAAGAAAGAGAGCATTTTTTGGAAAAAGAGGACAAAATTGGCACTGAGTAATCTTCATTGCAATCAATTAGGAAGGAAAATGCAATCCCCAAAGCACATTCTGAATTGACAGAGTGGAGAAATCAAAATAGACTGATTTACAGTAGACTGGGTTTACTATTTCAAGCCCTGCTATAAACGTATCCATATTTGGTTGCCACTCACAGATTTGTATGACTACCGAAATGGAAGAGACCTTGAGAGGTCATGAAGCTGATTGGCTTGTATCCAGGAAGGATTTCATTCAAGTTCTCCTAATCCAGGATTCAGCAGCAGGTCCATCTTGACTCCTGATTTTAGAGGAACTAGGTGGCTTAGGCACATTCTAACTTATACCTCATTTCTCTTAAAGTTACCCAGTTTGCTGGGGTTATGGGATTAGCAGAGATTGGAGAGATGTGATGATGTGTTGTATGCCCATCATACCCTCAGCTGCTTCTGAGAAAAATGGCTACCTACTGAGATTTCTGTTTTGTCTCCATGACCCAGTTACACTGGCCAAAGCAAATTGGTCCCAGATCACCACCAGACACAGAGACAGTCATCTATAGGCCAGCTGCTCTGCCCAATAGGATCACTCCTATTGCAAGCTCTGCCCAACCTGCCACTTCTGATGTCTTGATTACTCTCTCCCTTGAACCTCTCTCTGCCATTCTCATCCTAATGCTCCTGAAACTGTCCTTCAAGGTCTCCTATTCAGCCCCGTTTCCTCTGGCTGCCATACGTCACTTGAGTGATCGTCCATGGGGCTGCCACTAGCCCTTATGGCATCTTTGCTAGAATTGAAAAGATGCACATCTCTGCCAAGTAAAGTTGTTTTATGTGAGTAGATCATTGCACAACCTGCATTTGTGGTGGGCCCGTGGTGGCAGGAGGCAGCTCTGGCTGCAGCACACATGCACACATGCTTGCCCACTCACACAGCTTCCTGGAAGCTAAGGCCCACACAGTTGCCATGAGCAGAATGTCTGGCCACATCTCCTATTATTACCCGCAGGTGGTTACAAAATCCCCAGCCCTGCCCCAGCCCATTGTGTATCCACTCCAGGAGTCATATGTTGTTCCACTCCTGGGCTTCTCCTGGTTTGCCCTGCTCTGTTGCAGCAGCTGCACCCAAAATCAACAATGTCACGAGATGGGTCACACAGAACCATGAGTGATACTGTATTCCTATTTCAGTAGACTTGTGACCAAGTCTCTCCTTTCCTAACTATATCAATTAGATTGGTTGTATTTGAACCTGGTTGAGCCACATACCCTAAGAGTATTGATTATGTATCAGCTAGGGGGAGATCTCTGGGCCATGCTTCAGGTCTCTTTCCTGGACTTTCTTGCCCTTTCAGCATGTTTGTAGGCAACCCAGACCTAGCCTTAGAAGACATGCCTATTACATTTTACAGAAGGAAAAGAAAATAACAAAAAAAAAAAAACAAAACAGAAAGGTTCAGTTATTTAATGAATGAGATGAATGAGAGAAATGTTCTAAAATTACTTAGATTAATTAGACCAAATGTCAAAAACAAACAAAATGAATGGATTTTTAAGAAAATATCCAAGTGCACGATGGGAAAGACTTGGTTTAAAGCACTTCCCGTGGGGAAAAATATGGAAGAAGCAGTTGGCAACAGTGCTGAAAAGCAAAGGCCTTTGTGTCCCAGGCTAACTGGTACCTGCCTAACAGAGGTCTCTCCCGCCCAGTGCCATCACTCCTGGTACCACCTTTGGGGAAGGATCCTCAGAGAGCAGAGCAGGTCAAGGGGAAGGGGACCAGGATGGTGGGAAACCTTAACCACGATATCTAATAAGAAATAGCTGAGGGAGAGAGAGAGATTCAGGCTGGAGGAGAGACGGATGTGAAGGGCTGACATGAAAGAAGGGGTAGAATCTACAGGAAGCATAAGGAGAAGTTATACTAGGTAGATTTTCTATAAATAAGAGCCTTCTAAAAATTTGATATATCTCCAAAACGGAATTTGGTGCTTTGAATTTATAGTGTTTTTTTAATCACTAGGACTTTCTAAGAAGAAGTTGGATTAATAGCTGTCCGAGAGAATGCAGAAACCCTTCCTGCACTGAGTGACGAATTAGAACTTCTAAGATGGCTTATGTCACAGAACATGGGCCACCTCAGCTCTGCCGTCTCTGAAACTTGGTTTCTTCAGCAGAGCAAGAACAGATTTATCTCTGGGAGAAGAATCACATTAATCAGGCCCATGAGTCTGAATGCCAGTTTAATCATTTGTAATGAGAAACACAGTAAAAGAACTGAAATAATTTCCGACACCATCTGCAATCTAACCCTCTATGTCAGAGTCCCCATAGACTGCCCTCACTTCAGGCACCAGCTGCAATTTCAGGGGTTTCCAGAGCCGCTCACTCTTCTGACCAAGTGGCTACAAATTCAGAGGTTCCCACCACCATCTCAGGTTTGATAACTTGCTAGAATGACTCATGGTAGTCATGCTATACTTACAATTATGGTTTTATTATAGCAAAAAGGATATGAATGAGAAAGAGCCAAAAGAAGAGATGCAGAGGGCGAGGTTTAGGAGGGTCTCAAATGCTAAGCTTCCGTCACTTCTCCCTGTGGAGTCAGAATGCGTTACCTTCTGGGCACATCGATGTGTGTTACCAATCAGGGAAGCGCCTCTGAACTTCGGTGTCCAGAGATTTTACTAGGGTTCCGTTATGTAGGGATGACTGATGGAATCAATGTCCATGTGGCTGAACCCGAGCTCCAGTCCTCTCTTCTCCCCAGGTGTCTGTCATGGCTCAAAACCCCAACCCCTTCATCACATGCGTGGTCTTTCCAGCAAGGCCAGCTACACCCTAAGGTTACTGATGTAGCCACCCCCACCTGAGTCATCTCCTTAGCATAAACTACCAGTTGTGGTCTGGGGTTCATCAGGAATAGAAAAGACATTCCTATCACAAGGAAATTCCAAAGGATTAGATAGTATCTCCCAGGAAGCCAGGACAAAGGCTAGACAAATTCTTTATTACACAGGAAGAACCATAATGAGAAGCCAGATAACAATCAGAAAGTTGCTTGTGATATTCCTCTCTTGGGATCTGGGAGATTAAGTAGACAAATAATAAGAAGGAAAATGTTTAGGATGAATAGAGGGTTCAGTAAGGTGGCCAACAATAAAATAAAACTTATAAAAGCCTTTAGCTTTCTTATATATTGACTATAACCAATTAAAATACAACATAACGGAAAAAGATCCCACTATAGGAGAGATCACAAAACTTTTCTGGCACATAAAAGAAGACTTTACTATGCCATGTCTCTGTTCAGGAAACTTAATTGTACAAGTTGTCAATTTTCACTTAATTTATAAATGTAAGGCAATTCCTGTCAAAATCCAAATAGGATAATTTTTAAAACTTGACAAATTGAATAAAAATTCATCTGAATGACGAACATTCAAGAAAGAGCAAGAAATGTTTTAAAAAGAAGTATCATGGGAGGGGACTTGCCCTATAACGTTAAAATACAGGATAAGTTACATTGATTAAAGTATTAGTCACAGCAGAGGAACAGATAACTAAATTCAAGGTACAGAACAGTTAAGTACCAAAATGGACTTAGGTGTATATAATAGCTTATTCAATAATTAACATATTTCAAATCAGTGGAGAAAATTCTTAAATGATACTGGGATAACTGGCCAATCATTTGAGAAAAAAAAGTTTGATTTCTCCCTCATGTTACAATGAAACCATAAAAGTAATGGAAGAAAATATAGATAAATATCTACTGGAATATATCCTCGAATTGGGAAAGAACTTACTGAGCATGAATCCAAGACATAAATGCAGACCAATTTGACTACATAAAATCTCAAAGTTGCTCTATGGCAGTTGCTCTAAGTTTGCTCTCTAATCCCATCTTCCTTCACAGCTGAGAGTGGCCATGAGACCACTTCTGGCCAATGAAACATAAGCAGGAGTCCTTTGTGTCTCTTCCCCCTCCCTTCTTCCATCTGCCTGGAATACAGAGCTGATGACTAGTGATGCAGCAGCCATTTAGTGACCATAAAGTGACAGGCAGCTGAAGGCCAAGAAATGGAAGAGATGTTAGCTCTCACACTGTCATTCTGCTGAACCAGTTAAAACAGCTATTTCCCTATGCAGTGTTTGTTATATGAGATAACAGGTCCTTTTTGTTTAAGCTACTGGGGTTGGGTTTTCTGTTAAGGTCAAAGGCCTTCCTAGCTGTAAGGCAAACCACCACAGTGCATTAAAAGGTAGATGACAAACTGGGAAAAATACTTGCAATACATATCATGTATGTTAATATCCCTATTAATATAAAGAACTCTATAAATAAATAAGAGATAGACATACCAATAGACAAATGAGTAAAGAATATGAATAGGAAGATCAGAAAAAGAAGAAATTCAAATGTCTAATAAATTGATGAAAACATTTTGGCTTCATTAGTCATTAGAAAAATGCAAATTAAAACAATGGCCTAATAATTTATTACCTATCAAATTGGCAAATATTGGAACAATCATAATATTATTTTCTGGAAAGCAATTTGGCAAAATGTATCAAAAGCCTTGGAAATGTCCATGCCTTTGGAAATCCGTGCAAAGAACCGGTTCATGACGTGCAAAGATGTGTTATAAGGATGTATCCTGCAGTGCAGTTGGTTGCAAAATGATGGAAATTGCAAAAATGTGCAATAGAGCTTTTTGGTTAAAAAAAATGTTAGGGCTGCCCCACATATAAAAAAACACATGTATCCATTAACCTGCTGTGGTACATATGTTTGTTGATACACAAAAATGGTCATGATTCATTATTAAGTGAAGAGCATGTTGAAGAACCCCTCAGGAAGGACTAAACACTTCTATGTTTGTTAACAAGCATGTCTGTATATTTATGTGCATGAAAAAATGAATGGAAGAAAATACATCAAGGCATTAATTTATCCCTGGGCTTGTCTATATTTTCTAATGATTTCTGTAATGTACATGAATGCTTTTGAAATAAGAAAATTTTTACAATAAACATATTTCTTGGTGAGTACAGAATTGAAACAAGAGGAATTAGAAAAATTGATTATTTAATGGCATCACTCTGATGTAAGCTAAGATGTTTGTTTGTTTCATGACCAAGAGATGTTTATTTGGTGCAGGATCTATATTTTCCGTAGCACACTAAATAATTTAACTTGTACAGTCAGTTTAGTCAAACACCATAATTACACAGAACTTTGAATAGGAGGTGAGATCTGGTAGGTTCGTACAGGTTAGTGTGAGATTCCCAAAGTAATCTGGGCAGAGAATGAGGATTATTTGCAGGGACTCCTGGGGAACTGGGGAAGAATGAGGAAATGTTGGACTTCCCCACCTGGGTTGTTACTGGTGTTCTTGCAAATGCTGAGGACTGACAATTTGGCAGGATGAGCCCTTGATCTTGGAGTGTGCCCTTGTGAAGCTTGTTGCTGCAAAGGAGAGGCTGAGCCTACTTATAATTGTGCCTAAAAGTCTCCCCTAGAGAACTTTGTTGCTCAGATGTGGCCCCTCTCTCTCTCTCTAAGCCCACACAGCAGGTGAACTCACTGCCCTCCCCACTACGTGGGACTTGACTCCCAGGGGTGTAAATCTCCCTGGCAACATGGGACATGACTCCTGGAGATTAGCCTGGACATGGCATAGTGGGATTGAGAAAATCTTCTTGACCAAAAGGGGGAAGTGAAATGAAACAAAGTTTCAGTGGCTGAGAGATTTCAAATGGAATTGAGGTCACTCTGGAGGTTATTCTTAAGCACTATAATAGATGTCCCTTTTTAGTTTTAGCGTATTGGAATAGCTAGAAGGAAATACCTGAAATTGTCAAACCGCAACCCAGTAACCTTGATTCTTGAAGACAACTGCATAACCATGTAGCTTAGAGAGTGTGACTGTGTGATTGTGAAAACCTCATGGCTCACACTCCCTTTGGCCAGTGTATGGACAGATGAGTAGAAAAATGGGACAAAAACTAAATGAAAATAGAGTGGGATGGGGGGGATGGAATGTTTTGGGTGTTCTTTTTTACTTTTATTTTTATTTTTTTGGAGTAAGAAAAATATTCAAAAGTTCTTTCTGGCGGTGAATACGATGGTACTGTGAATAGTTGATTGTACACTGTGGATGATTGTAGGGTATGTGAATATATCTCAATAAAACTGTATTTTTTTTTAAAAAAGATGTTTTTCTCACAATAAGGATATCTGAACATTCCAAGTCTCCTCTGCAAGGTAATTCAATGGGCAGCGTCACATCTGCCCCAGTGGTGCTCCTTTTGCTGGCCCTTCTGACACTTTTTCTATTGACAAGTTTATTGTCAACTAAACTGACAAGTATATTGTAGTAACAAATACACAACCTAAAATTTCCCGTTGATCACATTTCAATACATTTTAATATACACTTCAATGTGTAATTTTGAATTACACTCACAGTGATGTACTACCATCCCCACCATCTATTACCAAAACTTCTCCATCACCTGAACAGAAACTCTGTTATCAATTAAGCACTAATTCCCCATCCTCCACCCCACCCCTCAACCTGTATTCTAGTTTCTGGCTCTATGAATTTGCTTATTCTAATTATTTCATATCTTCATATCATACAACATTTGTCTTTCCATGTCAGGCTTATTTCACTCAACATGCTGTCTTCAAAGTTCATTCATCTTTGTTCCATGTATCAGAACTTCATATCCTTTTTATGGCTGAATAATATTCCACTATATGTATATGCCACATTTTATTTATTCATTGATCTGTTGATGGACACTTGGATTGCTTCCATCTTTTGGTAATTGTGAATAATGTAGCTAGGAACATCAGTGTGCAAATATCTGTTCATATCTGTGCTTTCAGTTCTTTTGGGTATATACCTAGAAGTGGGATGGCTGGGTCATATGCTAATTTTATGCTTAACTTTCTGCTGTTTTCTACAGCAGCTGCATCATTTTACCTTCCCACTAACAATAAACGAGTGTTCTCCACATCCTCACTAAGACTTGTTATTTTCCACTTTTTTAATAGCAATCATTCTAGTGGATGTGAAATGAGAACCCAACGTGGTGTTGATCTGCATTTCCCTCATGGCTAATGATGTTGAGTATCTTTTCAAATGTTTTTTGGCCATTTGTATATGATTTTTGTCTATTAAATGTCTATTAAAGTCTTTCTCTTATTTTTTAAATTCAGTTGCTTTTCTTTGTTGTTGAGTTATAGGAGTTCTTTATATATTCTGGATATTAAACCCTTATCAGATATTTGGTTTCCAAATATTTACTCCCATTCTGTAGATTGCCTTTTTTATATGTCTCTCCTTGTGCTAGTACCATGCGGTTTTAATTACTGTAGCTTTGTAATAAGTTTTAAAATTGGGAGGTGTGAGTCCTCTGAGGTTGTTCTTTTTCAATAAGATTTTGCTGTTTGGAACCCCTTACAAATTTGGTGTAAATTTAATGATTAATTTTTCCATTTCTGCAAAGAAGGCTGTTAGAATTTTGATTGGGATTCTGTAGAATCTATATATTGAATTGGGTAGATTTGTCATCTCAACAATATTTAGTCTTCCATACATGAACACAGAACATCCTTACATTTATTTAGGTATTCTCTGATTTCTTTCAGTAATATTTTGTAGTTTTCAATGCCCAAGATCTTTACATCCTTGGGTTAAAATTTACTCCTAGGTATTTGACTCTTTTACTTGCTATTGTAAATGGAATTTTTTTTCTTGATTTCCCCTTCAGATTGTTTATTATCAGTGTATAGAAACACTAATGGTTTTTGTATGTTAATCTTGTACTCTGCCAACTTGCTGAATTCGTTTATTTTCTCTAGTAGTTTCTTGTAGATTTTTCAGAATTTTCCATACATAGGATTATGTCATCTGCAAATAGAGAAAGTTTTACTTCTACCTTTCCAATTTGGATGTGTGTGTGTGTGTGTTTTTTTTTCCTTTTCTTGCCTAATTGCACTGGTTAAATTCCCATTACAATGTTGAATAACAGTAGAAACAGTGGGCATCCTTGTCTTGTTCCAGATCTTAGAGGAAAAGCTTTCAGTCTTTCACCATTGAGCATGATGTTATGTATAGGTTTTTCATATATGCCCTTTATCTCATTAAGGAAGTTTCCTTTTATTCACAGTTTCCGGAGTGTCTTTATCAAGAAGGCATGCTGGATTTTGGCAAATGCCTTTTCTGCATCAGTTGAGAGGATCATGTGATTTTTTTCCTTTGTTCTATTAGTATTGATGTATTAGGTTAACTGATTTCCTTATGTTGAATCACACTTGCATACCTGGGATAAGTCCCACTTGATCATGCTGTATAATTCTTTTAACGTGCCATTAGATTTGCTTTGTTAGTATTTTGTTGACAATTTTTACAACTATATTCAAAGGAACTGTGATTTGGTCTGTGATTTTCTTTTCTTGTGGAATCACTAACTGGCTTTGGTATTAGTGTGATGTTGGCCTCATAGAATGAGTTAGGAAGTGTTTCCTCCATTCAATTTTTTGGGAAGTTTGAGCAGGTTTGGGGTTAACTCTTCTTGGAATGTTTGGTAAAATCTGCCAGTGAAGTTCTTGTCCAGGGCTTTTCTCTGCTGTGAAGTTTTGCTTCTGATTCAGTGTCTGCTTGTTATTGGTTTGTTAAGAAGTTCTACTTCTTCAGTCAGTATAGTCTGTGCACATGTTTCTAGGATTTTGTCTATTTTATCTAGGTTATCTAATTTGCTGGTGTACAGTTGTTCATAGTATCTTCTTAGACTCCTTTCTATTTGTGTGGGTTTGGTAGTAATGCCCCCCCCTTTCATTTATGATTTTAGTTATTTGCATCCTCTCTGTTTTCTTCATCAGTCCAGCTAAAGATTTGTTCATTTTATTGATCTTTTCAAGAGCCAACTGTTGGTTTTGTTGATTCTATGGTTTTCTTTTTATTTCTATAATTTTATCTCTGCAATAATCTTTCTTATTTCCTTCTGCTTTGGGTTTAGTTTGCTTTTCTTATTCTAGATCCTCCAGTTTTGAGGTTAGGTCTGATTTGATATCTTTCTTCTTTTTTAATGATGGCATTTAGAGCTATCAGCAACCCTCTCAGCTCTGCCTTTGCTGAGGCCCAAAAGTTTTGGTATGTAGTGTTTTCATTTTCATTCACTTTAAGATATTTCCTAATGTCCCTTGTGATTTCCTCTTTGACCCACTATTTTTTAAGAGTGGCTTTTAAATTTCCATATATTTGAAAGTTTTCCATTTCTCCCTAGTTATTGATTTCTAGTTTCATTCCATTATGGTCAGAGAAGATGTGTTATATGATTTTAGTGTTTTTTAATTTATTGAGACTTGTTTTGTGACCTAAGATATGGTCTACTCTGGAGAATGATCCATTTGCACTAGAGCAAAATGTATATTCTGCTGCTGTTGGGTGAAGTGTTCTATATATGTCTGTTAGGTCTAGTTGGTTTAGAGTATCATTTAAGTCTGTTTCCTTATTGATCTTCTGTCTAGATCTTCTATACATTAACGAAAGTGGTACACTGAAGTCCCCTGCTACTAATGTAGCAACATTTGCTTCATGTATTTTGGGGCTCTGTCATTAGTTGCATATATATTTATAATCGTTATGTCTTGTTGAATTGACTCCTTTATCGGTATACAGTGATTTTCTTTGTCTCTCTTAATAGTTTTTGACTTAAAGTCTATTTTATCTAATATTAGTATAACTATCCCTATTTTTGTTACTATTTGCATGGTACACTTTTTCTCATCCTTTCACTTTCAACCTTGTGTCTTTGAATTTAAGGTGAGTCTCTTGTAAAGAGCATATAAACGGGACATCTTTTCATCTATTCTGCCAATTTCTGCCTTTTGACTAGAGAGTTTAAGCCATTTACATTTAAAAAGACTACTGATGATGCTGAAGGACTTTCCTCAGCCATTTTGCTATTTCATCATTTTAAGTCATACACCTTTTTTTGTACCTCCATTCCTCTGTTAATGCCTATTTGAATATTTATTTCAGTTTTTGTATCATATTATTTTGAGTCCTTTCTTGTTTCTTTCTGTATATGTTTTTCATATATTTTCTTTGTGGTTACCACAAGGCTTAAATGTATGAACCTAAATCTATAACAATCATATTTGACTGATACTGTTAATTAAAATAAATTGACTCCCTATTTTGGCATTGCTGATAGTGACCTCTTTTTCCAGAAGTGACAGGGACTTTCTAAAGAGTTGAAAATAAATATGCAGGTTTTCCAAAACAATGGAATGTACCCTATAAAAGTTGCATTATAAGCAACAATTAGAAATAAACTGCTTTTGGTCCAGTAGAGATAACCCATCAGAAATTGACAATCCGTGATCATTCCCCACTTTGTTAAACCCTCCTTTGTAGTAAGGAACCTAAATGTCGACCAATATTTGTAACTTCCCCTTTGGAAATCCCTTAACTGCCTTTATAAGCCAATGTAACTCACTAATCATTTGTCTCTCATCCTTTCGTTTGAGCTCTCCCTGCTTGAGCAGTTTCTCTAGCAATAAAACTACCAACATACCCATTATTATTGCAGACTCAGTTTCTTTTGATAATACCAACTTAACTTTAGTAGATACACATACACTATTCTATAACCCCTTGTGCTGGTTTGGATGTATCTCATGTCCCCAAAAATGCCATTATCTTTGATGCGGTCTTGTGTGGGCAGGAAACGCATTGGTGTTGATTGGGTTGGAGACTTTGATTGGATGTTTCCGTGGAGATGTGATCATTCAACTGTGGGCGAGAGTCTTTCATTGGATAATTTCCATGGAGGTGTGGCCCCGCCCATTCAGTATGGGCCTTGATTAGTTTACTGGAGCACTACATAAGCTCAGACAGAAGGAGCGAGCTTGCTACAGCCAAGAGGGACACTTTGAAGAATGCAAAGGAGCTGAGAGAGGAGCTGCAGATGTGAAACAGTTTGAAGATGGCCACTGAAAGCAGACTTTTGGTCCAGAGAAGCTAAGAGAGGAAAAACACCCCAAGAACAACTAAGAATGACATTTTTGAGGAGCTGCCGCCTAGAGAGGAATGTCCTGGGAGAAAGCCATTTTGAAACCAGAACTCTGGAGCAGATGCCAGCCACGTGCCCTCCCAGCTAACAGAGATTTTCTGGACACCATTGGCCATCCTCCAGTTAAGGTAACCGATTGCTGATGACTTACCTTGGACACTTTATGGCCTTAAGACTGTAACTCTGTAACCAAATAAACCCCCTTTATAAAAGCCAATCCATTTCTGGTGTTTTGCATTCTGGCAGCATTAGCAAACCAGAATACCCCTCATACCCCCAGCTTTTTATGTAATTGTTATAATTTATATCTTTATTCCTTGTATGTCCAAAATCGTAGAGTTATCATTACTTTTTATGCGTTTGCATTTTAGAACCTGTAAGAAGTAAAAAGTAGAGTCACATACCAAAAAAACATAATATAATAGTACTGGCCTTTATAATTACCCATATGGCTACCTTATCAGAGGTCTTTATCTCTTTGATCCACTGTCTACTTTCCTTTCCTTTCAGTCTTAAAAACTCCCTTTAGCATTGCCTATGAGGCAGGTCTAGTGGTGATAGACTCCCTCAGCTTTCATTTATCTGAGAGTATTCTTAATCTTTTCCTCATTTTTTATAGTTGTACCATATATAAAAGTCTTGATTGTCAGTTGTTTTCTTTCAGCATTTTAAGTATTTTGTCCCACTGCCCTCTTGATTTCATGGTTTCTGATGAGAAATTGGTACTTTATTTTATTGGGACTTTCTTATACATAACATGTTTCTTTCCTCTTACAACTTTCAGAAATTTCTCTTTGTCCTTGGCATTCAACAATTTGACTAGTATGTGTCTGAACATGGTTATCTTTGAGTTTATCCTGTTTGAAGTTCATTGTGTTTCTTGAATGTGTATATTCATGTCTTTCATTAAATTTAGCAAGTGTTCTGCCATTATTTTTTTGAATATTCTTTCTGCCCCTTTCTCTCTTTCTTCTTCTTTGGGTACTTCCATAACATATTGGTATGCTTGATGGTGTCCTACAGGTCTCTTAGGCTCTGTTGACTTTTGTTCATAGTCCTCAGTTTAAATCATTTTCATAGTCTTGTCTTCAAATTCACTGATTCTTTCTTTTGCCATTTCCAATCTGCTGCTGAAACCCTCTAGGAAATTTTTCATTTTCGTTATTATGGACTTCAACTCCAGAATTTCTGTTTGGCTCTTTTTTTTTTTTTAATTCAGTTTTACTGAAATATTTCACATACTATACAATCATCCATGGTATATAATCAACTGTTCACAGTACAATCATATAGCTATGCATTCATCACCACAATCTATTTCTGAACATTTTCTTTACATCAGAAAGAATCAGAATAAAAATAAAAAACAAAAGTAAAAAAAGAACACCCAAACCATCCCCCCATCCCACCCTATTTGTCATTTAGTTTTTGTCCCCATTTTTCTACTCATCCATCCATACACTAGATAAAGGGAGTGTGATCCATAAAGTTTTCACAATCACACTGTCACCGCTTGTAATCTACATTGTTATACAATCATCTTCAGGAGTCCAGACTACAGGGTTGGAGTTTGGTAGTTTCGGGTATTTACTTCTAGCTATTCCAATACATTAAAACCTAAGAGGTGTTATCTATATAGTGCGTAAGAATGTCCACCAGAGTGACCTCTCGACTCCACTTGAAATCTCTCAGCCACTGAAACTTTATTTAGTTTCATTTCGCATCCTCCTTTTGGTCAAGAAGATATTCTCAATCCCACAATGCTGGGTCCAGATTCATCCCTGGGAGTCATATCCTGCATTGCCAGGGAGATTTACACCCCTGGGAGTCGGGTCCCACGTAGTGGGGAGGGCAGTGAGTTCACCTGTGTTTGGCTCCTTTTTAAAATTTCTCTTTATTGAGATTTTCATATTGTTCATTCTTTGTTTTTCTGATATCCTTTAGTTCTCTGTGTTGTCCTTTATTTCTTTGAACATATTAAGCATCATTTTTTAAAAGTCTTCATCCAGTATCTCTAAGTGTGTTCTTCATTTATGGTTTCTAGATGTTTATCTTGTTCCTTTGGATGTGCCACCATTTCCTGTTTCTGTCTGCCTTGTAGTCTTTCGTTGTACCCTGTATATTTTAATATTTTAAAGTGCTAACTCCGGGATTTGTCCCTGAGCTCTCTGTTCCTTAAGTTTGTGTTCAACTAGTGATATGCCAGGGATTTTCTTGAGTACTAAGAGCTAACAAAAACAAACAAACCAATGCAAACTACATTTTTCACAGTCTTTGCTGGTTTGGCTGGTACTCTCCTTCAGAGTTTACTTCTCCTATCAAGAAGATCAGGTAGAGGTGAAAGTGAAGTACAGGGTCCTTTCAGTGTTTTCTCAGCTTGAGTCTTGTCCTGGGCTTGTGCTTGTTTGTGATCTTAAGAATTTCCCCATTTACAGGAATTCAAATCTCTCTACATCCTATGGAAATATACTTTCTTCCTACTCTAGATGATCTACTGTATTTCTAAATCAGGTAATCCTTTGCCCCAAGCCACCATCTCGGTCAACTGGAAGCCTAGGTGACACATTTTGAGTATTTTTATTGTTTCTTTCCTTTTTTTGCCCTTCTCAAAAAAGTAATGCATGTCCATTGTTAAAATTTTTTCACACATTATAGAAATACATAATGTAAAAATGTTGCTTTGGTCAGTATTTTATTTATTATGAGAGAAAGTAGAAGAAATGCAGTTACAATTTTTTACTTTTCCCTCTTCCCCCAAGGAAAACTCTGTCAATCATTTAGTGTGAAGTACACCTTTTCCTTTATGCATATACTCAATTAGGCAGTAACTTTTAAAGATCTCTGTACTACATCATTTGACAGCTACCTTATATCAAATTGCTGTGAGAATAAAACGAGCAATGTATTACCCTTATCAGATTTTAAAAATAGTCCAGTGTCATATATTAAAAAGAAAGAAACTGAGGCTCCAAAAATGTTTTACGAATATATGGGGTGGGGAGGTATCCTGCCAGTGTTTGAAACTAGCTATATCTAGGGCTACCACAATTCTGGGAGCTGTAATGCTAGCAGGTTCCTAGCTGTCAAAATTTGAAATAGAATTTGCAGGAATCAACAGTTTGGAAATAAGAATGTGATCCTTTCAGCTGACCTAAACAAACACCAAAATAGCAACAGAGTCTATCTCAGATGGACTTGCTTTCACAGTGGCCTCCTTTGCTTGCCAGCCATTTCTATGACATTTTCCTAAAAGGGAATTATGCTTCTGTTGAAATGACAGTCCTATACTCACTGCATAAAGCACTGAAGCTCTGCAGCAGCTTTCTAATCATGGTTTCCACCTGTGAATGTTCTTTCTTGCTATTTTAGAACTAGGGAACCTGTCTTGTAAAGACACTGTGCTTTAAGACAACTGTTTGGAGCTCGTATCATGTCTTTCCCCAGAAACGAGCCTTGGTGTGATTTGGGGGCTCCTAAAATAGACCAGTTAGTCAGATTGCACCTGAAGCACCTAGTTGTGTGCACTGAAGAAATATGAGGCATTGCCTTCAGAAAGTGTTTTCTTTCAGTACTCTAACTTGGGATGCCTGGAAAGCGGTCCTAATCTCAGTGCCAGGAACCTGTCGTCCTTGTACTGCTCAGATGTCCAGACCCTGGAAACACCATTGCCCATCACCTGCGACAAAGAGTGTGCAGGGCAGGAGCCTGAGGGCAGTGAGGAGTGGGGCTGCAATTCCCCCCACAGCACCCCTTGTCCAAGTAGCTATCAGACACTCCTCTCAGGTGCTTATTGAACAAGGATGCTCAAAATGCAAATTGCTCACCTAAGGCTAAAGAGTATCATTTTGCCTTAATTGCCTCTTCAGGCCTAGGTGTATGGGGAAAATAAGCTTTAAGGTACAAAGAAGGAAAACTGTCTTTTACTTCTGGAAGTTAGAAAGAAGACAGAAGTTTGTGAGCCACATCCTCTTGAGTAAGAGCAGTGATACATCCAACAGGGTTTACAATACTAACTCAAAACAGAGATAGGCTGTAGAGTATAGGCTTGTGATTTCCCTTGACTTAAAGATAGGTTATCTCCCTTGTGTTCCATACAGTAAATAGAAATATAATCCTAAAAATTAAGGTTTGTGTTTTTTGGGGGAGGGGACACCAAAGAAGAACAGCTGAAGAGGCTGCTTTAGGAGAACAGAAGCCCAAGTCTTAAAGCAGACAGTAGATTTTAAGCACTGTAAACATCGAGAGCAAGACTAGTGAAGCAGTCTTCAAAGTGGAACCAGCAGCACCAGCCTCACCTAGTAACTTGTTAGGCATGCACATTCACAGGCCCACCCTTAGCCCTACTGAATCAGACACTCTGTGATGGGGCCCAGCAATCTGTTTAACGAGCCTTCCAGGTGATTCTGATTCAGGCTAAAGCTTGAGAACCACTGGCTTAGTGGTTAAGGACTTGAACAGATATACTTTTAAATCCTGGCTCTGCCTCTCAAAGCTGTGTGGGCTTGACCAAGTTACTGAGTCTCTCTGAGTTTAGGAAGAGGATTAAATAAGAGAATGTTTGTTAAGCACTTAGCATGGTGCCAGAAATATAGAAACCACTCAGTAAACATTGGCTGCTATTGTCACTGTTTTGTATGAGGAATTAGGATAAGCCCTTAAGACCTTCAACAAGTCAGATCAGCATTTACCGACTCTGACATTGTGCTTTCAAGGAATGCAAACTTCAAATAAATTTTTCATGATTCCATCCACAGAGAAACTTGAAGAGAGCAGTAGTTCTCAACCCCACTGATCATCAGAATTGCCCGCAGAGATTTTAAACTTACTGTTGCTGTCCCGGCCCTGCCTGGACCTTTAGAACCTAAGTTATTTTAAAAATAACACAGCCAGGGTTGAGGCCCAATGGAATCAAGGGTGATAATAATTAGCACTAACATTTACTGAATATTTATTTGTGCCCAGGCACTATGCTGACATCTGTATATATACTGCTTCATTTAATGCTCACAACTCTATGAGGTAGGGACTATCTGTTACTTTATTTTACAGAAGAGGAAACAGAGGAATAGAGAGGCTAATTAATGCAACCAGGTTCACACAGTGGAAAAGTGGTTTAAGAATTGAACCCAGGTTTGAGCTAGTAACTGCATTTAACCGATGCAAAAACTGATGCATTCATTCACTCATTCATCCAATATGTATTTATTGTGCAGTTCCCAGTAACAGCACTGAGAGCTGGGAAATATAAAAATGAATAAAGATCCCCTATCTCCACCCTCAAGAAACTCATGGGCCTAAAATGATAAGAAAGAACAACTAATCTCGTGTCTGTGTTCAAGAGGCTGAAAAGGTTTTCCATGACTCCCAGCCTCCCATCCCTCAAAGGCCAGGTACAGAATCCATCACCGTTTGCAAATCAGCCTCCCAGACTGTGGAAAATCAGTCCAGTCTGCTGGCTGCCAATTTTTCCCAGCAGCAACCAGCTCCAGTGCATCCTTCAAGCTCAGTGTTAGCAAATCTCTTGGAGTGGTTTCCCCTGCTCTTTCCCGCTGGAGGTTATACAGTTCACTTCAGTTCAACCATGCTAGCCATCCAACCCCCTAGCAAGCCCATCAATCAAAGGTGAGGAAGAGGTACATCACCACAGAGCGGGAAGACAGGATCTCTTCCAGGGATAAACTTGTCTCTAACACAGAAAGTGACGACTGTTACTAAATTTCCCAGAAAAATACAGAAGCCCTCGCGATGGAGAATTGTGGAATGTTAGCGTTACCCAAACCTTGGACAGAGCGTAAAGGCTGATCAGAAAACTGAGCTGCAGGGTCTCAAACCAGGCTGGGAGAGCATGGAACCATCTGCATCCCCTCACTGCCTCCTAGAGGAAGGGCTGAGCGTTGTTTCAAACAGACCAAGTACTTCAGTGCAGAGACCATTACCTTGGGGAGGTAACTGATCTCAGAGGGAGAAGGCCTTGGAGGACGCTGCGCCCGGCGCTGCGTTGAGGACACAACACGCAGCCACCTGCCCGCGGCGGGGGAGAAAAGCAGTTTGGGCGGCGCGTTCCCGGGGCCCAAACCCAGCTTGCACAGGCGGAGGAGACGGCGGAACCTTTTTCCTGCGCCTCTCGCTCGTGTCTGCCCGGCTCCACTTCGACGTCGAACACAGTAGGCGAAACTGAAACATGGAGGCGGCGGGCGCTGCGGCTGGGGAGTCGTCTTCCCGGCTGGATACTCCGGGACCCACCGACGACCGGCTGTTCCTGGTTAAAGGTGTGGTGAGGTGTGGGTGCTGGGCGGGGCTCACCGGCACACCTGCCCTGGGGACCTGAGCTTGGGATCGTCCCTGAGGTTAGCTCGTAGGGGCCGGGGGCCGGGCCGGGTGACACGCGGAGCGGGTGATTGTCCCCAAGGCGAGCGCAGATCCCATGAGCTGTACACCTGGGCGGGCCTCGATTTTCCATCCCTCTCTGCAGTTTTCCTCGGACCTTCCTCCCTTTTCTAATTACCACTGTCTCTTCCCTCCCCTACCTCCGAAAACACCTTACGCCGCTGGCCCGGGGAAGAGAGATGGGACCCTGCGCCCATTCTCTGCAGCTTGGGAATGACCCCTGGAACCAGAGGGCTTGAGGTCACGCAGGTTTCACATCCGCTATCATTTATCTTTGGCAAGAGCTGCTTAGCCATGCTTCTGGGATTCCAAAAGTGATATTGAATGTAACGTAAATAGTATCTGAAACTTGTGTACATCTTTTTAACTTAGGGTTTTTGTTTGTTTTTGTTTTTGTTTTTTGTATCTCCCGTCCTACCCCACTTACCCACTCCCAACTCTTGGCAGGTGGAATTTTCCTGGTACTGTTGCTGCAGCGGGAATGCTAGCTGGATTTGTTACAACATTATCATTGGCTAAAAGAAAAGCCCTGAATGGTTCAATAAGGTTTGTGACACAAAATCCACTCACAGCATTGTTACTGTTTACAATAAATGGTAGCTGTTTTGCATAGAAGAAATAAAGAAAATGTTGATAACTTTTCATATTACTTTAAGAGGTAAACCAGTATACATCTAATAGATTCAAGAAGTGTACAGATCAGTGGTCTTAATTTTCATCATTAGAAGTACTTAATTCTGTGCTTCCTTAAATTTTAACAGAACAAGATGTGGAAAGCTCACCCAATACATTTCCTATTCACAACATCACTGTAAATCTAAATCTAAAGTAACTCACCATCAGTTGTAAAATGCTCCAATATTTTGTGTACCACTGAGAAAGAAAACATGACATTTAAACTCTCCACTGATTGCAAGAGGCATCTCTACAGAAAAGTTAAAATAAAGTACATCTTAAAATAGTATGTTGGCTCCTCCAACATGGGGACCAGGCATGCTTGTTTGCTGCTACAGTACCAGTCTGTGAGAGTGCCCAGCACATAGTAAATTTTGTTTGAATGACTATAAACTTTGACTATTACCTATTTAAATCCTTACTCCATGAGCAAGATTGGGCAGTCACTCTGTTGTGGTCACGGGTATCTCATTTCCCCAGTTAGAATTTTCTTCATGTTTACTTGTAGTTGTCCTTAGGCACTGTCCTGTCTTCTCTCCCCACTCCATTTAGTTTATTTATTCATCACTTCAACAGATGTTTACTAGGGACCTTTTATGTGTCAGGCACTGTAGGTGCAAGGAATACAAAAATGCCCAAAACACATCTGCCTCTCAGGAAGCTTAGGATCTGGCTTGGGAGACAGATATTACACAAATATTCACACAAATAACTATATAATTTGATATGTGCTATGGAAGAAAAGCGTTGTGTGGGATTATAAACCAGTTGAATTCCATTTCCATTTCCATTTCTTTCTAATAACCTAATAATCATACTGAAGCCTTAGGAATACTATCATGGCAAGAGACCACATTTTAAAATGTGTTTGGATCTCCTTCTGAATACTCTTGAGAGCTTAGATAGAACTACCTGAATCATTGCTGTGAACTTTTTTCCCTGTATTTAGAATATTTTCAGAGCAGAAATAACACCTTGTGGCAGAAAGCAGTAAAACCTGATTGATAGTGGTGCTTAAACAGTGAAGATTTGATTTCTGAGCCTAAGCTAACATGATAAGCTTTAAGTCACCTGTCTTTTTTGAGAATCTGAAATAAGCTAGGGATTCTCTCCCAGGGGGAAAAAAAAGGCACATACATTTATTCACAATTTTGCATTCTATTTTGTTGGTTCTAAGATTTGATCATCACACATGCTTTTTATGGCTAAGACAATGGTTTTCAAAGTGTGATCCACAGATCCCTGGGGGTCCTTGAGACCCTTTTGGGGTCTATAAGGTAAAAACTATGTTCATAATACTAAGACATTTGCACTGTTGATAAAGAAGCAATGGCAGGTGAAGCTGCTGTTGCTTTGGCATGTTCAAGGTAGTGGCACCAAACTACCCAACAGTTACTGTATCCTGCATTGCCATATGCCTGTAGTGTGAAAAACAAAAGCCAGTATTGCATAAGAATTACATGTTGGAGCATTGAAAATTGTTCATTTTATTAAATCTCAACCCTTGAACATTCCTCTTTTTAAGATTCTGTGTGAAAAAATAGGAAGTATGCATAAAACATCTGTTCTACACTGAAGTAACATACTTTTCTCGAGGTAAAGCATTTATATGATTAAATTGTAAGTTGAACTAGCCACTTTTTTTTCCACAAAATACCATTTTAATTTGAAAGAACAACTGACAAACTGTGGTTATCCAGAAGCGTGTATGTGCAGACATTTTCTCAAAAATGAACACAATGACCCAGTCTCTTCAAGTCATTAACTGTCATTATTTGTTGCCAATGATAAAATTCAAGCTCTCAAGTGAAAATTAGAATTTTGGAAAACTTTTATCTACCACTGTGAGCTTGACAGCTACTCAATACTTAACAGCTTTTTGATGAGATTGGTGGTGATATTAAAGAATGTGGGTTTTTTAAATATTGTTTAATAAAGGCATCAACATTTGTAATATCTGCCTAACTTCGTAAACCAAGTTATTTTCCTGAATGATCATCAGGTATGGGTAAAAGATAGATTCAAAGTGCAGAACAGACCAGTGGATTTTGATGTAACAGTCCAATCAAAATTCACATTGCAACTAACCTTTGAGAAGCTACCATGTGTCAAGCTTTGGTGTCCTATCAAAGAAAGAAGGCTATTAAAATACCCCTTCCTTTTCCAACCACATAATCTGTGTGAGGCCAGATTTTATTCATATACCTGAATCAAAACAGCATGTTGTAACAAGCAGATATGAAAATCCAGGTGTCTTCTATTAAGCCAGACATTTAAAAGAGTAACAAAAATGTAAAACATTGCCTCTATACAAGTTTTTTTTTAAATAGTTTTTTCATTAAAAATAGATTTATGTTTATCATTAAGTAAATGTTTAAAATTTCTTAGTTTTAATTTCTAATACATTAAATATTGATAAATAGAACCCATATAATTAAAAACTCTTTGAAATCCAAGTGTAAAGGAATGCTGAATCCAAAAAGTTTGAGAACTATTGTTCTGGATAGTTAAATATGTAAGGTTCTCTTACTCTCTGGGAAAACATTTGAATTGAATCCTTACTATTTATCTAGACTCTATTTTAGGGGTAAAATGGTTTATAGAAGAACTCAGAGGTCTGGTATACATGGCTAATGAGTTTACCCTGAGCAAGCACCAGTTTAAGAATGCCCCCTGGGCAGAGGACTTAAAAGCTGCTGCCTGGAGCTTTTCTCTAACATTAATAATAATAATATCTCATATCTGAGTGCTTACAAAGTAATAGGTGCTGTTCTTGGGGCTTTACTCATTTAATCCCCATCACAGCCCTATGTACTATAGTATATAGCCCTAGAGTACTAGTGGAGTGTTGTCCCCTTTACAGATTAGGAAACTGAGGCATGGGTAAATTAAATACCCAATTTGGCACTCTCCATCTCTGGTCACTTCTGGGGAATAAGTGGTATTATTTTTAGCAACATTGTTATTTCAATAGACTTTTGTCCACTGGCCTGGAGACCTAGGTATTAATTATAAATACACATTCAACTTGCAACCCAAAAGACTTTAAAATGATCACCTTTTCAGTTGGGGACTGTCTTCACAGCTATTATATCAAGAGGATCATAAGCATTGCCTTAATGTCTTATTTTCATCGTCACAGCTGAGCCTCATGCTACGAAACTGGGAGTTGAAAAGCAATAGTAAGGTGCTAAATAAACATGAATTTTCCTTTGCCATTCTTTGAGTAAAAGGGAGGGGGAAGTGGCAAGTTAAAGTGGCCAAAGAATCCACTCTCAAGTTTCTTTGGCTGATTTATTAAAATATTAGTTCAAGGTTTCTTTTAAACTGGTATGTTTCCTATTTCTGTAACACCAGTCTCATAAAATGATTGTGAGATTAAGTGGGGTGCTATGAGTGGAAATGATTTTATATGTCTATTTGGTTTAGAATCATTGAAAAAAATGCAAAATTGATATAAACACCAACATAGTTTACTTATAAAAAATAATTGTCTTGCTTATCTTAATATTATGACATGACAAAAATCTTTCAAATAACTGAATTATTTCATGACCCTTTTATGTAACGAATAGTTAAAAAGGACAAATATCATTCATACTTCTAATATAACTATAACTTCTGAGAAATTGCCAAAGAAAATCTTTTTAAAATATGCATTTTATATGTTATAAAGATACAGTTGGCTATTTCTGTGATGTAATTTTAAAAAATCAAATTGTTATATCAAATAAAGATGCTCACTAGGGGAAATAACTAGATTGAACATTCCTTCTTAAAAATCAGTTTGATTTATATCAAATACACCC
Source organism: Choloepus didactylus (assembly GCF_015220235.1). NCBI lineage: Eukaryota > Metazoa > Chordata > Mammalia > Pilosa > Megalonychidae > Choloepus > Choloepus didactylus. Next base: position 9,887,164 of record NC_051308.1, on the reverse strand, counting down.
CAGGATTAAACTGAATGAAAGCTAAAGACCTTATTCTTAGGTACACAATTGACTTTTTGAGAAACTTTGAACACTTTGCCTATGATAGTGCCTGTGTGTGAATAATAGATTGATTCTCGTCACCTGTTTTCTCAAAAGGTACTGGTAAACGTTAGAAGATAAGGGGCCTCCATGTCTTCACACATAAGAGCTACTATAAATACTGACTGTTCATTTAGAAAATAATTTTCCTGTTTTATCATGGGGATACTGCAATGTGATTTGTTAAACTCAATTTCCATATGCAGATGCCTTAATTTTAATTAGCAAAATAATGTGACACTGAGGGAAGATTTAGCTTTCACTTTGAATATGTGGTTAATGTATACAAAGATCTTTTACCTCTCAGAGAGATTGTGACTTGTCTAAAGCCATGCAACTATTAAGTAGCAAAGCAGGTGCTTGAACTTGGGTTGGTCTGACTTCCCAATATCATGGCGCTTACACAGAGTAGTTAATTTCAAGTACTCCCCAAATATTTATGTTTTCTAAACCGATTATTTTTAGCCTGACCTTTCTTTCTTCATTTCAGGGAAGTATAGCCACAGCAGCCTTACCAGAGAGTGGGTCTTCCCTCGCCTTGCGAGCACTGGGCTGGGGCTCACTTTATGCCTGGTGTGGAGTTGGTGTGATCGGCTTTGCAGTCTGGAAAGCTTTAGGAGTTCACAGCGTAAGTAACCACAATCCTGTATTATGTATCTGAACTCTTATTGTACTTTCTGCAGCCTAAATCTTCCTTATTTTCAAATTTGTACATAGTTTGGTCACTGTTTTGGAAAACCTGTGACAGATTTTTGATGACTTTTGTCATTTCCTCAGTTTTGTTTTTGACCAGAAAAAAATCTCTTCATCCATTTCAGGTACTATACCAGACATTTAGACATCGTAGATTATTTAATTTTTGCTTTAACTAAGAAGCAGATATTAATATTCCCTGTGTTATAAATGAGAAAGTTGAAGCTCAGAGAGGTTAAGTCACTTGCCCAAGATCACAGCCTATAATTGGCACAGCCAAGACTTGAACCCATGTCTGACCGTCTTCAAAATCTATGTTTTTTTCCCACTTTACCTCCCTTAACAGAAGATACGAAACCAAGGAATAGACAGACTCATGGGCTGTGTGAGGGGAAGAAGGTAATGAATTTGATTCTTAACAACTCAGCAGGTTTTTCCTAGGGATCTTTAGTGTAGGCCTCATCTGCCAACATAACCATTGACTTCACTGTTGATATAGGACCGGCCATTCTTTTGATTAATAGAGAAGAACTTCTTTTAACCTGTCATGTTCAGTAGGATATAATGGTAAGTGGAAAACAGAATTACATGGCTGTATCTATATAAAATATAATAGCAGGTTTTTTTTTTTAAATAAGTGAAAAAAACTAAGGAAATATGTGTGGCAGACATGTTATGGGTATATAACATGAATTATGGACATATGGGTGAAGTTTTTTATTTTACTTTTCCATTTGTTTCTTTAATATTATGTACTACTTTACAATAAAAAATATTAGCTTTTAAAAATTGTGCTAGATTTTATTTTTACCAATTTATAGTTCCCTAATTTATAAATAAAGCACAGCTATCTAGGCATATATACACTTCCTTGACAACATACGATATCTACTTGGGGGTGGGGGAAGGCACATGCAAATACCTAGTAATAATGTTGTTAAGCTTTTAGTTTCTATTAAAGCAACTGACTTAGCATTTTATGTTGACTGCATGGAATTGATAGGTGATGTTCCCATTGTTTAGAAAGGCAGGTCATAAACTGAATAGTAAAAGTTTAAGATATTTGAAAATACATATAGCCTTTTATTTAGAAGAATCACAAGAATGAATCAATCCACATTTTCATAGACCAAGAAAATTAGGTTATTTAAATTAAGTTATACACTTGAGAACTTGTATTTTATGGGCTAGACTATGCTATTTTAGTTTCTAGAACATGAACTTTGTTTTATAAGACTAGTAAGAGGATTATTGCCTAAATAAAATATTTGGGGGGAGGAAAATTCTTTTCTGATTGGCACTGTTGAATATAAAAGTACTTAAAATCCTCTTATATTGTGTCCATTTATCTTTGTATTTTACTAAAAATGAGAGAATGCAAATATACCCTCTCTCCCTATATATAGGTCATTAGACATATCAGTTTGGCCTCCTTGTCTGAGAAATCTCAGAAAAATGAATCCATTGAATCCACTAATACCTTTTCAAGGGCACACACACACATACACACTATATGTGTGCGTGTGTGTGTGTGTGTATATATATGTATAGTGTGTGTGTGTGTGTGTGTGTGAAATCAAGAGATTTATTATAGGAATCAGCTCATGTGACCGTGGGGATTGGCAAGTCTGAATTCTGTAGGGCAGGTCGCAAGTTGGAAACTCAGTGAAGACATCAAGGACACATACTTTAAAGATAGTCATATTCATTAATTTGTTTGTTTGTTTATTCTGAAGATACTTATGTGCCTACCCTGAGCCAGCACTATGCTAAGGCATAGGGTCTAAGCCTTACTTATTGACTTACCAAGCAAATTCTTATTACCTGACCCTGCTCTGAGGTTTGCAGAGAGCAATATGGCATATTTCAGCTCTCATTTAGAGACTTTTTTGTTAATAAGATTTTGCTGAGTCCAGTGAAGAACTTTTATCACCATTTATTGCCTCTTACTGGGAATTGTCTTTCTATGACTAAGGACAGCAATCTGAGAGAAAATTTTGAACAAACAGTCCAGGTCTACATACACAATAAATAATTGAGATGCTCATTCTAGATAAATGCAGTTAAACCAAAATCAATTCCAGTGTCAAATAACTGTTGATAGGTACTTTGAATTGTGCCACATTTCCGATATAAATCCAGTTCAAAAAAACACGGTGCCATCTAATGGCTGATCTAGAGCAGCTTGATAGAAGTGGTTACTTTCCCTATTTTAATTCACAGCTACATCTGCTGGCCCAAAAGGGAACATGTTAGAAATGTTGAAAACAAAACCCTCTTCAGTTTCTTTAAAATATTTTGGATTTACTGTTTGTTTATTCAGAACTGTTATGGAATTTCTTTTAACATAGAATATCTATAACACACTGAATAAAAATATAAATTTGTATTTTACATAATGGCATATCATTTAATCAGAAGTTCCACATAAGTAGAGCTGCAGAAGCTATCTTGTTAGCAGACCAAAGCAGATAAGTGTGCCCAGGATTTAGGATGGGATCCTCCCTGCCTTCATGTAGAAATCAGTACAGATTCCTATCCCATCTCAACAGCTGCCCCAAACTGCCCTGACCAGTAAGCTTGGTTTGATTGTTCAGTAGCATTCATTGATTACTTTGAACTATGGTGTTTTATTATTTGATTGTGATTGAGGTTGTGTTCATTTTATCACAGTAAGTTAATTGTGAAAAAAATGATGAACCTTTCCTAAGGGTTTATGGCCTACTATTGCAGCTGTGCAAATGAGCAGATACTGGAGAACTGACATGTTTGGGCCAGTGAGTGCACATTGACTTGGGGCAGTTGACTCAGTTGTTTTATCAGGGCAGATATTTTAAGTTTAGAGAATATTCGAAAGAAATGCTCTTCAGTCAGCAAATAAGGAACTGTAGTGATACTAACCTGTAAGTTCCTAATTACCCAAATTAAAAAGGAAAAAAACAAAACAAAACACAGTTAATCATGTTACTCAAGAACAGGAACTTTTTAGGTTTTTTGTCTTGTATTATTTATTGTAGATATTGATACTTGAAAGGATTTCTGAAGAGGTAGTGCATATTTACGGTTAGACTATCTTTTTACCTCCTGTTAGAAGGAAAAACATTAGGTATATAAAGAATTCCCAAATGATATGATTTGAAGCTTTATAGACAGGAGTATGCAATTTCAGTAACTGCCTACGGACTGTTGTCTGTGACGAGGTTATCGTCAAAGTATAGGTCAGACTCACCATGGCTAATGCTTACTGTGACTTGTGTATAATATATTCATCATACGTAGTACTATTGAAATTTATAGATGATTTACTGCTCCTGCCCTCATTGGGACTAAAACCTCAACAGTTAGTAAAAGAGACATGAAATTAATAACAAACCATGAATGAAACACTCTTAGTTACTGCTTTAAATTTTCCAGAGATTTAATTATTAAAATTATTAATACATAGATGGAGTTTTTGGGTTTGTTTTTTTTTTTAACCCTTTTACCATGAAGTAAGAGGTGTTTGTCTTTGTTTAAATATTTCACTCTTTATTTTTAAAGAAAAAATATATTTAGGACCCATCTTTTTAAAACACAGATAGCTGAATTTCTTTGTAAAAATTTGTTCTTATTGTTAAAAATATCAGTGCAGAAAAGTACAAAGAAGAAAACAAGCATCACCTGAAATCCCACTAAGTTATCATCATTAACTACAGTTGGAACGTTCTTTCAGACTGTCTTCTATAAGTATTTTTACGTAATTGTAGATAAATGCGATTTACTGTACATGCAGCTCTGGAACCTTTTTTCACTGAACAGTCGAAACATCTTCGCCTAGCAGAGTATATAAATTTCCATCATTCTAAGTGACTACAGGTAATCTATTGTGTATTATAATTTACTTAATCATTCTCCTTCCAATGGGCATGTGGGTTGTAATATTTCATTATTAAAAACCACAGTGAATCTCTGTACACATACATGTTTTTGCACTTGGCTTGATCAAGAAATTTGTCCTAAAGACAAAAGATGTTACTATTGGTCTAAGTGCCTTTTAAAAATGTTTTTGATACCTGTTGCTAAAGGGCCTTCCAGAAAAGATATTACAATTTAGAGATAACCAAGCATACAAGTTTACCACCATCCTTGTCATTCATTAGTGGCTTTTGTTTCTCTGAACTTTTTGCCAATCTAATCAGTGGAAAATACCCTCTTTCTCTCTTTACTGCATCTTTCCTAAGTCTCTGCTGTGGTAAAGGCTTTTATGAAAATAATTAGGGTTTGGAGTCTTCCCTTCTCTATCTGTTGACAGAGGTTGCTTCTTTCTCAAGAGTTCAGGTCCCCTTTTCTTTAAAAAACAAAAAGTAAAACATAAATAAAACCCATATATTTTAAATATTCCTCTAACAATGGACATATGGCATTCCTATTATCAGAAATCCTGCATAGGAATCGTATTATCCCTTTCCTCTAGGACAGTATTTGATGCCCTCTAATAAAGTTTCTTTTCTCCAGCTCTTTCTTTTAGCTGCTATGCTAGGTATAATTTTTATGTTAATAATTTAGGCACACTTCCTGATTACCTTATGACCAACTTTTGCTAATTTCACTCAAACTTCTTTAGATTTTTTGCTAATTTCAAATTTTACCACCATTCGGGTGGTTCTCTCATCAGTACATTTATTCCTGCAGTATTTTTACTTATTCATCTCAAAGGAAGCAGCATTGTGGAATAAATGCTTGAACCCCCTATGTAAATAAAGCTATGGAAAAGCCTAGAGGTTGTTTAATTTCTAAGATTTCTAAAGAGGAAATAGACTTGAAGTGCTGGATACTTTTGATTGAGAAGGAAGTGTTTCTCCTTGGTTTAGGTCAAAGGTTACAAACATATCTGAGTCTCCTGGCAAATTGTTTAATGGTAGCTGCTTTTGAATGATCTGCAGGAGTCTGAAAAGCAGCTGAAACATTTTCCTTCTGTGGTCCTCACTTAATCTAATTTCAGTTCTTCCAAAGATCTCTACCTGTTTCTGCCCTCAGGTAACAAGCTTGAATTTCTTATGTCAGTATACTCAGCCTCGTTTCCTTTTCTTAATAATACTTAGTAGGACTTCCAGAACATAGTGTCCTCATGCTCTTGCAGAGATAGTTCCAAATGTCAAGCTCTTGGGCCTTTAGAAAACTTAAGGACTGAGGGATATTTTCCTGAAATCATTTTGAAATTAAGTAGAAGTAATAAGTGCATCACTTATTAAGCTGAGGTCTGCGATGACAGAACACCTCTATAAGCCTCACTTCCCATCCCTCTAATGAGCTTAGTCTCACCATGGAAATGTGGAGGAGCAACCACGTGCAGTGCCTGAGTCACAGGTCCTTGCTCAGTTTAAAGCTGGAGATAATGACCAGTGTACCTTTTTTGTTTTTTTTGAACCCAAGTATGAGGAGAAATCAGCTGTTTGGGCATATTTCCAAGATATCTCTTTAAAACCCCCACCAGTATCCTTTTGTAAGTCAAATAGAGCCTGGAGCATTTTCTGCAGTGGGAGTGTGCAACAATTCATAGGAAAGATAAATTCTGCCATAAAAGCCTTTTTGTTCTGAGGTCTGACATGATTGCCTCAGGAATGTTCACTGTGCCTACTCCACTGGAGGAAATGTATCCTTGATTTCACTTGGACTTTCTTTTTCTTTGTCCTTAATTTCTTACAACTGAGCATAAGAAATGGGACTCAGGAGCAGTGCTCTAATAAAGCTAGTGGGATGAAGACCTGGTCGTGTTTGTCTTCAGAGTGTGCCTTCCCCTTCAGTTTTGTTTTAAAAGATGCCCATTGTTAAACGCTTAGGTCATAAACTATGAAAAAAGATTACATTAGTAAAATATATATATGGATACAGTAATATGTATGTTTTACTTATTTTACATGTACCATTATATCAGAAAATGAAATGTTCTCTGAAATTGAATTTTCCCGACTAAAATATTTTTAACAATTTTTGGAAGAAATCTTTTTATGTAAATTATGCTGAACATAATTTTTCCTGATGACTCAGATATATCAGTTACTGTTGGCTTCTTGTGCTAATAGATTCTGGGCTTTTATGGTTCTTTATAGTTTTTATAATTTTTCTCAGTCCTAGTTTGGCTCTTATTTTTCTCTTCTGATTGTTCTGATTACTTTTGAAATGCTGTGACCTTATTTTACACTCAGTTACGCCTAAGGGTCCTTCCTTTGCCTTCTTCCTTCTCCTTAATGGATTCCACCCCCTCCCGTAGCTTCATCTGTATCCACCAGGTCTCCATCTCCAGCCAGGTGATCTCTGGAGTCCAGATTCATAGGCCCTCTTGACTCCTAGACACAGATGTTCGAATGTCCTGCAGGCATCGTGTGTGTTCCCAACTAAATTATCACTTGCTGTCACACCCTGTACCCCAACCAACGCCTGGGTCACTGTCTCAGTGAATGGGTACCCAGAGAGACACCTGTGTCACTCATGACCCTATACTTCCTCACCAAGTCTTGCTTCCTCCCATAGCCACTATAGTTGGGGGCACCATCTTCCCCCGAGCTTATCATAACAGCTTTCCCCGTCATCCCTGCCTCCCCGCTTGCCTCTCTACCATCCTTTCTCCACACTACTGCCAGAATGTGCTGGCCTTCATCTTCCTCATACTTCTAAGCTCCTTGAACCTATACCAGATGTCCTGCCTTTCTTCCTGTTACCGTGGATGAAATGTCCCTGCTGCTACCAAAGGCCTGCCCCTGCCACTTGGGCATCAGATCTTGTCCCTTCTCATCTACCCAAGGACTTTCCTCCTGTGCCCGTCCTCAGCCTTCACTGATAGTCAGCCTTTCACCCTCTGCTGCAACCCGGTATAGGCATGCTCTAGTTTCTCCACCTCTAAAAACCCTCCCTCTTCATATTCCTTACCCCCCTCCTGCTACCAGCCCATTTGCCTGCCTCCTTTGCAGAAAAAAAAAAAAAAAAAATGTCTTGAAAGAGTTGGCTGTGGTCACTGTTTCATCTTGCTCACCTTTCTCTCCTCAGTCCGACTTCTTTCCCCAGCACTTCACAGAAACTGCTGAAGTCAAAGTCACCAATGCCCTCTCATTGCCAAAGCCAGTTCTTATCTTTGTCCTTCTGTTACTAGACTTCTCAGCAATAGTTGGCACAGTTGGGCATTCTCTCCTTCATGAAAACACCACCTTTGGCTTCTAAGACACCTTCCTCCTCACTAGCCAGGCAAAACAACTCCCAGCAGACCTCTACATCACAGGGTCCAGCGGTTTTATTCTTAGACTCTTCTCTTCTCCGCCTATACTCAGGCCCTCAGCACGTTCATCTAGTCCCTGGTATCATAAAACAGTTAGGTCCAAATACATAGCTCCAGCCTCGACATTCAGACTTGTCTACTAACTGTTAGTGAAACTTGTCTGGCTCACAGGCATTTCAAATAACCCGTGCCCTAAACAGAACTCCTGATTGCTTTATCTCTTCCCCAATCTGTTCCTCCTTTGGTGTTCCCCATTTCATTAAATGCCACCATCATCCCCCCAGTTGTTAAACCAAAACCTAGGAGTCATCTTAGATGCTGTCATTTCTTTATTCCCTTCATCTAATTCATGAGTCAGTGTTCCTGCTAACCATAACTGGACTCCTTTTATATCTCTCTACTTCCATTTGTCTTTTGCCATGTGCATTGAAATAGTTTCCTATCTAGTCTCCTGGCCTCTCTTTTACTTCCCCTAGAACTTTTTAGCCACAGAGCAGCCAGAATGATATTTTAAAAATGTAAGTCAGATCATTTCTTTAAAACCCTTTATTTAAATAAACTCTATTTAAAACCCTTCAATGGCCCCCATTGAACCTAGAATAAAATCCAAATTTCTATCCCAAGCTTAAGAATCCTCACGTGTGGGCCCCACCTTCCCTAACCTTGTCTTGGATCCCCTTCAGAATAGCCTCCAACATGCACTGCAGCCATGCCGGCCTCCTTATTCCCTCAGCACACCAGGCCTGCTCCTTCTTGGGGCCTTGGTACTAGCTTTGCTAGGAAACTGATCTTTGCATGGGTGTTCTTTTTTGCCATTCGGGGTTTCAATTCAAATTTATTTCACCTCCTCTGAGCAGCTTTCCCAGACCATTTGATCTAAAATTAAATAGCCTGTCCATTCTCTTGTTTTATCTGTCTTCCGATAGAATGTAAATTCTAAGAGAACAGAGACCTTATTTATCTTGTGAATTATATCCTCAGCATCTGTAACAGTGCCTACTGCGTAGGTGTTCAGTAGATATTTGTTGAATGAAATCTGACCACATCACATCTACCACTTCAGTGGCTCCCTCTTCCCTTGAGAATAAAGTCCAAGCTCCTTGAAGTGGTTTATGAGTCCCTCTGATCTGGCCCCTGCTTGCTTTCTAGCTCTGTGGCTTGCAACCAGGGGCAAAGGCATCTGGCAATGTGTGGCAGCATGTTTGGTTGTCATAACTGGGGTGGGGCTACTGGCGTTTAGTGCATAGGGGTCAGGGATGCTGTTAAACATCTTGCAGGGCACAAGGCAGCCTCCACAAAACAGGGTTATCCTATCCAAAATGTGAGTGGTGCTGTGATGGTCTAGCTGTATCTCTCGTAACCCTTCTGTCTTGCTCAAAGTTCTGGTCATGTTGAAGGGCCATGTTCTGTCTAGCCTCTTTCTTGTCCTTGCTAATCCCTCTACCTGGAACACTGTCTCCTCTCCCCATCACTCCCCTCTGCTGACTCTGTTCTTTGCTCAGATGTAATCTTTGAGCAAATTAATTATTAACCTTTACAAAATGGAGTTAATCTTATATGCAGTTTTGAGTTTTTTATAAAGGTAACTTAAATTGCTACCTCAAATTGAAAGTAACTTCCATATACAAACATATTCTCCATATCACTTTTTCTTTAGATAAATAAAGCCATTGTTCCTTTGGACTACAGTATTAACTTCTATTACTTAATCCAGTCACAGAAGAAAAACGGGGTGGGTTAATAAAATGGCACCTCTGCAATTACAGCCTGTATCCACAAAGTTAAACTTTCTCAATTTTTAGAGATGATTTAGAATATTTAAATATATACTAACGAATGTGAAATTCTTTATTTTTCACATTTTGTGCCATACCAAATACTTTCTTTTGTTCCTTTATAGTGATTAATACAAGTGGTTCTTTTACATAGCTTCAAAAATTATGTGTAAGATGATGCCTTTAAATAACAAAAATTAGATTCAGGTAACCCATTTAATTTATGAGAATACTTTCCAATTCATCTTATAATATTTAAATCCCATAAATAGGAAGCTGATCCCAGTGTTACTTTTTGATTTGACATTCTACCTTTATTCTTCTTGGACAGAAAGCTTTTGTCCTTCTCTGTGCATTCCCAGTATTGCCAACAAAGGAATATACTTTCAAATACTAGAATTTTTGTGAAGACCCCACATAAGGATTACAGTTATATAAATCTTATTATCTATGAGCAATAGAATTAAAACCCACCGATTTACTATTAAAAAGACAATATACATTTTATGATTTTCCTATCAGAAAGACTTTTTAAAAAATGATATTTATAAAATGCTCTACTTGCATGCTTGTGCCTTTATGGCCTAGTTCAGGTCAGTTTACAATATTAATTAACACTGCTTTCATTGCATACTTGTTTTGCAAATCAAGGCCTTTGTGTGTTTTTAAAAAAATTTCCAAAGAATAAAACATTTAAATTACTTTAAAGGATAAAAATAGTCTGTTCTGTTGCAGATTTGTTTTGGTGTGTTTCTAGCACAGCAGAATTCTCTTTTTTTTTTTTTTTGGTATGTGACCAAATTTTAAAAGCACAGCTTTCTTTGGTATATGTTTTAATTTAGTAAAGATAGATATTGGCTTTGAAAATAGTTAAGAAATCTTTTAGCATAAGCACAGCTTTGTTTGACATTTGTGCATCAACCTTGCTAAGAAACCCCAAACAGGCTCCTACCCGTCTTACTTACCCCTTGACTCAGAACTCAGGCACCAGGTGGGCTCTCCGACCCTGCCTTTCCATATCTCCCCCACCTTTCAGGCTTCTAGTTACTAACTCATTTCTATAGTTACTTAACTGATTCTTTCCTACCACAAACATATACTGTGTCCATATTCAAACATGTACTCTTCTAGAGGACAGGGATATGGTGATGAATGAGAGGTGGTCCTTTGTGCAGTGAGACATTCATAAGTAATTATGTTTAATTGCGTGTGGCAGATTCTATAATGGAAAGAGGTACAAGGTATAATGATGGTATAGAGTCAGGAAAAGTTAATTCTGCTTGGGGTACTGGAGAGGACTTAACAGAGGACAGAAGTTTTGAACTGGACTCTTAGATAATAAAAGGAGTGAGGTGGGATTCCAGGTGACTTAGAGACTTGCTAGTCATCCTCATCTCCTGCATCCTTCTTCCCAAAAAGTGTGGCCTAAAGTATTAAGGTCCCATCCGGCCATCAGTGATAATTTTATCCTGTACTTTGAATAGATAACTTGAGTTAGGTTTTTAATTCAAAAGGAATAATGAGCCACCTAAGATAGAAAGTCATTAGGGCACTAACTATATTTGGCTTTCTTCATCTTTGAGTAGACCTAAATCTGCTTGGGAGGACTGTGCAACTTTATTTTTCTTAATACTTTCTTGTCTCAAGACTCATTGTAAATAAAAAGCTGCTTTGTTTGAGATATTTTTATTTTGTAAAGTATTGTTATTTTTTTTCCCCTCAAAATTGATTTATTTGTGGCTGAGGGGGAAAACTGAAGAGGCAGCTATCATAAAGATGGTATTTCTGAAGAGGTTCAGACTCAAGAAAGAAAATTACTATAGAAAGAAGCCATCCAGCATCCTTGAATTGCATCCTCAAGAACACTTATCTTGGAAAATGACTTGACCGGTCAAAGGAATCATTATAGGAAAAAGTGGAAAAAAGGCATCAGGCTAAAACATTTCTTGTTATGACTGGGATCAAAGAAGTGATAGCTGGCAGTAGCTGATCCTTTGAAAGGATCCCCCTAAAATGTTGGCCACTGTTAAGTAAAGATTATCATTTTTTAAATTCCCATATTCAGTTTGACAAATGGTTTCTATAAATCTGCCTGCCAGTGCTGAGAGAATTCTTACATTTCACGTGTCGCCTCGAATGGGCCATCCGGCCGCTGCCATGGGACAAGAGTCGGGGCAGCCACCGGGTCACAGGGAAACAGCTTCACAGGTACTCCACTAATGCCACTCTTTGCCCACCCTTCACCCTTCCTTTTATAACTGCTCCTCCTTCCTGAGCTGCATTTCAGTGGCAGGAAGGAAGAGAATAGCTTTCAAGTCCTGACTATAAATTATTCATTTTGTCAGGATTCAGTATTCTGAACTGAAATCTTTTGCTGACTGAGGGGGCTGTGTGAACCAAGAGCCCCCATTAGGAGAGAGCTCTCTTAGAGCGAGAGAGGGAGCTTTGAGGAACCATCACATGATCAGGATTCAGGCTTTACGGGGCAGAAACTACCATTTCTTTCTATTTGGGCTTCTGTAGTTTAATTTATCGGGTTTATTAGGATATACATTTCATTAGATGCAAAGACTATATATATATCCTCAGAAATTTGATTGGAAATACGTAAGACTGACAAGATAAATATAGAGAAGGGTAAAACATATTAATGCTATGTTGCACTGACTAACCAGTATTTCATTTGCTACTTCAGTCAATCTGATTTGAGCATTTATTAAGACTTGCCATTTTAAGGCCACTTAAGATGTAGCTTCATTTTAGTAGAGGGCATTTTTAGTTGGGACTTGGCAATCACAAGCTTTCCTTTGGCATTATAAAGAAATAATAGCCTCTCAAATGAGGTTTTAGTGTTGGAATGATTCCCAGTCGGCCCCTTCCCCTTGTTGTCAAGCTCCTGCTGACCTTCTCCACACTTGTCAGTCATGGTCATGACTGGAATAAAGGCAGTGGGATCCTTCCCAAACAGAAGGTCCTGGAACCGGATACACTGTAAAACATGATCCCCGTTTCTCCTCTGGATGCCAGGAAAGGGTGCAGAAGGCTATTGGGAAGACAGCCATGTGCACCTTGTTCTTCCTGTCAGGGTTACAGGTCAGCATATTTAATCTTATTTTCATCTGTAGTTAATATAAGCACTTTTATTTGGCAGACATACTAAAAAACAGAAAATGAATAATTCCACAGATCTGGGTTGGCCTGTTTTACATGTCAAATATTGAAGGGAATACGTGTTTTTAAAACTTTAACTCCAGGATTCACTTGCCAAAGAAGCAGCCCTTTGTCTGCCTTAATCGGAGCAGACAGGAGAAGTACTTTCTGTAATGGAGCCATCTCAGGGCTGCCTTCATTCCCCTGTGACAGTCTTTCAGCTGCACCATTAAAAAGGCATTATGAAATGGGAGCTACAGGTAGGTCCTGTGTGTATGTGCGTGTGTGTATGTGTGTGCACGGGCACGCCAAGGCAGGATCATTACATTAAGACATGAAAATAATCATGATTGGGTTAGTAGCTATTGAAATTGTTTAATGCAGGAAAGTATAAAGCTTTTAGAAAGAGGCCTGACAGTCAGAGGTGGTATAGTTACTGTCATTTATTTGGCAGAGGAAGGAAACATCTCTAAATGTTGCAGTTTCTAAAAATAAAGCCTGACTGAGTGAAATCATTCTAGAACTGCCTCTGAGTACCTGACCTGTTCACACATTAAATCAAGAAACACGTTATAAATTGTTTTTTGGGGGCCAGGTCTCAGCAGCAAGTGGACCTTGGCTGCAAGAGGCTCAGGGTTGTCCCTGTTGCTCAGTTTACTTCAAGTTAACAGAAAGCTTTTGAGTTGTGCTCTATTAGTTAATCACTGTCTTAAAAATTGGCCATTTTAATTAGTACCTCCAGGGATTGTATTTCTCAGAACATTACATGTTAATGGTCTATTCCTAAATCAACTGACTTTGCTGCAGATTCTTGACTTCATGCTTGTGATTCAGTGAGGGCTGAGGAGAAAGTAAAGATGCTCATCTGGCCTTTACCCAAATGATAGTATTAGTTACTTTCGAAATGGAACAGAGATTTTTTTTTTCACATTAGCCTTCTTGCTGCTATTTAATATTAAATAAATAATAATGAACTGTTAAAAATACATCTAATCTCAGGATCCACGTGGATATTAACAGGCCTAATCAAGTGAAATATCAGTGTCTGCCCCCTAAACCAAGACAGTCCTGCTTAGTTGTTAAATTGCATCAAATAGACATGACAGCAATCCTCCTTCGAAAAACTGACCCTTTATTTTACTTTGCTTCTCAGAGCTCCCCGTTCAATTTCATTACAGTCATCAGGAAATGTTCTTATTCACCAGGAAGCAGTGTCATGTAATGGGACCAATTGATGTGCTGAGCTCCCTCAGTGGGAAGGGGAGTGCTGCAGTTGTTCCAGGTGACTGTAAGAGCTTTTTGCTCAGCTGACAAGAGTTCCTGATCCCCTTTGTCCAGCGCTTGAGATTTTATTCAACCACATTTCAGGCAAATTGAATGTACCATTGAAGGATATCAGAGCAGGCCTTTTGTCCTCTTTGTACCCCTCTTTACCATCTATATTAGCCAGTATGCTGCAGTAAAAAATAATCCCATATCTGTGGCTTAAAATAAAAAAGGTTTATTTCACACTCATGCAAAATCCACTGTGTGTATTAGCGACCCTCTAGGGAAGCTGTCCTCCATGTGCTGGCTCAGCACTTCAGATTGCTTTGCTCTCCAGGTACCATCCTAGCCACACAGGTTTCCAGAATTGCAATGGAAGGGAAGAGAGGCCTGGAGAGTCCAGCACCTGCAATTAAATACTTCAGTCTAGAGGTGACATGTTTCATTAGAACTACTCCATGATTACTTAACTCCAAGGGGTGGGGGAATATAAGCCTCCCTGAATCCAGAAATAGATGAGTACTGGCTATTGGTGAATGCTAGTAATATCTACTGCACCATTTTCAATAAAATGGTCAGAATTGCAAGAGGTATATAGCATATGCTTTTAAAGTCATTTTAGTGAAAACTGGTATGTAGGTAGAGGTTATAGAAATTCCATGTCTTTCAAGGTCTCAGAACAAAAAGGAATAACCAGAGAAAAGAGACCTGGACATTGTTCAGACAGTTGCCCTTATAAGCTGTGTCACTGTGGACAGGTTAATTTCTCTGAACCTCTGGGTTCTCATTTGTAAAGTGGATGTCATCATTTCTGCCATCTAGAATTGTAAAGATGAAATACAAGTATAATTCTTGGTATGGTGCATGGCATATAGGTGATCTCAAATGGCAGACATTATTATTGCTGTTCAAGTAACATTTTATAATCTAACTACATTCTGTACCTCCTGGTATCAGAATTAAAATGCTATTATTCTGTTTTGTGAAGATGCTGAATTACCAGGTTCTTGAAAATTATCTTTTACATATGCAGAGGATTTCTCAACGGTCCATCCTGTAAAGCTTTTGCCATTCTAACCACAACAGTAGGCCTTCAGCAGTACAGGGCCTTCAAATGAGGAAGTTGAAGCTAAATGAGCTAGTCAATGGCAAAGACATTAATTCTAATAACTGCCTATTTATTCGAATCAATGCTGTAGGGATTTTCCTGAAATTAATTAAATTGGGGGCATAACCTGAAGCTTTTAAGTAATTTTTCAGTACACCATCTGTTAGACCAAAAGTTTTCAAGTCTTTTTTCCCTACAAGACATGCATGTAAATGTGCAGTAACATCCCATGCGACACCTGAGCAGTGCACCAAGTAGATGCATAAGGGTCAGACCTGCTTCACCAGCTATGAAACCAAGCATATTGTTTGATCTCTCTGAGCTTTGGTCACCATATCTGGAAGTAGGGATGGCATCTGCCCCACATGGTTGCTGTGAGGGTTAAATGAGGCAACATGCCCAGCCCCTCTCTGTGGCATCTGTAGTTGAGCACAAGAGCTGTGTGGCAGCCCTCTCGTGACCCTTCAAGAAGCTGTGGGAATCCGGTCATCCAAGATGGTGATGTAAGACACTCTAGGATGCTGTTTCCCCACAGAATCTTTGAAAAACTAGCAAAAACTGACAGAGCCATCCTGGAAACTCCAGTAACAGTTAAAGAGTTACAGTAACTGGGCGAGTGCTGAATCAAGAAAGTGCAGCTTTAAATCGGGTAGGTGAAGCTCATGGCACTCTCGCTAACCCCTACTCCACCCCCTCCCCAGCACAGCGTGGAGTCAGCCTGTGTTCCCATTGTGGGTCTCTGGCTCTGTTCCAGAAGGAGTCATACTGTGATGCCTATATGTTGGTGCCAGTCTCTCAGTGGCAGCATGAAAGACTGAAGGAAGAAACTCCTCCCTGACTCCCCTTCCCAGAACTTGCCTGACAGGCAGAAGCAGCTTGCAAACAGCTAAAGCTTTGTAGGACACAATTAAGTCAAAGTGGCCTGGGGCCTCTTTACAAAATAAAATAGATCATCCCGGAGTGGGGAGAAAGTCCATTTCATAGGCAATTGGGGGAGCATTCAAATTCCTGTAAATGGGGGATTTCCTAAGGCCTAGAGCAAGCACAAGCCCAGGACTAAGCACAAGTTCAGAAAAGACTAAGTATTGTTAAGATGTCAGTTATACCCAAAGCGATTTCCGGATTCAAGGCAATCCCAATCAAAATTCCAACAGCCTTCTTTGTGGAAATGGAAAAGCAAACCCTCAAATTTGTATGGAAGGGTAAGGGTCTCTGAATAGCCAAAACCTTGAAAAAGAACAAAGTTGGAGGACTCACACATCCTGATTTTAAAACTAATTACAAAGCTACAATAATCAAAACAGTATGTTCCTGGACAAGGATAGACATATAGATCAATGAAGTTGAATTGAGAGTTCAGAAATAAACCCTCACTGCTATGGCCAGTTGATTTTCAACAAGTGTGCCAAGTCCACTAAATGGGGAAAGAAAGTGTCTTCAACAAATGGTGCTGTGAAAACTGGCTATCCATATGCAAAAGAATGAAGGTGGAATGCTATCTCACACCATATACAAAAATTAACTCAAAATTGATCAAAGACCTAAATATAAGAACCAAAACTATAACACTACTCCTAGAAGAAAACATGGGTAAGCATCTTTAGAACTTTCTGTTAGACAATGATTTCTTAGACATTACGACAAAAGCATAACCTGCAAAAGAGAAGATAGATCAGTGGGACTTCAAAATGAAAAACTTTTGTGCAAAGACTCATCATGAAAAGTAGAATAACAGCCTACAGAACAGGAGAAAATATTTGGAAACCACCTATCTGATAAAGGTTTAATATCCAGAACATATAAAGAAATCCTATAACTCAATAACAAAAAGACAAACAATCCGACTTAAATATGGGCAAAAGACTTGAGTAGGTATTTCTTCAAAGAACATACACTGATGTCCACAAAGCACATGAAAAAATGGTTATTATCACAAGCCATGAGGGAAATGCAAATCAAAACCACAATGAGATACTATTTCACACCCACTAGAATGGCCACTTTTTAAAAAAATGGAACTTAACAAGTGTTGGAAAAGATGTGGAGTAGTAGGAACCCTCATTCATTGTTGGTAGGAATGTAAAGTGGTGCAGCTTCTGTGGGAAAAAGTTTGGCGGGTCCTCAAAGTTAAATATAGAATTACCATGTGACCTGGCAATCCCACTTCTAGGTATATACTCAGAAGAATTGAAAGCACAGACTCAAACAAATATTTGCACACTGATGTTCATAGCAGCATTATTCACAATTGCCAAAAGATGAAAGCAACCCATGTGTCCATCAAGTGATGAATGGATAAGCAAAATGTGGTAAATATACCCATTGGAATATTATTCAGCCATAAAAAGGAATGAAATTCTGATACATGTGACAACATGGATGAACCCTGAAGATACCATGTTGAGTGAAATAAGCCAGATAAAAAAGAACAAATATTGTATGATCTCACTGATAGGAAACAGAATAAGCATCATAGAGTCAGAAACTAGAAATAGATTACCAGGGGCTTGGGGTAGGGAATGGGGAGTTGATGCTTGGGGTGATGGTAGCACAACATTGTGAATAAATTAACACCACTGAATGATGTATTTGAATGTGGTTTAAAGAGGAAATTTTAGGTTGTATATATGTTACTAGAATAACAATTAAAAAAAAAAAAAACCTGTAGGACTATTCAGTACAGTGAACCATAATATAAACTATGGTTATCTCTAACATAACTACAGTAAACTATAGTTAGTAATATAATAATAGTTTCATCAGTTGTAACAAAGGAACCCCACTAATACAAAGCACTAATAGGGAATAAATACTATGTGTCTTTGTGGAGGGAAGGGTATATGGGAATTCTGTATTTTCTGCATGAGTTTTCTGTATACCTACAACTTCTCTAATAAAAAATAAGTAAAAAGAGGCTATGGGGATGAGAGTAACATTGTCAGAGGCATAGTCTTGAATCTATACTAACATCTAAAGAGTTAAATGTGCCAACTTCAGAACATCCATATCAGTGACAGATTACTTGTAATACATTTCCCAGTCATCTTGGCACTCCATCTGACAGCTGCTGCCTTACGTAGTGGTGGCTTCTGGTAATTAAATGGGAGAACACTGGGACTGAAGGCTGAGGTTCTGGGAGCAGTAGGGACACCATTCACATCTTAGGCTTTGTGGACAACATCCCCTGGAGTTGTGAAGTGCACAGCCCTCCTCTATGAGGCTAGTACCCTGTGATCCATAGCCATGGAAAAATTCTTACTGGACCCGGAAAGAAGGAAGAGACAATAGCAGGGATGAGATCCCAAGATTTGGAAAATGCTTCAGAGTAAAGCAAGTTGCAGATGGGGACTCGAGTTCCCAGCATGCCACATCTTCACCAAACTTTTGGGGCATAGGGTGGGGGAGATGGTTCTGTGGAAATGCTATTATCATCATGGAATTCAGCATATTTACTTTATAACCAAATTTGCTTAAATGCATTCAACCCAAGTCTTTTTTCAAGCCCCTTTTTAAGCAGAGAAATGTTCTGTTGGCCTGTGTATGGAGTATCCCCGATAAGACCAACATAACTTTTCTAAACTGTGTATCAGAAATCAATATAGGTGGGAAAAAAGTGAAGGTTTTTATTTCCTATCCATATAATAAAAACAGTACAAGTTTTGAAACCTTCCATAGAGCCCCACTGTCTAAAGCAACTTGAGGCCCTGTTTTTAACTTAAATGTAGATTGGGTTTCCATTTCCACAGCTTGTAAATTTAAAAGAACAGGGCTAAAAGGTGTTCTTTATCCCACTTGCCTCCCCTTCCTTTACCTTCCTCCCTTTGAGGCCCATCTAGTCCTAGTTAGTTGACTGTGCTTAGATATGCTCCTTCCAGCAATTCATTTACTCACTTAGGACCCTGGGAAATGAGGGGAAAGAAAGAAACCAGGCTAGAGAAGGCCATGGGCATATCACCATGCTGAAGCAGAGCCACTGTCCCTCATGCGCCCACCCCGGCCGCTTGTGCACTTCCCAGCCTCCCTCCCAGCAGCACATCATGTTCTGTCACTGAGGAGGGAGCGTGGTGGATGAGTCTGTCCACATCCTGCTGGCTGATCCCCCATTTGAAAATGAGTCATTGGCTTAGTTGTAACAAACAAATGTTCAACCAGAAAGATAGGGGAAGAACCAGGCAACATGTTGCAAACTCTGGCCCGGGGGATGTCTGTTTTTCATGTATGAAAGTACTCAAAGTTCTGTGATGGGGGTGCTGTCAGTATTTTGATCGGAGCAGTTCTTGCAGGCAGCCCTGGACATTTAGCCTCCCTGCCCCTCCCCCAATGCAAACAGTAGTCCCCAGTGATTGTGACAACCAGAACCACGCCCACTTCACCCTGATTTCTAGACCCTCCCCAGAGAGACAGCCACTACCTTTAGATAAGAACCTCTCAGAAGGGCTTAGCCCCAGTACACACTGGATTGCTGTGTGGGGGAGTGGGGAGAGACACCATCCATGGGTGTGTGCACCTTCTAGATCGGTGCCTGGTTGGCACAGACTTCATACGGACTTCGTATCTTCAAGAACCTTACGTTTCTTCCAGTTTCAGAATATGTAAACCAAAATGAACAGTAACTACAATGCTTTTAACAAACATGCCACAACAATTCTATCCATACAAGCTTTGTTCTTGGAACCCAGCTCACATACTTGGATGGAGGTGTCACGGCGACAGCTAATGTGCATTAGGCACTTCTGCCTGTGAGGCTCTGTGCTTTATGTGCATCCCCTCACTTAATCCTCCAGCTCTGTGAACAGGAGATTATCTTCTCCTCTCTATATCCATAGACACTACTGCTTGGAGAGGTTAAGTAAACTTTCCCGGGTGGTGGAGCTAGGATTTGAACAGAAGTCAGTCTTATGCTAGAATCTGTGCTTCTAACAGTGCTACGGTAACTTCTATGAATGTGTACAAGTTACAAGTCCCGAACGGAGCACACCCCCTGAGTCAGAAACAAAGTAAAGATTAATCCTCAATGTGAAATAAATGAGCATCAACATAGAACAGTATTAGCCAACTCTTAAAATAACTACTCAAAGAGGGACTTAAATGTTGCTGAGGAGACCAGGATGCCTCAGAAATCCAGTCAAAGACATCTGTATCCTCAGGAAAATCTGGCTAGGATGTAGCTGATGTGAGAAAAATTATAACAGTGCTTCTGAAAGAATATCTCCACAACAGGGCCATATGGATTGAAAAGGTGAACCCAAGAGTGTGTGGCTATGCTAGTACCCTCTAATGTGAAGATTATCCAACTTCCATTGTTGGTGGCTCCTCCCTTGGAGGAGTGTGCCTGGCATGGAGCCAGGTGCTCCTGGGGAACTTGGGCTTGTGCTCACACTGCCTGTTCTGACCTTCCACCCTGCCCCACAGCCCCCTGCTCCGACTCCCAGGTTCAGAGTAACCTCTGCCGGTGATCAAAACCTGACCACACTGCCAGCACATAAGAACTTTCTAGCTTACCTGTCATTCATTTGTTCTTTCAACACATTTATTAAACACCTACTAAGTTTCTTCTCTCCACCCCTTCCCAGTGGCTGTAACTTTCTGCTAATTTCGATGACCTGAGTATGTTCATTTATTCAAATGCACAGAAATTCCATTCCACAGCTGTGTCCTTGCCAACAATACATAACTGCTCTGAGGGTTGGGAATAGATATGGAAAGTTGACAGTTTAGGGCATATTGCCTTCCAGATTCAGAGTGGAGTTTTAATGTTATTTAAGTCTCGACAGATTTATACTTGGAGGAAGAAAAGAGGTGTATTTCATTTTTTGTTTTTCAAGGTAGCTAGAATAGAGCCCTTACCTGTTATTGGTATTCAGGTGATACCATTTGCTGTGTACCCGTGAGCAGTGAAGTATTATCCAGTCAGCAGAGGTGTCAGTCTCTAATGGCTTGGCTAGTTTCCCCTTTTCTTAACACTTAATGACTGCTTTTTTCTTCTTCTAGGTGAAAGACTTTCGAAGTAAAATGCAATTGATATTTCCAACAATTCCCAAGAACTCTGAATCGACAGTTGAGTGGGAGGAAGCATTGAAATCCAAATGAGATGAGCATGGATAAATTCTAAAATGACCCCACACCAGCAAAGGGCCTCAGCTGGATTTCTCCTCAGGAACATGTGCAGACCGTTGGCTGAACTCTGGAATGTACAGCTTCCAGCCTTCTCCTCAGGGGCCCTGATGACCCACAGTCATTCTGTTTGTTTTACTTTAAAATTGACTTGGCCAGGGTGTGTGTGTATGTGTGCGCACACGTGCATGTTGGGGTTAAGGAGGTAAAGTTTTTGCAGAGTTAGGAAGACTATTTAAAAATAACAGTTATAGGGACAACTGCCCTCTTTGGGGTAGCTGCCAGGGGAAAAACTTTTGTTTATGTCTATAACCTTTGAAACCAACTTTCCTACCTGAAAGAAAAACAAACAAACAAACATTAATAAATGTAGGATAGAAAATCAACCCAAGCAGATCCTAAGAGCAGTAGTACCTCAATATGTCTAATTAAATGAGTTTTGAGAGCCTTTCTTGTCCTTATGTGAGTGTCAGAATTAGGAGGGCTTTTTCCATTAGCCAGACTGCATAGAGACAGGTTCCTGGGCCAATCCATGTCAGGAAGGAGGTGTGACCCTGTTATCTGACCACAGTGGAGTCACGTGCCAATTACAGTCCTCAAGGACTTCCCTTAAGGTCCTATCAGGTTCTTCTGCTTAGGACCAAAAGCCAGTAACAGATCATGATAACTTGAAAAGGTACAGTTGGAACTAAAAAATGATAATGATTCCTGAACACTGACAATTTGTAGTTTGGCCTCAGTTGTCCAAGTAAAAATAGCCCAGTTGCCACCTATCTGAACACTTTTAACCAGGAAGTCACCTCAGTACTGAGTCTTAAGTATTCATTATTTAGTACCACCTCCCTGATAAAACTGCTACTAGTAATTTCTTACATAAACCCAACCCTTTCCTGTCCTCCATGTGCTCTGGCAAAAAAACACAAACAAAATGGAAGATAGTATCTACATGAATTTATTTTTTTTGGAGATTAACAAATTTTAAAGAAGAGAGATACTTTATTATGTCAATATGTACAGAGAAATAACCTCTTGAATATTAATTATGTAAGTTATAATTGCTGTGGCTTTAATTAGTCAGCAATCAGGTTTAATAAAGTACATTTGAAATTAATTTGTTACAATGAAACCTTTTAGTTCTAAGGAAAAATTTTAAATGAAATGTCAAATGCATAATGTAACATTTTTCTCTAGACCATGTTACCTTGTTAAAATTGCTGTATTGTGAGTTGAACAGGTGTAATAAGCGTCTGGGATTCATATGTAACCTGTTAAAAATTCAAGACTAAGAGAAAAGTATTGTGAAATTTCTCAAGATATGTGGAATATTTGGCAAAGAACTCTTCACCCATCTTTCTTGTTCAGCTAGATCTTCACTAAGAAAAGGCAGGACCCAAAGTGAGTGGGTGTTTTGTCCACATGATTAGTCTGAGTCCAGGTTTCCCTTAGTAGATGGCAAGGGCACCATCTAAAACTAAAGCTAGAATTCAGATTTTTCTTTTTCTTGAATGGAGGATGCCTATTGTTTTTCAAAAGATTTCCCCTGGGTAGGAGAAGATGAGAATTTGTAGCTAATCTGGAATTATAAGAGAAGAAATAATTATTAACTAAGTCTATTTAACAGATCCTCGCCTTGTAAGCTCCTTGAGGGCAGGGACTCCTCTTGGGCCTTGCAAACTGCAGGGGCTGCTATCTGCTAGCTGGGAAGGACAAAGAGGGCAGCATGTGTGGGAACAACAGCATGGAATTAGGACACATAACAGGCAAACAAACTAATAAAAACCAAAGACGATGCCAGCCACCTCTGAAAGACTTTCCTTGGAGTTCAGCGATGACCTGGCTGCCACTCCTGGACAAAGCCAAGTCCCTCCCTTAGCTACATGATGGGCTTGGCCAGAAGGCAAGAGCAGGGTAACACCAAAACGTCCGTGGTTATTAACTTGACTTCAGCACATTACCATGTTTTTTAGGGAAGAGAAAACATAACAAATACTCTTTTACAGCAAATTAAGTCATTTCTGACTATTTGGCTATATGTATTTTATTTCCATTTTCAAAGTTTCTGTTTGAACCTAAAAGAGCAGGGGAAAAACGGGCACCAGTCAATGAACACCGCAAGGGCAAGGGCAGCTGTGCAAAAAGGAGATGATAATCAGCGTGAAGCTCGACAGCAGTGGCAGTCGTGATCAGCCCTGCTCTGCCACACCTCTGCCACACCTCTGCCATGGGAAGTGTGCCCTGTAGGCCTGGGTGAACGAGTCCTGAAGGAGTAGATGTCTGAGTAGGTATTTGCGCAGCACACTGAATGTTTACAAAACCCTCTCTGTATGTGTTAGTTCTGTTGTCCTTGGTTGGCAGAACCAGTCCCAGGACCCTGGAATAGGTACTCAGCATAGTCTTCAACTGGACTTTAAAAGCAAAGATGAAGAAACTACAATGACAATAAAAAAACAATGCAAGCAATATGACTAAAATAGTAGTTTTCTACAGTCAGAATTCAGATGTCGGAAGATTTAGTCATTTGTCTACTCCTTCTATACCAGAGGCATATTGTTAAATTGGTTAATGGAAAGGAAAAATGTTTAACAGATAATGTTATTCTTTATGTGCATTACCATCTGTGTATTGAGTTCTGAATGTTCTGAATGTTGAGTTCTGGATATGGAAGAGAGGAAATGTTATGGAATTTCAAGTTTGCCTTCTTTGCTGTCTTTATCTTGGGTAGAGTATGACAAACATAATCACATTTATCTCCTGGAGCATAAAGAGTCTTAATCACCCTATTAACCAGGATGACATTTTTCACAGACTTAAAAAGGAATAGAATAGACATTATCTCCCCATAAGCAATCCATTTCATGGAGGCTGAGCACTAGAAAATTTTTAAAGGATGGGTAACAAGCCATCTCCATTTCCTGTCTAAGCCCACACAAAGGAGGCTTTTAGTACAGAGGTTGCCGCTTACACTGGTGGAGTGTTAAACTTTATGCTGGGAACCTCATGGCCTAAAAGCAGTGTAGACAAAACATGGTGGGCAGGGAGGGAGGCTTCTATGGCCTCAGGGTTCACTCAAGACAAAACACATATTCTGGTGAGTTACTGATGCTTGGGAAAAATGTATCCATGACTGCTGTTATTTTCAGAATAAAGAAAACATGGTTTCTGAACAACCTGGGAAAGAAACACAGAGCATGGGAATGGTCTCGCAAGGTCCCTAACAGCCTGTAACTAGAAGAAACCTGGGTTGTAATGAAATGGAGGGAGAGAGCTGCAGCTGAGGCCAGCCAAGCTGCGAGTGGCCCTGGGTAATTTCACCCCAGCGTGCCGACAGCCCCTGACGTGGACTGGAAAGCTCTCCTTAGCCTGCCTAATCACCTCCTCACCGGTCACAACTTTTGTTTAGTTTCGTGTTTAGTGTGGGACTAACCTTGCAAATTAATCCTGGTAACCTAAGGGGAAAATATAAGAAATTAAAAAGAAAAAAAAAAAAAAAAGTAAACCCATGGGATATTTTGCAATTAAAATCCATTGACTTTAGCTATTTCACTTGGGGCAAAATTTAATCTCTCCTAAATTCATGGAGCATATTGCGTATTTTCACCTCATTTTCATGTATTTTCTTTAAAAATAGTCAAATACAAAGGAAAATCAATCAGGTAAAATACAGTATAAAATTAGTTTTTCAAATAGTTGAAATTTGCCTATGAAAGTCAGTAGAATACATTTTTTGTAGCTTTTTTTTTTTTTCATGTTTAAGTGAGGTTCTTTTCCTCTATGCCAAGAGTCATTGAATGATATATCAAGTTTTTTTGATTTCTATATTGGTATTATCAGGATTAATTATCAAAGGCTGTGATTTTGTGAGTATAGAAGAGGGAAGTAAGCAGCTTGCTAGCAGCAACATTAATCTGTAATAATGAGTGAGGCTGTTAGCAAATTGTATCTGGATGGCAGATAATTCCATTCTGGAGAAAATTAAAATAGCAGTTAACAAGAAGCTCACATAGTTGTAACTTTTCTGCCCACCTATTAACTAAGTGAAGTGATTGAGGATCTTATTTCTTACAGAAGCTGGATCAGGTCTTTTCCTTCATTATTATTTGATGAGGCATGACTGGTTACTAAAAAAAAAGATGAACAATAGGAAAAACTAAGCAAGAGATTATAAATGTACTTAAAGACATAGGGTAAAGGCCATTCTTAATGGACTGTCCTAAGAAGCTAAATCAGGAAGACTGAGAAAGCTCGACACATTCATAACTCCTATTATCTGCTCATCTGAAAATACTGCAAAAATTAATCTTCATGCCTCACTTGACATCCCAGGCTTGAGAATCTAATTCCAGGTTTGCAGAATCCATAGGACATGTCCAGAAGGATGTCTAAAATGGGAGGCTCCATGCTATTCAAATGCATGAACCCATTGCCTTAGGAGAACAGGTTGACAGTACTGGTTTGATGAAGTTTGAATTTGTCATTCTTTAAGGTATGCCCCTTTGCTTGGCCAAGCTGGGTAATGGGGATGTTTTTATTTTTTATTGCCACTGGTGGAAGACCAAGCCCTCCCGTTTCAGTGCAGCTAGCACTTTCATTGACTGTGATATACATCTTGCCTCTAAGGACATGGTTGGGTGTAAGTGGTGAGAGCTTCAACCTGCTTAGTCATCACAGCCTGCAAGTCTCTCAGCAGGCCCTAAACTCAAAACACCTTATCGGCTGTCTTCTCCAACGTTCCCTGTTGCAGGGACTGACTCCCTTTGATTCCTGACCTGAGCAAAGCTCAAACTGTAGACACCACCATCTGCAAAACTGGGCTTCACAGTGAACAACAGGTGTACTGTCACTGTAGCCAGACTCTTCAAACCTCAGTCCATGGTGGGCACAGCTACTTACAGATACTTCCTTCAGTGAGGATAGAGGTTATAAAGTTAGGAAAATTCTAGGGCGGTAATCTCATGCAAAGCTTAAAATAAGACCTCTTGTCTAAAGACAAGGATGATTGAGGAAACTCTTTGCTCTCTGCTTGCTCGTGGACCAGCTCTGATTCTCTATTCATAGATTTTTATTTAAAATGATTGTATTAAAATATCTGTGGAAACAGCACATCATCAAGTCTACCAACTCCCCGTTGAAGAGGGAGGCTCATTTTTTTTTCAATACAGTAAGTGATCGGGGAGGCTCAACCATGGCAATGAAGAATTCGTGCAGGTTAACATTTTCAGAGGAAGAGGTGGAATTGCTGTACCTCATCCTGGTTTATCCAAAACTGGAGGTAAAATAGCCCTTTGGCCTGCCAAGATGTCGTTCTCTTCAAAAAATCAACTTGTATCCCAGCTTTCCTTGTGTCTTTCCAAATAGCTCTCAAATACAAAAAAGTTCCTACAGGAATTGTCCAAATGTAACATCTCTGGTATGTCCATCAATAAACGCATTGGGGGTGGCAACCACATTCTTCGCAGGGAGTGTGTTCACTTTAATCTCTCCATATTCCAAACACTACTGAAGGAGTCGGGAGTGAGGGGCTGGGTTAAGAGACACAGGGGCGGTAAGACTTTGGAGAATCTCCTACATACCCATCGGGCAGAGAAGGACATCCATGCTTGGATAGTTTCTTCAGGTTCAGGGTGTGCTAGTTTGAATCAGTTAGGTACCCCATAAAAAGCCATGGGTTGTTTCCATGGAGATGTGACCCACCCAACTGTGGGTGAGACCTTTTGATTAGATTATTTCCATGGAGGTGTGACCACGCCCATTCAAGGTGGGTCTTGATTAGTTTACCGGAGTCCTTAAGAGAGTTCAGGGGCCAACACAGACCCAGACACTTGGAGATGCAGACAGAAAGACAGTTGGAGATGCTAAGCTAAGAGATGAAGCCCAGAGTTTGTCCCAGAGAAGCTAAGAGAGGAACCCCAGATGCTTAGAGAGAAACACCCTGGGATAAAGAAGCAAGGATGCACAGGAGCTGAGAGAGAAGCTGAGAGACAGAAGCCCGGAGACATTTTGGAGAAAGCCATTTTGAAACCAGAACCCAGGAGCAAAGGACAAGCAGATTGCAGCCACGTGCCTTCCCAGCTGACAGAGGGGTTCCGGACACCACTGACCTTTCTTCAGTGAAGGTATCTTGTTGATGCCATAGTTTGGACACTTTTATGACCTTAGAGGTACATTTGTACCTCTAAGAACCGTACATTTGTAACCTGTAAAGTTGTACCCTAATAAATTCCCTTGTCAAAAGCCAGTCTATGTCTGGTATTTTGCCTAACAGCAGCTTTAGCAAACTGGAACATGGGACTAGGCTCATAATAAGACCTTAGTAAATGCAGGAAGGAAGGGAACAGGAGGAAGAGAAAGGGAGGAGGGGAAGGGTGGGGGCAGGGGAGGACTTGGTCCCTCGAGTATTCCTCATGGGGAAGGGGAGCCGTGTGTCCAACACCACACAGTCAGCTCCTGGGAAAATCACCCTTTGTCTTCCCACTCACAATGACCACATAAACCTCCACTGCCAAAACTCAAGACAATGAAAATCACATCAAAATGATGAAACATCCGCGTCCAAGGTGGGCCCTGGGCTCTGGGAGCAGAGGCTGCAATGGAGGGGGCAGGGGGCAGTTTCTAACACTCGGTCCCATGACCAGGTAGTTCAAAAATAAAAAATGAACAGCTATCTGGCAGGATCCTTACTGAGTAAGTGAGATAGAGACCCATGCAAATGGAGTACTGCTCCAGGTCATCTTGTGTCCACCTGGGAGATGGTGGTGTTTCATCCCACAGTTCCAGACTTCTGATCAGGCTTCCTGAGGCCTGAGCTCTCACTGGGGGCCACTGGGGAACATTCTCCCTGCAAGCAAAAGACCTTGGGGGAAACATCCCTCCACTTCTTACTGCATTTTAGAAACCACACTCGTTTGTCATTTGTAGAGTTGGCAATACCTTCTGAAACTAAAGGCCCCTTCCTCACCTCCAGGGGTGGAGAGTGTTATTTTTTGTGGGAGAACCAGGGTTGAAGTTTAACTCCAAACATATTTCAGATTAGGAAGGGCACACAGAAGCACCTTGGCCACAGAGCTGTTCGCTGAAGAAATTACCAGAAGCCAACCCACCATCCACTTCCCCGTGAACCTAATACACTGTAGAAAGAAGTCCAATAATTCTACCTAATCTACCCAATTTGTGCCTTTGATGTAAGTCTCAGCATGATTTCTTACTTTTTCACTAGTCACTAAATTATTTTGAGCTGAGTGCCATCACACATTAATTATCTAGCATGACAAACCCCCAGGTCAGCTGGTTTTTCTGGGTTGTGTCTGCTGGGAGGCAGCTGGAGTTGTTAGGAAGGTTTCAGACTGGCAGGTTAATCTCATTCCTTCCAGTATCAATCTGTGGTGCTCTACTCCGTGCCAGGGCCTTCAGTACTAAAATTAAAACAGCTGTCTCCAATGCATGACAGGCCAAGAATCTTACGGGCCCTGAGCCAGCCTGACCAGGTAAAGTGACTTTTATTCTCAGTTGCTCCAAACTTCTAAACACCCAATCACAGTAACTGCTCAGAGGCTCAAGAGCTGTGCTGCCCCAAGGCCTGGGGCTGGGAGCCCACTGATGCTTCATTTCGGGGTTCATGTCCGATATCAGTCGGTTACAGAGGAGAGAAGCCACCTTCTCTAAGATGGTGGCTTCCCAGTGTGGACAAGGACGAATCCAGAGCTAAGTCACGCTCCTCAAGAAGTGTGTGGCTCTGAGTGACCTGTGGGTGTTTAGTCGGCTCCAGAAAAGTCATAAAACCACGTGGAAACTTCACATGCATCCTGGCTAAATGCAAGCTACCTCCAGTTAAGTAGCAGCGTTGCCCAGCCACTGTGGACTAATCCCCATGGAGCGCTCATGTTTTCCCCCAAGATGTGCCCTTGCTCCCTTCCACCCCTCCTTATTGTATTCCCCAGTTGCCAGAAGATGGCCACACCATCTTCTGTCTCACTGGCACTTTCTCCATCTCCTCCTCTAGTCTTAAAATTCCCCTCCTCCTCCTTACAGAAGGCCTGGAAAAGCCAGACATGAATTTGATTCTGTGCATCATGGGAAAAGCTTAGAGTTTGTTCACTATAACCCATGGAGAATCTTCCCAGCCTCTTAGCTGGAAGGAGGTCAAGGTGGGGGTCCTGGGTCCTTGGGTATTGGGTGCCTTCTTAGGCTTCTCTGGGGGTTCTATTCCCCATGTTTCCAGAAACCTTCTCCACATACTACCCAGGGTGGACTTTGGCAAATCTTTCTCCAGGACCTCCCCAGCTCTCCCCAAAGGAGACTCTACGGCAAAAAAGGCAGCAGGTTGGCAGGTCTGAGCATGGACGTGTTGATCGGTAATTTTTTTTTCCTTGTCTGAGCATGGATGTGTTGATTAGTAATTTCGCAATGCCATGTGTCCAATTAAATTTTGTTACCTATTCACAGAAGTTGCTGTGCCAACAACCTGCCAGCCACGTTTCTCCTTTCAAAAAATTAGTCAATTTGTTCTCAACAGATATTCTGTCCTCCCGAGATTCGTATTGTCAGAGAGCCCCGTGGACAGCCCATGACGTCTGCCACATGCCTTTCTGTCACCTGGGAGCAGCCTGGCCTTGGAGAAGCCATTTCCCAAGCCTCATCCATATTCACAGTCCATTATTAAAAGTCTATTCAGCACCGTGAGACACCAATAAACATTTCTCTGCTGCTAAATCTCCTTTACGATAACTCCTCTCTACACACACACACACACACACACACACACATACACACACACACCCCATAATAAACATTAAAAAAAAAATCTTCACAATCAGGCAGCCCTTGGGAAACCAGGCAGGGGGATGATCAGCGGAGACAGCAGTTCACCCTGCAGGTAGGCTTGGAAGCCACTGGCGGGCAAGGGGACGTCCAAATCCCTTCTCTTTGACCCTCTTTCCTTCTTTGTCGGCCCTACCTGGCCCCATCCTCCAAACCTCCTCTGGCCCCCCAAGCTTAACCCCACACCAGGGTCCCTGCCACCCATAGCACACACCACTTACACGGCCGGTATGAGTGGGCACACGACTCCCCTCTTCGTCACTGAAGTGGGTATGTGAACTCCGCCACAGTATTGTTGGCAGGGCTGAAAGAGACCATGTGGGGTGCTTAAAGCAGCAGCCAGCTCGTGGGATGCCCCAGCCCGTGCTTGCTGGTGCGTTGGGGTGTATGTTACTTAGTTCTCGTGGCACACCAAGTGCTCCCTCCTCCACACTCCTGTTCATCCCTCCTCCTGGTCTGAGCACCACCCTTCCCAGGCTTGGCTTCCACAAGCTTGTGGGAGCCGCCCCGGGCCAGGGCCTCAGCAGCTGCCCCTGCTCTTGGCCAGTCATCGTCAATGGGCAGCCCCCAACCCCACCTAGTGCAGGCCTGGGCTCTCGGGGACCACTGGGCAGCTAATGTGGGGAAGGAGGGAGCTCAGATGCCCCCATCTAGGCTAAACAGGGCCCATCAGTATCCTCACTGTCCAATGACAGTGCCCCAGGGAGTCATCCAGTGGCACTTATTGAGAACTTATCAAGTGCCTGACAGGGTCACAGTCTCGAGTTGCTTCTTTATCACTGGGGCCCGAGACAAGGTCACAATACATTTGGGTCTGCCTTCCCCGACAGCACGTCTGAGAGGACAGCCTGCAGGAGGTGGCCGAGGTGGCAGGGATGCAGCAAGGCAGGTGCGGTGCCGGTGAGACAGGCTGGGGGCACACCTGAGACCAGGGTGGATGTTCTGGGGGTTTGGCTAGCAGACAGGGGGATGAGGCAGAAGGTGGGGTAAGGCCAGTTTGTAAAAGGCAGGCCAAGAAGCTCGGGTTTGCCTGTAAGCAAGCTTTCCAAGCATGTGCCCTAATGAACTTGGTATTTTCTTTTAATCATTCATTCATTCATTCATTCAAAGCACAATTATTAAGTGCCTACTAGAGGCTGGTGTGGGGGCGGGGAGTATGACAAGGACTAGACCCTCCCTCCTTTAAGACTTCCCTCTTGAGTAAGGGGGAGAGGGAGGGTCATTTTGACTCTGAACTTGAACTGGAAGGGAAGTCCACGGAGGACGGTAGGAGCACCTCCCTCATCCGGCCAGCAGGAGGCGGCAAAGCCCCTATGGGACGGCCAGAGAGAGGCTCTCCTGCCAGCTGAGGCGTGGGTGGTGCGGGATGGGTCTCAGGGGCGCTGACATTTCCTTGTTAAAAAAGAAACCGAGAGCCAATGGCAGAGCTGCAACGGAGCAGGGCCCCGCTGCTGCCTCACAGCGGCGAAAGGCTTTAACTGCAGGTGGCAGCGAATAAGCACAGGGCATTGGCGCTGGGACAGTTCCGGGTGGTGATGGGATGCAAAGGGCTGTGCCAGTGCAGCCTTCCCAGTTAACTGATGAGAGAAGTCAGGAGCCGGCTCGGGTTCCAGGAAAGGGGGCTCTGGCCCCTGGCCGCAGCACCGCAGGGACCCCGAGAGACTTCCTGCCGGGGAGTCTGCCCCCTACCCTGGGATCCTGCCAGGAGGGGGTCTTAGGGAAGGTGCACCCGGGAGGTGTAGGGCTGATCCTAATAGCCATGATAATAATAAGGGCACTTAGGTAGCATTTCCTCCGTGTCCAGAACTGTTCCAAAGAGTGACAGGCATAAACTCATTTAATCCTCATAGTGACCCCAGGTCGGGACTGTTAGATCCGCAATGTAAAGAGAAGGAAGCAGAAGCACGGTGGGGTTAAGCAATTTCCCAAGGCCTGATGGCTGGGAGCCAAACCAGGTGAAATAATTTGCACAAAGTCGCACATGTAATAGGTGTCACAGCTGGGGCTCAAACTCACGTCTGACCTACCAGGCACCCCGCCCCACGTCTGCCCGTGCAGCGGCCTGGAAGGAAAAGAAAATGTCGACCTGAAATTAGTGCATTTGCACCAGAGCAAGGAGAGGCCCATGTCCTGTGAGCCTAAAAGTTATAGATCAAACTAACAAACTGGTAAGTAAAATGCACTTAGCCCCCTCCCTTGACAAAGACAGCTTCTTAGCAATCGGGAAGGTTCAAATGGAGAGGCTCATACTCCTCAGAGGCCCACGCAGGACATGATGGTGTGGGCGGGCAGCCAGTCCTGAGCTAGGGCTCAGCCCAGCCCCGCTCCATCCTGCACTGCAAGGGTCTCACATGTACACGCATGGGGACACCCAGCCATGGTCCGTGCTCCCCCTGCACCTCCACTAACACCCCCTGGGCCGCTCCTTGGGCCAGGCTGCTCCAGAGATGATGGGCCCAGGGAAGAGGCCACAGAGCCCTGGTGGTCAGCTTGAGGCCTGTTGGGCAGGGAATTACACCAACAGCCCTCACCTAGATCCAGTGGCAGCACCTTGCTTTGTGCCAAAGCCCAGTCCCTCCCGCAGCACTGCCCTGTCTGCAGCGGCCAAGTTCCTGTCTCCTCTTTACTTGCTCCTCTAACCAGCTGTTGGAGAGAAACCTCTCAGGGAATTTATACTTCTGCTTAGTCAGGTGTTATTCCTTTTCGTTATGCCATGAGAGGAAGCAGAGAAAAGGAGTGTGAGAGAGGTAAATGAAGGCTGCCCCTGGAGTTAGTTTAACTCTAATCCTGGTTCTAACTAAGCAGAGGCCCCTGAGAGGCCCAGTGTCCAGCCGGAGGAGCCCCCTAACCTAAGGCTGGGGAAAGCCACCAGTGAGGGAAGGACAAGGGGTAACCTGTGCAACCTGTGTTTAAATTTTAAAATCATATTCTATGAGATTGGATACTTTACCATTTAACGGTATTGGTATTTAGCAGTTCAATAGATAATTCTGGTTTGTTCAAAATAAGCAGTAAACCACCACCACCAACCAAACCTCCTCCATCTCTTCCTGCTCCTTTCAGCCTGCTAGGCCACCCAGAGCAGAAGCTCAAGGCTTCCCGGGCCTCGGCCTCAACTCCTTCTCCACATCCGTTTGGCCCTGCTTTTGCCCCTCTAGACCCTGGGGTCTCTTTCCCCACTCCTGTGCTCTCTGCACACTGTGCTTGAGGCGTGACTTTCCTTCCTCAGTTTTGGTTCTTCCGGTTACGATTTGGTTTACTCAGACCGGTCCCCCACCAGGCCCTGGAGCCCCCATCACGGGTTACCCTCCTCCCCCCACCCCAGCTCCCTAGGGAGATCAGAATTTCCTTGTCTTCTGGACCACATGACCAACTGTTACAGAGGCAACAGTTCTTAATTGCAAGCCAAATTTTTAGGGATGAATAATCCTTTTAAACACAGTCTGCAAAATGGAACTCATAAAGTGATGGCAAAAGTCCTGGCTCCAGAAAGGTTGGCTGTGCAACATTACTTTCAATGTGGACAGTGTCATCAAAATCCTTTATGTACATAGATGTATCTATTTGTGGGCAATTATCACTGGGAGCTGGGATTTGGGGCGTTTTCTATAACCTTTTTTATACGCTTCTATACTATCTGAGTTGTTTCCCAGGGAGTATTGATTACTCTTCTAACTAGAAAAAAAGTGACGGAGCTTTAAAAATATATATATATTGAGAAAAAACCCATGTCTATAGAATTTTGGTTGATGTCAACCCCAGCAGCTCCGATGTTCTCATCCTTTTCTTCAGGAAGAAGTAAGTGCCCTGCCTGGCCCTTACTATTTCACAGCCCAGGGCCACCGGGATTAGATAGGATCATCCACGCTGCTCAGCTCTGCTGTGCCCAGCGCCGCACCCGGAGCACGCCCTGCCTGAACCCGCGGCGCACGGCCGCACTCGGTGCCCTTTGCTGGTCCGTGACCTCCTCAGGAAGCCTTCTGTGCTTCTCGCCCCGAATCACTGGGCTTTGGGTGGCACTGCTCGTTTACCGCTGCCCTCTCCGTCTGCCCCCAGCCCAGCCCAGCCCACCCCACTCCGTCAAGCCCCCTCGCCCTGAGCCCTGCGCACAGATGTCAGAGGAGTTGGGTCTCGGTGCTGGTAGAGGCCACGCCCCCGTCCCCCTGCTTCCGCGGTGGCCTTTCCTCCCGAGAGGAGCTTCACCCACTGTTTTTCCCCATCACGATCTCCCCGCGTTTCCACTTCCTCACTAACGCAAAGCAGGGCTCCCAGCTTGGAGAGGACGCGCCTGTCCCAGCACAGGTGCGTCTTTGCGCGTCAGCCCGCGGGCGGCTCCCTGGAGTTCGCGCTTCCCCCAGCAGAGGTCGGTCGAGGAGCGGGCACCGGCGACAGCGGCGTCCTCCCCTGCTCGCCGCCCCTGTCCCCAGGCCTGAGGACGACGACGCAGCCCCAGCCCTGCGGGGGGGCTTCCCGATGACCCGCCCGCCCCAGCCTGGACAGGTCCGAGGGAGCTAGGTTGTGGGGTCTGGCTGCGACATCGGGGTCCAGCGCGGTGACCGGCCATCCCCAGGACACCCGGCCTCCGGCATGGGCTCTCTGGAGCCCCAGCCATCACGGCCAGGCCGTCTCGCAGATGGTGTGACCTTGAGCAAGGTGACAGAACCTTCCGAACCTGGCTTCCTCCCTTGCAAACTGTGGGGAGGGGGGCGCTCCTAAAACCGTCCAGCTGGGTGGGACGGTCGCGGGGAGGCGCTGAGCACAGGGCCGGACAGTTGTTTTGTTTTTCATATTCCCTGAAGGTCCTGGGGACACCCAGACGACACACTTCTCATTTTGTCCCGATCAGGTGGCACGTGGAGGTCCCTTGCCCACCCAGGTGTCTCACATTTAGAATCATCCTTTAACCCAGGATGGCGGGGCCCAAGCTTGAGCCGCCCTCCAGCGTGAGCGCGGGTCGTCGCCCCGCACCGCCCGAACCCCGGTCCTGGAGGCTGCACGGCCCACAGGTCCCTGGAGGATGTGAGGGCTTGGCAGGCTGTGCACAGCCAGCAGACTGGTGGTGCCTCCTCCGTGGGTCCAGCCCCCACGTCATATCCCCCACCCCCAGATTCTCCAGTGTTCCCTCTCCTCCAGGCTGGCAGGCCCAGGTTGTCTGAATTACTTATTTACACTGATCTCCAGGCAGAAGCAGTGTCCACCAGTACTTCCCCAGAGCAGGTGCCCAAAATGACTGCCCACCTTTCTTATTACCTCCTGATCATAGTGGTGTTTGTGGCAATTTGGGCTTTCAATGTCTACTTTTAAATGTCTATCTTAAATGTCTAATTTTTCTTTACTATTGTGGATGACTTTTTTTTCTTGCCAAAGGTAACTACATGCTCA
Source organism: Choloepus didactylus (assembly GCF_015220235.1). Classification (NCBI taxonomy): domain Eukaryota; kingdom Metazoa; phylum Chordata; class Mammalia; order Pilosa; family Megalonychidae; genus Choloepus; species Choloepus didactylus. The sequence continues at coordinate 9,851,532 of NC_051308.1, read as the reverse complement.
AGGTAGAAAAAAGATAAAACATAGATAAACAAATGAACAAAAAAAGTCACCTGAAGTCCCAGCTTCTGTAAATAACAATGGTCACATTTTGGTGTGTCTACCTTCAGATTGCCTTCCCCTATGTGTGCGTGTGTGTCTGTGTGTGTGTATAGTTTTATATTATTTTTTCCAAAATGGGGATGATACCCCCTCACAAAGCTCTGTAACCTTTTTCCACTTAACAATACACTGAGGACATCTCTCCATGAGGCAGCAGTGAAAGTGGCACCCAGGAGCCCCACAAGAAGAGCTGCTGGCCTGGAAGGGGAGAACAGGGGAGTGACCAGGTAAGCCGGAAAGCCCCAGGCCCCACCTGGCCCCTCACAAGGTAGGATCTCCTGGAGAGCCAGGAGCATCCTGGGCATTGACCCAAGCTCGGCACTGCCCGCACCCTCCGTCTCCTCGGCTGGTGAGTCTCACCCTGGCTGCAGCTCCGGGGGATTCAGCTTGTCATTTTAAAGAGCACTTTGATGAAAAACATCTCATACCTGTCTCATCCCCCCCAGGCCCATCCGCACATTGAAACAACTCCGCCCCTTGTAGACCTCTTTCTTATGTGGACTTAAATATGAAAAACACAAATAAATTTGTAAAATTGACACACAGAGGAACAGCCTTCTTCCTTTCTGCATGGGGGACAGAAGACTGAGCCTCCAGATCAATGGCTCTCAATGGGGGTGGGGAAGGAGAGCGATTCTGCCCCTCGGGGCATTTGGCAATGTCTGGAGACACTTGATTGTCAGGCCTGGGGATATTACTGGTGTCTAGTGGGTAGAGGGCAGAGATGCTGCTGAAAACCTACAATGCACTGGACAGCCCCCTTACGATGACCCAAAATGTCAACAGTTTTGAGGGTGAGAACCCTCCCAGTCTTGGTGGGCCTGTATAACTTGGACGGCATTGACCCGTCTCTCCAAGTCCCCTCCATTAGCCCTGGACATGAAAGGGCTGGTGGCAAAGGAGGGCAAGTCCCTGCTGAAACGAGAGGTCCTGGGCAGTCAGAGGGTAGAAGAGGGGTGGGAGGCAGGAGGGGGAAATTCAGTAGCCCATGTGCCCAGTTTTGTTTGCCTCCCTGCGTGTGAATTCAGATAGTTTTCTTAGATGTTGGAGGAGAAGATGGAGCTCACTTACACCTCTTTTTCTTTCAAGGTGATTCAGGACAACCCTACATTTCAACCCTTTTGCCCGCAGCATCCCAGATTGCTCGAGTTCAAAGGAACCTCAGATATTGCCCAATCTAACTGCCTCGTTTTCCAGATGGGAAACAGAGCCCAAACTGAGGTTTACTCAGAGCCTCTGTGCCTCAGTTCTTAATCAGTAAAATTACAAATAATAACATCTCCCTTTGCTGGGAACCACCTGCCCCTCGGGCACTTTCACATGATAAGTAATACAACCACCCTGGGAAGGGAGAGTTACTCATCCCATTTCACAGATGATGGCACCGAGGCCCGCGGACCTGGGGGGACATACCTGAAGCTTGCAGCCAGCAGGTGAAGGGCAAGGAGGTATCCTGCATTTCTCTCATCCCGAGACCAAAGACCCCTGGTTCTCAAACTTGCCTGCCCATTGAAATCACCTGAGGAACATTAAATCAGGGATTCTGGTTTAAGTAGTGTTTTCTGGGCCTGGGGGTTTTCAAAGGCTCCCCAGGAGAGTCTAATTACACAGAATTAGAGAACCCCACCCCAAGCACATCCCCTCCTAGGCTCACTGCACAAGCTCAGATAACATCCCTGATGTGGTGTGAGGGCAGTGGAGAGCCTGTTTCCAGGAATGCTGAGAACTTTCATTTTCCTCGTAATGAGCACGTTTCGATGTCTACAACCATTAGGATTGGCTTCAGTGAGCCTTTCCATCTGAATATTTCCCCAAACCTCGTCACTTTCAGACCTTTATTTTCCGGTTGCTTTTTCCTCCCTGGGTCTTTGGAGAGTTGGAAATATCAGCTATACCCACTGGTCCCTGGCAACAGCTCAGCCCGAGCATTCCAGAAGGCTGTGGGCTGCAGGGAGGGAGCGGGCCTGGAAGTCGCTTCCCCAGGCTCAGGGGCTGAAGGCACCACATCTTCTGGAGATATTTCATTTTAGGCAGAAACTCTGGAAAAAGGAAAGTCCTTCAGCTTAAAAAAAAATATCAGAAGGTGGCACTTCAGGCACCAAGAGGCAGGAAGAGAGCTAACTGTGCTGGGGGTAGCAGGCTGCTCCTGTACCTCAATTCTGCAACCCTCCCAGTGTAACTATTTTCAAGTGTATCTGTGCATTCCTTTTTCAAAATGAGTCTCACATCTGAGACAAAGGAAAACAAACATTATATAAATCTTTAAGCGTTCTGAGTTGGATGTAATGTCTGCATTTTTATCTAACCCCTAGTAATGAGTGCACCTTGAAACCTCACGAAGAAACTGGTCATGTATCATCTCATGTTAGTCTCACAATTTCAACAAGTGCATGTGGTTTCTGGCACTTTGTAGGCATTTGACCCAGGGGGCATTTGTTTCATTTGCAAACAGGTATAGGCTGCATCAACACGGACGTCCTGCAAGTGGGACACTGGGTTTTATGCCCTTGGAGCCCTTCTGCTTATGGCCCATCTTTCCTGTGGCAAGAATTCCAGCCACACCTCTCAGAGCTGAGTCTCCCCGCTTGCTGCTCAGGGTTTGGCCCCCAAATTCCAGCTGCTCTTGAATTGCTCAATCCCTTGCCTAGAGTGTGTGTTACATTCCTTTCCCTCTAATCCCGTGTTTTCTATGTAAGTCTCCCGAATTTGCATCTCTGGGACACTACTTTTCTTAGCTGATTAAATGATGCTAACGTGTTTTTATCTCTGTATTTTACTTTATTTTGATTTCATGATATTCTTTAAGCTCTACTTTGACAGAAATTTTTACATAAAAAGGTCTGATCGATTCTGTGAGTGTTTATGTATGTGTGTGTGTTTGTGTGGGGGTGTGTTTTAACCTCCTGTAATGATTCTCAGCTGTGGTTCCAGACCCTGCAGCATAACATCACCTGGGAGCTTATTAGAAATGCAAATTATCAAACCCCACCCCAGACCTACAGAATCAGAAATTCTGGGATGGGACCCAGCAATATACGTTTGAACAAGCCCTCTGCGTGATTCTGAGGCATGATAAGGTTTAAGAACCACTGATCTATGGTTTAAATCTGTTTCATGAGCTGCTCCTTGCAAAGGAAACATGGAAAATCACAACAACCTCCTCTAGAACTCTGTGACCTTTTAAAGATAGAAACATGTAAACAATAACAGCCCTGAGTTGGTTGCAGAAGTGTCAGTAGATTTTTTTAAAATGTCTTCATTATTTAATCTATAAACATGTGCATACACACCACCTTCCATCCCTGTTCCCATTTTGAGAGGCATCCCCTCAGCCCCTGGCTCTGCTACTACTAGAGACGTGTAGTCATTGAGAAAATCAGGCCTGAGACCTGCTAATTCATGCTGAGGTAATGTTTGCAAAGAGATTGGCTGAAGAAAGTAATGATTAAGTTGAAGGAATAAAGCTGCAATAGGACTTTTAGACACCTGGATGAGTATTGGTGATGTTGGCGGCGTTGCTTTTGGTGGGGGTGGGGAAGGTGATAGAGGTGGTGGCAGTGATGGCTGTTGGTGGTGGTGGTGGTAAAAGTGGGGATGATGGGGGAGGTAATGGTGGTGGTAGATGTGATGGAGGTGGAAGTGGTGATGGTGATGGTGGTGGTGATGGTGGTGGTGGTTGTGGTGGTGGTGGTTGTGGTGATGGTGGTGGTGGTAGTGGTGGTGGTGGTGGTGATGGTGATGGTGATGGTGGGGGTGGTGGTGGTGGTGATGGTGGAGATGGCGGTGATTGTGTTGGTGATGGTGATGGTGGTGGTCATGGTGGTGATATGGTGATGGAGATGGTGACGGTGGTGGCAACGGTGATGGTGACGGTGGTGATGGTGGCAGTGGCGGTGATGGTGATGGTGGTGGTGGTGGTGGTGACAGTGGTATGGTGATGGTGGTGGTGACAGTGTTGGTGGTGATGTGGTGGTGGTGGTGGTGGTGGTGGTGGTGATGGTGGTGACAGTGGTATGGTGATGGTGATGGTGGTGGTGACGGTGTTGGTGGTGATGTGGTGGTGGTGATGGTGGTGACAGTGGTATGGTGATGGTGATGGTGGTGACGGTGTTGGTGGTGATGTGGTGGTGGTGGTGGTGGTGGTGGTGATGGTGACAGTGGTATGGTGATGGTGATGGTGGTGGTGACGGTGTTGGTGGTGATGTGGTGGTGGCGGTGATGGTGATGGTGACGGTGGTGATGGTGGCGGTGATGGTGATGATGGTGGTGGTGGTGGTGACAGTTGTATGGTGATGGTGATGGTGGTGGTGACGGTGGTGGTGGTGGTGGTGGTGACAGTGGTATGGTGATGGTGATGGTGGTGGTGACGGTGTTGGTGGTGATGTGGTGGTGGTGGTGACGGTGTTGGTGGTGATGTGGTGGTGGTGGTGGTGGTGGTGATTGTGGTGATGGTGATGGTAATGGTGGTGATGTAGTGATGGAGATGGTAGTGATGGTGGTGATGGTGGAGGTGGTGGCGGTGATGGTGGTGGTGATGGTGGTGGTGATGCTAGTGAAGGCTGTGTTAATGATGCTTCCATACCATTCCCTCAGATCATATTACCTTCCCCCAACTCCTCCGCACCCAAAAGGTTGAGCCCAGGTCATGGCACGGGAGATGGTGTACGTGCACATGGACGTCAGTGAGTATGTATCTTGCAGCTTCGGCTTTAGCTTTCCAAAGTTTTCAAAATCCCCAAAGCTTTTAAAATAAAAATAGGGGTGAAACCATTTGGATCCTCCAAATTAGAAAGAATAAATGAACCATCCAGCTGCAGTATAGGCAATTAATGTGATTCTGGGAGGGCTTCACTGCAAGATAATGGAAAAGCTGATTATAAATGAGCCAGGAGTAACGAGGGAGGTCACATCAGTCCCTTAACTCTGAGCCGGAAGCCAAGGCGCTGCTCCATCTGATGCCAGCTGCGTTCGGGTGCAGTGTCCTTCCACACTGGCCTCCAAACCCGGCTGCCCACCGCGTCCCCGGCCAGGGAGGCAGGGCAGGCTGCTCCCGAGAGGGGCTGAGAACAGCCTCATTCACCTGCAGCAAGGAGTGCTGGGAACCCACAGCTTCAGAAAGAAAAGGTGGCTGACAATAAGCCCAGAGAAGGACAAGGGAAATGAGGACAGGAAGGGAGAGCAAGCAGGAGGGGAGGGTCCCCAGGAGAAAAGACTAAAAACAGGACTTCTGACCTGGAAAGACGCTGGCAGAAGCGGGCTATGAATTAACAAATGAGCCTGGTGAGGCAGGGGGGTTGGAAAGCACAGGCAGATCACAGAGCTGACTGGATTTCTCTTTTCATTGTGGCAATTAGGAATCTCATAACCAAAGCTGCAGATCACCTCTGGTACTTAGGCAGGCCGCTATGTCTTGCACATTTGCATTCTAATTTTATTCTTATCTCAATCCTTTTTTTTTTTTAAACCCTGTTCCGGATCCTTTAAATAAATCTTAAGAATGTAAGAATGTTGTGTTTGCTTTCTTATATCCTAATGCAAATTCTTTTTAGAAAATAAGTCAGAGTATGAATGAATATAGCTCACAGCACTTTAAACTCTGAACTTCCGTTTGTGAACTGACTACAGTCACTGGCAGGACGGGCTGAGCTCTAGCAGTCTCCCAGTGCAGCCTTGCTTTTCTTCAGAATCTGCAGGGTTGGTGGTACCCCTTCTCTTGACAACAGCCTGTGGTCAAAGGGCCTTGCACTCTTTATGCTAGGTTATTGTATGGGGTGGAAAGAACTGTTTCCCAATCCTATCCAGATCTCTTTGCTCTCAGATCTTCTGCAGTTTTGCAGAGACATTGGGGGCTTTGTCCTCTTCCTTGGATGGTTTGTCTGCAGGGAAGCCTCCCACCTCCCTCTACCCCCACCCTCTACCCCATGGGGCACAGGAACCCCCGCTCTGGGAGTGGAGGGCTGGTGGGATTTCTATGGGATATTCCTGCAATGTAGGTTGAATCATGTAACCCAATACATGTTCTTAATCTTAATCCACAACCCTGTGTATGTTAACCCATTGTAAACAGAACCGCTTGAAGATGCTATTTTCATTGACGGTGTGGCCCCAATGAGGGTGGGTCTTAATCTGGATGACTGGAGCCCTTATAAAGAGAACCTGGAGGTCACAGAAGACAGAAAGGAGATGACACCACATGTAACAGGAAGTAGAGATACAAGCCAAGGAACCCCAAGGATTGCTAGCAGCCAGCACCAGAACACTACAGGCTTTGGGGAGAAAGCATCGCCTTGCTGATGTCTTGATTTTGGATTTCTAGCCTCAAAACCATGAGCCAATAAATTCCCGTTGTTTCACCCAAAACCAGCTTGCGGCATTTGTGATCACAGCTGAGGCAGAGTAAGACACCCACCCTTTGTAGGATAACTATTTTCCCCCAAAAAAACCCAGTTCTGTCATTCTGGACCTGGTGAATAACTTACGTGACCCACTGTGGCTTCTATTTTGTGTTATATGTGGCTCAGTTGGGAGTGAGACTGTGAGAACTCACCTCCACAGACTGTAAAGCCACAGTGTGATGCAGTGGCTGAGAGCTGGGGTCCTGGAGCCGGCTGCCTGAGTCCTCGTGCCAGCTCTGTGGTCTGCTCGGCCTCAATTTTGTCAGCTGTAGAATGGGGTAGTAATAGACTCATCTCACAGGGTCACTGCGGATATTTAGAGATAAGAGATGTAAAGTGCTTTGTTCACTGCGGGGGGTGAGGTGAGAGGGTACAATGCAAATTATGGTGTTGATCATTTTTATTATTCCTACTATTATACTATTACCTGGGGCAGCAGGCAGGCCTGGGCTGAAGGCAGGTCAGACGTGGCGCACCATTAGTACTTTGATCGGGGTTCAAAGCAGGAGCTGCTAGAAGCTACCACTGCCTCGTACCTAGGTCATTGGCCCTGAATGACCCCACCTCCAGCCCTCGCTGCTCTGCCAAAGCTGTCCCACTCTGGCTGTGCCCATTGGTCATCCGCCTGTCTACTGTGCCCTTTCCTCAGGGGGCACCATGTTTCCACCCCTATGAGCCTGACGCCAGTGGGCCCTGTAGAGAGAAACCAGGCCCTTGGCTTTGGTGAAGAATATTTTTTAAAGCTTTGTTCCTTTGACTTTTTTGGCTCTTTGCTCCCTGTAATGCCCATTTGTCGTGATGGAAGTGACCCCTTTTCTTCTCACGGAACTTCGTATAAATGGAGCAAGCCCTAGGCGACAAGTCTCGACTCCCCACCCAATGTAGAAGTTGAGAGGAAATGTCCAGCCTCCCTTGCAGCTAGGATGCAGGCTCCGGCAATCAGGCTCAGCTGTGAAGACATCACTTCACAAGTAAGCAGTACATGGAAGCTGTCACAAGTCCAGGCATCTGGTTTCTGGAGACAATAGCGGCTGGGGCAGCAGGAGCCCCTGTGGCTGGGTCCGGTTCCCACTGCAAAAGTGGCATCAGTTGGGGAGTGGGGGCAGCAGTGCTTGTGGGGAAGTTTGGTATGATTGGGGGGCCCTGACCTTGGAAGATCAGCCCGGCTCTGTTTCTCCAGGCTCCCAATGATTCTGTGAACCACCTGATACACTTGACTAATTCCCTTTCTGCTTGAGCTAGTCAGGGGGCCTTCTGCTGTTCCCAACCCAGATGGTTGCCCAGGTCTGCAGGCTTGACTCCCTCTGCTCATCACCTGCTGTTCTGGTTTGCTAATGCTGCTGGAATACAAAACACCAGAAATTGATTGGCTTTTATAAAAGGGGGTTTATTTGGTTACAAAGTTACAGTCTTAAGGCCATAAAGTGTCCAAGGTAAGGCATCAACAATCGGGTACCTTCACTGGATGATGGCCAATGGCATCCGGAAAACCTGTTAGCTGGGAAGGCACATGGCTGGTGTCTGCTCCGGAGTCCTGGTTTCAAAATGGCTTTCTCCCAGGATGTTCCTCTCTAGGCTTCAGCTCCTCAAAAATGTCACTCTTAGTTGCTCTTGGGGTGTTTGTCCTCTCTTAGCTTCTCCAGAGCAAAAGTCTGCTTTCAAAGGCCATGTTCAAAATGTCTCTGTAAGCTGAAACTCCTCTCTCAGCTCCTGTGCGTTCTTCAAAGTGTCCCTCTTGGCTGTACTAGCTTGTTCCTTCTGTCTGAGCTTATATAGTGCTCCAGTAATTTAATTCAGACCCATCCTGAATTGGTGGGGCCACACCTCCATGGAAATTATCCAGTCAGAGTTATCACCCACAGTTGGGTGGGGCACATTTCCATGGAAACAACCTAACCCAAATGTTCCAGCTTAATCCCCACTAATACATCTGCCCCCACAAGATTGCATCAAAGAACGTGGCTTTTTCTGGGGGATATAATATATACAAACCAGTACACCTGCATTGCCTCGTTCAGTTCTCACTGCAGCCCTAAGAGTATGACTTTGGAAATTCAGGCTACCTTGCGTCACTCCCTGGCCAGGCCAATGTAGGGGTCAGAGCTGGGAGTTAGGCTTCTTCTAGGAGACATAGTCATTTTTTTGTCTGCAAACCTAAAAGCCACTCTAGACCTTCTCTAGAAAAGACCGGAAGACTGAGCATTATTAGAGCTGACCCAGGATTTCAAAGGTGCTTCATGGGTCATCTGGAGGAAGCAGGAAATTTCTGGGCCACCTGGGTCCTGGCCTTCCCCCTGCTCCACCCAGGCCCAGTGGGTCTGAGGGCAGACTGGGCAGGAGCTCGGGCCTGACAGGGAGGACAGGGCCCCTGACTCAGGCACATGCACCAGTGCCCAGGAGCCCCATCGGACCTTTGAATCTCAGGCCATGTCCTGTCCAGCTGCCTGTAGAGCCCCTCACAGCTGCTCAGAAGGGACGGCTGCAGCCTTAGACTGCGAGACAGAGTGGGTCTGATGCCCTTCTTCATGCATTTCCTTTCACCTCAGTTCCTAACCTTATTAAAGCCTTTGAACTGTCCCCTGACCATTCTGAAGCCCACATAATCTCATCTCCTCAGAAGCCTGCACCAGTTCCACCAAACAGGCAGTGGTATGCATTTTTCTCCTTAGATGATGCTGTCCCAAATAAAATTTAACTCTTTCTGTGAGCAACAGTTTTTAACTCCCTTCATTACCTCCTGCTAAGCCAAAAGCAGAATCTAAATTCTCGAGTTGGATGGTGGCTTTATGTTCTTCACTTCTTCATTCATGCATTTGTTCCCTCATTTAACAAATGTCTACTGAGCACATGACACACTCTGTGCCAGGCATGGTCTTAAGTGTGGGGGTCCCTGGTACACAAAAGACAAATTTACTCACTCACATGGACTTGTGGTATAGTGGGAGGAGCCAGACACGACACCTAAGACGGTTTCACGTAAGGACAACTGCTATGAAGAAAATGAACAGGGCACACAACCGTGATATTTGCGTGGAATTTGTGGGAGGTAGCATTGGGCAGGGGAGTCCTCCCATCCATTCAAACAGCCAAGGGTCCCAGAAGAGTGTGGGGGCTTCAGGAGTCCAAGAGACCAAAAGAGCTGGAGTGTGGATGATGAGGAGAGCGGGACTTGCAGGGCCTAGTGCAAAATGGAGATGCAGGTCTTTGTTCCAAAATAATTAGGAATTTCAGGATGACCACAGCACAGCATTAAACCTAACGGAGGACATTCTGAGCAGGGACCCTGGGTGGCTGCACGCTCGCTCACCTGGATAAGATGCAGTGGAGAGGTTATGTCTTCGTTTCTCATGGCTGATGTAGCAGTCACAAACCAGGTGGCTTAAAAATAACAGCAATTTATCATCTCATGGTTTTGGGGGGCGGAAGGCTGAGATCAAGGTGTCGCGGGGCTGTGCCCCCTCTGAAGTCTGTCAGGGAGAATCTGTTCCATGCCTCTCTCCTGGCTTCTGGTGGTGGCTTGCAGGTGATCCCTGGCATTCTCCCCTCTTCTGTCTGTGTCCAAATTCCCATCCTGATAAGGACACCAGTCATATTAGATGAAGGGCTCACCCTACTCCAGTCTGACCTCATCTAAACTTACCTAATTCCATCTGTAACGACCCTATTTACACAGAAGGTCACAGTCTGAGACACTGGGGTTTAGGACGTCAACATATCTTTTTGGAGGATACAGTTCAACTTGTAACAGGTAGGTAGGGCCAGATCGTGAGGCCTGGCAGGCCAAGGGAGAGATCTGGAATTTATTCCACCTGCAATAGGAAGCCACAGGCGGTGCAGCAGTGGAGAGATTGGACATGGGCCCTGCTTTTAAATGACCATCCAGCTGCTGCCATCAGCTGGATTGGGGAGGTGAGGGTGGGAGCAGTGCAGACAGGTGTTGCAGACACCCAGGTGAACGAGGATCATGGATGGGTTTTAGAAGAGGAGATGGCAAGAGGTGAGTGGGTTTGGATCCTATTTTAGAGAGTGCTGATGGGTTGGCTGTGGGCGGTGAGAGTTCTGCTTGATATTTGCACATTTCAGATGCTATTAGACAACCAGATAGGAATATGGAATGGGCCACCCTCTCCTGTGGACAAAATGCCTTTTCTAAGCAGATGCCCTTTCTCTCTCCTCTGAGAAGTCCGATCACAGAACACGAGCAACGACGATGCTTGTTAGGAAACGCCTCACAGTGAGAGGCCATGTTGCCAGATGCTAAATCTCCCCCATAAGAAATCTGAGGACAAAATTTGCAGCAGCCACTGTCCAAAACCAATATGAATGAAACCGCAGTAAACACTGGAGCCTCACGTGTTGACTTTGGCAGCGCGTGTGCGTGCCTGTCATGGCAAGCGAGTTTTATTGAAACTGAAAACTGGGAATAGACAGCTCAGCAAGGCTACCTCTCTCCTGATGTAATCCAAATAATCGAGGAAGGGTGAGAGTCCCCTTTTCTCAAATGCCGGCTCGGTGCCTTTGTACACGTCATCTGACATTTTAATCCTTATTTTTCAGATGCTGAAAATGGGGTCAGAGAATCAGGGTGATTTGTTTAGGATCACAGGGACAATTAAATGAAGCCAAAATTAAACACTAGGGTGGGGGTGGAGGGAGGGGGAAGGAGATCCTGTTGGCTGCCTGCAGCCTGCCAGTGCCCCCTTTCCTTGCTAAGGGTACCAATTTTCCATGGCAATCTGGCCAGCCCCAGGGGGTGAGCTATGATTGGTCAGAGCCAGTCACAAGACTCCTGCTCCCCTTTGCCAGTGGTTAGTAAGGGAGTGAGCATGTGACCCATTCTGGCCAATGAGACAGAAGAGAACACCGGGGAAGGCGGGGCTTCCGGGAAAGATGCTCTCCCTGATAAAAAGGAGAGAACAGCTCAAATCCTCCACCTTTCCTTCCTACCTGTGGATATGTCATGGGAGACCCAGATGTTTGGCTTATGCAGCCTCCCTAGATCCATGAGGGGAGAAGAATAAAGCCAACAAGCTGAACATGCTAAATGGAAGCCGGGAATGCACCTCTCATGCTCATGGTTGCAGCCTCTGTTAGTCCATGATCTATGTTCTTTCCAGCTGAACATTGCCTAACATGAACACCAGTGTCCAACCTCAAAGGCATCGGTAGGCCATGCTTTCTCTGAAGTCTGTAGCATTCTGGTGTGGCTTGCTGGCAATCAATCTCCGTCTCCATTACATGGCAGTCTGTCTCCCTTCGATCCCCTTTTGTGGCTTGTACTCACTTCCATGTCCCAATTTCCTCGCTTATAACCAGTCATACTGGATTAAGGCCATCGTGATTCAGTCTGGCCTCACTTAATAGATCTTTGAAGGTCCCATTTACAGATGAGTCCACACCTATAGGGCCAGGGTTAGGCTTGAGCAAGTTTTTGTGGGGGGACAATGATTCAAATCTGCCATAGCCAGGTTGTTCTCACTTATAGGTCCATGCCTTTTTTTCTGTATGGCTCTGAGTCTGCTTGGGGGTCCAGCTGCCATCGGTCATTCACAGTCAACTTAGTGTCCAACAATTACAGATGTAGATGATTAGATTTAGAAACTGAAAGGAACGCTGTCCATTTAAAGAAAGATCAGAAATCCCGGCCAGAATTGTATTGGAATGAAGTCCACCAGCATCACAGAACTTCAAAACTGGGTGGGACGAAAATGATCACTTGGCCTGGACCCTCTGTTTTATAGATGAGGAAACTGAGGCTTTGAGAAGCTGAGCAACTTGCCCAAAGGCTCTGGGATTGGAACTCAAATCTCCCAGTTTATGTTCAGCCAAGGGATCTTTCCTTTGCTTCCCACACAAACTCTTTAACTATTTTGTCCCAAGTTCTGATCGGCCGATCACCTTGAATCGAAAAGAGACTCTCAATTTAATCATAATCATGTGGCAGGGTCAAATTTAGTGTTGTTAACTGAGGTCTCTTTCACACACTTCCTGGTTGTGTCAAGTTAGCACTTTCCTCCAGTGAACTCAGCAGCACACACTACCCCAGAAAATATAAAGAACCCAGGATGATGGGGCCCAAGTTCTTGACTTTTCAGATTAAAAATGGATTCTTGAATGTCATCACTGAGACAGTGGTCTGGAAAGCAAAGTGATGGGTGTTTGGACGTTGAGAGGCTTCGCCTCTGAAGGGATCCAGTCAGAAGTGTGTGTGACATAAACAATACCTGGGGAGGAGAGGAGATGAAAAGCCAGAACCCCCCCCCCCCTGCCCCAAAGACTTAGTGCAGTGATGGCCCAGCCTAGGGTGCTGGAGAATCCCATGCAGGGGACCTGATGCCAGGGAGACAGGGTGGTGGGCAACAGGGACACCAGACAGGTTGAGGAGACTCAGAATGATTCTGGGGGGCAGTCAGGAGGGTCAACAATAGACTACTGAGAAGGGCTTTGGGGATCTGAGCACAGAGGGCTTGGGCCTCTGCTTCCTGACTGGAGCCCTGGCAGGGCAAGCGTGGCCACACAGATAGACCTCTACCACAAGGACTGGGGAAATAGAAGTCAAGGTGTTTTGCCTGGGGAGCCAGGGAAGAGAGGCTAAGTTGACCTTCCTGAATCTCCCACAGTACCAGGAAGGTTCCGGAAGGCGGGCCACCATTCCCAGGGACCTGAGAAGGCCTAGACATCAGCTGAGGGAGGGAGCTACTCAGAGAGCATATCACAGTGAACTATGCAAGCCTGAGGCAATTCGGAGCTGTGGGCACCACTGAGAGGCAGATCTTGTTAGGAATAGATGTCAATAATGAAATATGAGAGAAAGCCTTTATAGCTCCACAAGTGCTAGTGCAAGAAGGCAGGCCCTCCCCCCAGACATCACGATCCCGTGTGTATCATTTCTCTGCTGCTGCTGTAAACGCTGCATGACAACCACACAGCCTTGGTGGACTGTAACCATAAGCATTTATTTAGCTCACGTGTCGTGGGTTCAGCTCACCTGAAATGGGCTTGTTCACATGCCTGCAGTCCTGTGGACTGGGCATGTGGCTCTGCTGATCTTGGCAGGGCTCTCTCGCTTGTCTGGGATTGCTGGCTGGGGGCTGGTCTAGGATGGCCTCCGCCCCCTCTGGGGTGGCCCAGCTCTGCTCCACAGGGCCCCTCTTCTTCTCCTGGGACCAGCAGGCTGGCCCGGGCATGTCCTTCTCTTGGCAATGGCAGAGGGCAAGAGCCAGCAAGCGTAATCCTGCAAGTGCTTTTCAAGCCTCTAACAGCTTCTCATTTGCTAATAGCCCATAGGCCAAAGCAAGTTACACAGTTGAGTTCAGAGCCAGAGTGGGAGGGCACTAGGGAATTAGGTGGAAAGGGTGAGGATGCAGGGAGAAGCAAAAACTGGGCTTTGCTTGTAATCTACCACACCAAGGAAACTGCCCCCCACCCACAGCTCCAGAAAAGAGAAGCTGTCAAGGGAAAGAGAGAAAATCCTGATTTTCACCGATCTGAAGCACAAAGTGGCTTCTAGATTATGATTTTGTCTGAAGTTACCTGCAAAATTGAGTATAGATCAGGTTTTCTGTCATGAGACAGAAATGGGGTTCAGAATAAAAAATTAACTTTAATTGTAGACAAATTAAGTTACAGTTTTTGCTTCTGTGATGTTGTGGCTGAAATTTGTATCCACTAAATTCTTTATGCTTAAGTTTCCAGGACACTAGAATGTGATGAAAAAGTCAGCCTTAAATACCATAGGAGGCAGTCTTCTGGAAACCTCCAAGCAAACCAGAGAATCACAACATCCAAAGCTACACACAGGTTTACTTCCAAAAAGCAAATACAGCATGTAGGAGACTGTTGAAAAAATGTCATTTGGCTTACAACAGTGGATTCTGGAACAAAGTGTCCAGGAGCCTCTGATGCTTATCCTGGAATATCACCTTTCTAATGACAGCCATCTCTGTAATTACAACGATAATTGCCTCAAATATAAAATACCACTTATCCGGCTAGAATATTTATCTGGGTCAAGGCAAAAAATAACATTCAATTACTTGTTGTTGAATGAACAATGTTATCATCATTATAGCAGTTCTGGGGCATAATCCACTGAGTGATGGGAAGGCAGACGCGGGGCTGGCCGGGATACCAAACTCCCGATGGGACGGCTGATATCTGGTGTTTTGCATGTGTAGGATGCTCGCTCTCAATGCTGCCACAAGCTATGCGGAGACAAAGAGGGGGGGCTGCAGGCTGGAGGTGGAGGGGTGTGAGGAGAACAAGAAGGGACTCAAATGCCACAGAATGGTTGGAGGGATTCCATAGATCTGAGCAATGTATTTTGAAATAGGAGCATTTCCCCAGGTTCTCTCCCTGAGAGAGAGAGTCCGTGGTTTCTCTCCATTTTCAAAGGAACGTAAGCGTGCTGTGTGTCAGGGAGCCCCTGTTACACCCTGCCTTTTCGCCTCTGTGTGCACGTGTGTGTGAATGCATGTGTGCATATGTCTGTGCATGCATATGTTTGCAAGTGCATGTGTGAGCGTGCACATATGTGTGAAAGTGTGGCATATGTATGTGTGTGCATGCCTGTGTGCATGCATGTGTGTGTGTTCTGCTCCAATGCCTCAAAAAAGTTCTACGATAACAAAACTTTGGCCCCCTTTTGTAAATTGGGGTTGGGGGAGAGTAAGAAATGGATGATTATCTGTTCTTTATCCTAAGAAACCTGATGTATCTGTTCTTTTGTCCTGGCTCCTTGGACAGTGACTGTACCACATAGTGGATTCCTTTAAGGAAGACAAAGACAAAGAAACAAGAGGGCCTGCCTTAAATTGTATACCCTTTTTTGTGGGTGAATTGCATAGTATATAAATTACGTCTTTCACAGCCTCTTGGAAACTCCAGCATGAGGTTGGGGCCATTTCCTCCTGTTCTAAAAATTCCAGTGGACACCTTTATCAATGGCTCTAGTAAATTGTGTGGAACTCTAGAACAAACGTGCTAAAAAATGTTTGTGCAGTGAAAATTCCCCTGCAAGGCAGACCTGCTGATCGAGCGTTTCCAGAGAGGACCGCATCCAACCCCACAAATCTCTGCGGTAGATGAAGACGCCGTCACACACCGCAGCTCTCCTCTCCAAATTTACAAATGAACCAAACAGCACTGGTTTTCCGCTGCTAGATCTAAGGTCGGCTCAACTTGCTCTGTGTCTAATGTCTGCTGCCAAATCTCGCCCTTGCCGACCCTCTGTCCACCTACCAGGGATTAAACACTCACGAGGTGGGGCCAGCAGAAGAGAAGTGAGGGTCCCACAGTGCTGAGATCAGGGCACTTAGGTCCAAGATTTGCCTCGTGGTTTTGCCCCCCTGGGAAGGAGGCTCATTTCCTCAGCATCCTGAAACACTCTGGCCCTGGGGAGCTGAGCAAAGCGAGGCAATCACACCTACGGTCCCTGTGGGCTCTGCAGCCATCAGCCATCAGCTGCAGATAACATCCACTGCTCCTTCAGACACAAGAGCCTGGTTTCAACCGTAAAGCAAAAGGAGCCCAGATCTCGCAGAAGGCCTTGCTCTCCAATGCTGAATTGAAAGGAGCAGCGTGTTATGACGACAAGAGCAAATCACCCAGGCTGTCCCCATACAAAATGCCACAACACTATGCCAGTTCATGGAGGTTGTGAACCTTCACGTGGGCCCCAGAAACGACCTCCTGTGCTCCCTCAGGCCTCTCGTGGCTCCACGTGGACTCGATCCCAGCAGCCATGTTTTTATCTGGGTCCAGTGCTAGGTTCTGCATGGGATCCCATTTAAAGAGAGGCATTTCCTTGTTTTACTTCCTTTTTGAAACGACTTGTATTGCAAGCCTGCAGCCCCTGTTTGTAGAGTGCACTCCAGCTGACCACTCACTGTGGAAACCAGCCCATCTTTGTGTCTGAGACAATATTTTTCAAGTTTTTGGAGTTGCTCGGTGCAGGGTTCCAAGTCCTGGTGGGGAAATCCTTTCTCCCCAACTCCCTTCATCTGGATTTAGTGGATATTGTGGGTTCCCCAGACAATACCCCCCCACACACACACTTTTCTTTTTAACCGAACTCCAAATTTGTTCCACTAGGGTCAAGCAACCCCACCCCGGCTCCTTGGTCACATTCTGATTTGTCCAAATCAGCCACAGTTGTGCTAACAGCCCTGCCAGGAACAGGTGAGGAGTGGGCACAAAACCCTATTCTGGGAAAGGCATCCTGGCTCCCAAGGAGACACTGAGAGAGACGTTCTCACGTCTGGACATGAGAACCTGAGGAAGAACCCAGGCAGGGGGAGGGCAGAGCCAGGGGAGGTGGGAGAGAAGGGGCATCGGTTGTTGACCCAAACGAAGCCATGAGCACTAGGACACAGAGCAGAGCTGCAAGCACCCAGGAAACAGATTCTTAACTGAATCCATTCCTGTGGGTGTGAACCCACTGTAAGTAGGACTTTTTGATGAGGTTATTTCAGTTACGGTACTGCCTACCCCAGTCAGGATGGGTCTTAATTCTATTACTGGAATCCTTTATAAGCAGAATGAAATTCAGGTAGAGAAAGAGAGAGAGAAAGCCACAGCGGGAGCAGCCGAGGCTGAACATCAACAGAACCCGGAACAGAAGAGAGATACCAGGAGATGCCTTGTGCCGTGTGCATTGCCACGTGACAAGCTGAGGACCAAGGATCACCAGCAGCCAGCCCCAAATGCCACAGTCTTTGGGGAGAAAGCGTCACCTTGATGATGCCTTGATTGGGACTTCTGGCCTCAAAACCGTGAGCCAATAAATTCCCATTGTTTAAGCTGACCCACTGTCGGGTATTTGCTTGAATGGATCAGGAAATTAAAACACATAGAAATCCAGAATGCAGCGGCTGTGATTTCCCGGCAGTTCGCTCCTCTTCCTGCAGGGACTTTCTTCAAGGGCGGACTTGACTCCCCAGCACCCAGGCTCCCCCCACACTCAGGCCTGTCCCAGAGGGCACTTGCGAGGTGCTGGCCAATGTTTTAACAACCACTTGCCAAAGAAAGAAGCCATGACTTGTAGCACTTGTCCATGTCTGGTCCCTCATGATAAAGACAGCCAATACCTGTGATCACAGTCTCCCAAGGTGGTGGCTGGACCCACTGGGGGGGCCGTGGCCTCTGGAGGGAGAGGCGGGGGCAGCACGGCAGCAGCACACCAGGGCAAACAAAGTCCCACACAGCTCACCTGCCCTCGCCCCAACCTGTTCTGTGCCCTGGAGAAAATCAACTGGCACCCATTCTGCACAACTGCCTGGCTTGGGCCTCACACATTAGTGGCTTCCTTCCCTTTTCAGCTTTGATATCTATTTTAGTATAATTGTAATCTTTTTCTGATTATTGAAGTCATGCATGCTTATTGTCAATATTTCTAAAACACAGAAGAGTGTATAAAAATTGATAAACTACTGTTTGTACTGTACCATGTAGAATTAGAATTGGGTCAAGGTTAGGGTTTCAGGATGCTTTTTCTCTCCACTTTTTGTTCTCCACTTTATGTATATCCTGTTCCCTTTTAAAATAACAGGGTTTTTATTGTAACAATGTATATACAACTCAAAATTTCCCATTTTAACCACTTTTAAGTAAGTGGGCAATTCAGTGGTATTAATTACATTCACAATATTGTGCTATGATCACCACCATCTGTTACCCCAACTTTTCATCACCTCAAATAGAAACTGCACGCTTTAAGCAATAACTCCCCCTTCCCGTCTCCCCTGGTCCTTTTTTTTTTTTTTTAATCAGTTTCTATCTCTGGAACTTTTCTATATCCTCTGCTTTCAGGGCACTTGGGCACTCACCATGTTACTTATAGTCCTTTAACTGTCTTCTGGAGCTTTTAGAAAGATGTTTCTTCCAGTTCTTTCTGGGCATGCAGAGCTCCTGTGGGGGAACAGAGCCCTGACGCTTCTTCACCACTGTGACTGGGGTGGGACACCCACTAATCATTTAAGCACAGCTTGGAAGACCACATAGATCAATTAGAGAAAGGTTTCAAGTATCCAATGGTGTCAGCCTAGATGACCCAGCTGCTAGGTCTCTTCTAACCTTACAAAGGTGTCTTGAATCAGATAGGAATGCTATGGATCACAAGAAACAGAACACCTGATAATAAGGACAGTTAAGTATCTCACCTCACCAGAGTCGAGAGAAGGCAGGCCCAGGTGCTCGGCGAGTGGCCTCCAGCACCCATGTCCTTCTAGCCCCCATTCTGCCATCCTCAGCATTCTGGGGGCCATCTCAGGTCTGTTACCTCATGGGCATAAGAGGCTGCCACAGCTCTGAGCATCACATCATCATGCAAAAGCATTCAAGGCAGGAAGGAGGGAAAGGTGCCGAAAGGCTCTTTTCTTAAGAGATTTTTTCTTTTTATCTGGAAAAAAAAAAAATTCCTCCCCAGAAGCCCCATCAACAGACTTCCCCTATGTCTCATTGGCCACAGCTGGGTCCCATGCCAAGTTCTGGACTAACTACAAAATCACATTACAAGTTCTGGACTAACTACAAAATTAGATCAGACACAATTTGTCTTCTGAGGTTGAATCCAGGGAACTCCTATCCCTTTGTCTCAACAAAATTCAAGATTCTCTTGGCAGGGAAGGATGGAAAAAAAGAGGGGATTGGTTGTTGGGTGGGCCACAAATGGTATGGTTTGAGGGTAACAGAAGGCAGAAGAAAGACAGACAGGGTTCTCTTGCAGAAATACTATTTTGATGTTTTGCAAATATCACTAGAAAAGAAAGACTTTGACACGTGCGATTATAAGTTCGAAATCTAATCACATTCCACTTATGGGGCCAGCAGGTGTGACCCTAAAAATCCTCTGTTCTTAAGACATCAGAACCCTTGCCTGGAAGAGCCCAAAGGACTCCACCAGGGTGGGGAAGCCCACTCTGCCGATACCTTCACTTCTTCCCAGAGTATTTCTTTGGTCTGAAAAGGCGAAACTTGCATTGTGTTGCTGGAAATACATTCCACAATTGCTTTCTGGCCTCTGCGTGTCCCCTGTGTTAGCTGTGCCTAGTTCTGATGCAGAAGCAATTTGAAATGACCCTGACTGCACCAACAGGGGCTGGACGATGGCTGGGATCTGGAGATTTGATGCCTTCCACGTGTGTGCATCCCCGCCAGAGCCTGTGAATACAGCAAAACAGTGCAATCTTCTCAAAATTAATTGGTTTCTGAATCATTTGCATGTTTTATAGTTTGCCAACAAAAAAATAGGGAGAAAAGTGGGAAATTATTAATGTTTGAAGGAATTCTCCAAAAGGGGAAGGAGAGAGGGTAATTCTTAGCAAGACTCAGACATCCTCATTTCAATGAGACCCCACCTTGCTTTCCTAGCTGCCCCCCTTCTCCATAGTGGGGATTGCTACACAATTCTGGAAGTCGACAGCTGCACAGGGTGCCCAGAAGCTGCCTGGGACTTACCTTCTTTTATTTGGGGTCAGTGATAGGGTTTGGTAACGGCCACTTTCAGAAAACAACTGAGGCAATTTCAGGATTTGCTGTCACGATAGACACACCAAAAATAAAGTCAGCAAAAATAGATTAAGAAATTGACAGAGGAATGAGACAAAGAATGAGGACGAATGTGCACGCTCCAGATGACAGCACAGTGCAGCAGGCAGGGAGGTGGGGACAAGGAAACGGAAACTGGCGCCTCATGTGCTGACTCTGGTTTCCACCTGCTTCCTGTCTGGGAGCCGGGGGAGCTTACCTCACAGGGCCAATCGGCCCAGAATCTAATTCAGAACCAAGGGCAGTGGAGACTCTAAATGCACGGGTGGGGGGTGGGAGCAGTTTTCCTTGTGACTTTCCAAAGTTTTCATGCTGGTTCCTCTTAAAGGACAGATCAGATGTTTTCCATAGCTGATCCCCAATCTCAAAACTGAGTTAGGATAAGGGTAGAGATGCAGTGCAGAAAGAAGGCAGTTGCTTTTTATTTAGTTATTTTTTAATTTGGTTATAACTTTTGGATAAAGTGAATCTCTTTGGAAAACTGGCATGAGAGAGGAAAGAAAAAAAACAACTGTGGGTTAGGAACAGACTGTAATCACAGGTCAGGATATGCTGCAATAGCTTTAGGGCAATGGATTCATTCTGATCTACAGGTCCTCACACGGTTTCAATCAACTGGTTAACCAAAAAGCTCTGCTTGGGTCTTCCGCTCCCACCTCCCCACCCACGGCAGGAGTCATTGCTTCCTCCCAGCTGCTTGGGATACACACCCCCGGGTGGGAATGCCACCGGGAAATGAGCAGATTTGGAATGTGGGGCAGCCCTAGTTTCCTCATGACCTCCCCCTTCACGGATCCCGAGGCTGTATTTGAGAATAGAGCAACAAACATTACTTTTGAAAACGAGAAATTGGAACGGCTTATGGAATTTTTGGAACACCACTTCCCAAATGAGTTCCCCGGTTAGATGAAGGAGGAGTTCTTAGCCTAAGTGAGTGTGAGAAACACTCGGTTGAAGTGAGCTAAGCAGGTGAATTTGCTTCAGGACTTCTCAGAGTCTTCAATATGGTTAAAGAGTCAAAGCAGATATTTTTCAAGTGAATTTTATCGGTAAACCCTGCCCTTTTTAATTTTTTTTTTTTTTTTGTGAAACACTGTGGTGGAACTCTCTGGAAGTACGTTTGTCCTAGATACAAACGACAAGATTTTCAGTCAGGCAGACCTCCTACAGCCAGTGCCGTATCTTCAAGAGATGGGTGGGAATATTCAGAAACACAGACTCCAAAGTTTCTGCCTTGCCAAGACCAATTTTTTTGAGAAAGGAAACATTTTTATTATTTTCTTCCTGTTCAGTCAATTATCTACAAGGGATGGGCTTAAGGAACAGAGACGAAGGTGCTGAGTTCCCCAGGCTGGGGAAGAAGGAGGGAGCTCCACGTTCAGCCCAAACCCTGACTGGTGGCAAGATGCCTCACTCACGCCTTTCCGTGCTTTGCTAGGATTTTGGCAGACATTCATCAGAGGTCGATAAAAGTTAAAGAAATGGATTGGGGCTCCGCTGAGGTGACATTTAATCATTTCATTAAGCATACTGTTGTGTCCAGGTGCTCTGCCAAGTTGAGAGCCGGTTATGCCTCCCCCTGATTCCTAACTGCTGGGAAAATAAGCGAGTGATTCTTCTGATGTTCTCTCTCTCTCTCCATGTGTGCAGCCCTCCCCAGGCAGCTGCAGGAGAAGCGGCCAAGACGGGCAGCTGGAGTTAACCAGCCGTGTTTGCAAAAGGCAGACAGGATCTTCTGATCAATCTTTCCATTGAAGCTTCTCCAGCCTGACTGGAGTTAAGGGAAGGAGGGAGAGGCAGGGGTTGGGGAGCTCTGAGCTCTCCAGTGTGGCCAGGGTTTCAGAGCCCCTGTAGTCTCAAGTGAGGAGTATTCTTTTGCATTATAGGCTTCCTTGAAAACGTGGTGTGGGGGAGCCCCCGCTCCCCACCCCTACTCTCTACCTGTTGGAGACCTGTGCTTCTATCTGCAGCCAGGCTGTTGGAGGGCAAGGCTCATGGAGCTTAAAGGGTGTAGAAGGAGCAGTCAGCACCTGCTGTGGTGGGGACCTAGAACACTGAGAAATAGTGTGGGGAAAGGGGCCCTCCTTTTATCAGGGGGAAGAGTTTCAGGAGATGAAGGCTCAAAGCAGAGAATTTCAATATAGAATTATGAAACAAAAAATTGAGGGGCTTTCTAAAATAGACCCACACAGATATGGTCAATTGATTTTCAACAGAGGTGCAAAGGCAATTTGATATGGGGAAAGGATACTTTTTCTGATAAATAGTGGTAGAACAACTGGACATCCATATGAGAAGAAGAAGTAGAAGGAGGAGGAGAAGGAGGAGAAGAAGAAAGAGAAAAAAATGAACCTCAATCCAACCCTCACACTATCTATAAAAATTAACTCAAAGTGGAATGTTGACCTCAATGTAAAACCTAAAACTAAAAACTTCTAGAAGAAAACATAGGAGAAAATTTTGTGACCTTGGTTGAGGCAAAGATTTCTCAGCTGCAAGACCAAAAGAAAGAGGAAAAGAAGTGATAACTGAACTTCATCCAGATTAAAAATTTGTTCTTCAAAAGATATCGTTAAGAGAATGAAAAGACATGCCATCACCTGAAAGAAAATATTTGCAAAATATGTATCTGATAAGGGACTTGTACTCAGAATATATTTTTTAAACTCTTAAACTCAATAAAAATTAAACAATGCAATTAAAAACTGACAAAAAGATTTGAACAGACATGTGATGGTTAATTTCATATGTCACTTTGGCTAAGTTATGTTGTCCAGTTTTTAGGGGTACGCATAGGCCTGATTGTTATTGTGAGGGTATTTTGCAGATGGAGTTACATCATTAGTTGATTGCATCTATGACTGATTGCATCTACAATCAACAAAGGAGTGTGCCTTCAGCAATGAGGGGAATCTTCTCATTCAATCAGTTGGAAATTTTAAAGCAAGAACTGAGGATTTCAGCAGTCAGAAAGAAGAATTTCTATCTCTACTTCAGTCAGCCCACTTCTTCTGAGGAATTTGACATCACCTTCATCGAGTTTCCAAGTTGCAGCTGCCCTTTGGAAGTAGGACTTGCTAATCCCCATGGTTGAATGAGAAAATTCCTATAATAAATCTCTTAATATTTACATATATCCACATACATTTATCGTGTGTCAGTCTATTTCTCTGCAGAACCCTGACTAATAATATAAGACAATTTTCAAGATGTATGGGTGGCAAATAAGCTCATGAAAAGATGCACAAAATTATAAGTCACTAGGAAAATGCAAATTAAAATCACAAAGAAATAGCATTACACACCTATTAGAATGGCTAAACTGAAAAAGACTTGACTATACCCAGTGCTGGTGAGGAAGCAGAGCAACTGGATCTCAAATTTGGTTTCTATCTAGAAAAGATTAGTTGGGAGGAGTTCAGTATTATGAGATAACAATTAATTTGGTGTCAGGAATCTAAAACTCATTGTCTTGGATCAAGAATCCCTAGAAGGACTGTTCTTACTTTCTCCATTTAACAGACAAGTAAACTGAGACCTAGAGAACTTGGGTCACAAAATGACTTAGTGGTAGAGATTCAGAGCTACTCTGCCAATTCCTGAGCACCCTGCCGAGCCTCTGTTAGTGGCATCCAGTTAGTGACACCAAAGCAGTAAAACCCACAGAGAAGCAAACACAAGGCTGCAAGGATAGGGAGTAGGGACACCCACACTCCAGCTCCACCCCATAAGCAGCTACCACCTCTGTATCAGGGCAGGTACTGCTCAGCATTGGGGGTTAAATAGGAAACCTTGAAAAGTTTGGAAACCTAAAGAATATCTTTAGGAAGAAATGTGAGATTTGGCAGTGAATATTTGTCTGTGTATAATTTCTCTTTCCTTGATACCATAAACCAGAGAGGAAACAAAGTTAAATATAGACTCTTAAGACATTTCCAGCCTTGGGCAAACAGACATTAGGAAGATTATGGAAAGTTACGGAAAACTACAAAGTATAATTACAACTTTGTATTATTGATCACTTACTATTTTGCTAGGTCATCTTTTAGAGGTTGTATGGTGACAATGCTACTTCGTCTTTGCAAGAAGGTATTATTATCCAGACTTTAGAGATGATTAAACAGGTCTTCAGAGAGGTTAAGTAACTTGCCTAAGGTCACACAGCCAAGTGGCAAAGTAGGATTCAAATTAGATTTGTTGATAGGAATGCCTGTGTTTTCCTTTCCATTCCCCTGACTCCATCAAGGGATTGGTCTCTTTCTTTAAATAGGGATCGAAGGAGTCCTAAGGGGCAGTGTGTGTCCTGCCTCTAAGCTATCTGTCTTTCAGCGTTTATTTTTATGCAGTTGTAAGAAATAGGTGTTTACGGTTTGCTCTATAATTGCAAAAGGCTAAATTGCCTGCCTTTCCCTACACCCACCTCCCCCCAAAGCACAGCATTGACCAGTCCAGCCCCCAGACCAGGCACGCTGCCCTACCCCTCACCCTCCCGAGGCCTAAATGCATATCACCCCGGAAAACCGCCAAAACCGTCGGGGACTCGGGTGCCTCCAAACCTCTCTGATCAGCTGTGAAAATGAGGCCATGTTTAACAAGAGCGCTGTCGCGGTCGAGCGGCAGTCAACGCGCTTGGCAAGAAGGACGACTTGGAACAGGCCGGTGATTATTTTTAATTGGATGGGTCTCGTGGCTGTAACAAAAATCCGTGTATTTATGACAGGAAGGCAGATGCGCTGATCCGTCTGAGCCCTGCAGCTCCCGGGCACCCTGCAGGAGGTCGGCGCCCGCGGAGAGGAGCCTCTCGGTGGCCCGGGGAGCAGATGCGGATGGAGGGGTGGGGGGTTTGTGCGGCCCAGGGAGCTGCGTCCAAGGGTTGTCTTGCGAGAGCCCGGCATCCCCGGCGAAGCAGGTGACCACTGTGCCCTGGGCCCCTGGCTTTGAGGACCCGATATTTGGTGAAAAGCCTTGACCCTGCTGAGCATCCCGCACTTGAGTGGGGGGATGGGGGTGTGGTGGGGTTCAGACCCGATCAGTGGTGACAAGCCGGTCAGGGTCGGTGAGACAGAGATCCTTTCAATGCCTTTTTTCTAGCTGAACCAGCACTGTGAGATAACAAAACTGGAAAAAAAAAAAAAAATACACAACACCGTCCCCTGCGTAACCTATGGAAAGTATGTCTGTTTTCCCTGCTGGCGGCTGCCCAAGGTTTGGGGGGAGATGGGAATGTTGGTGTTTGGGGGTTTTGTTTGTTTGTTTGTGTCTAGAGCAAAGTAGTTGAGACAGATGTTCTATGGGGCCTTTTTAAAAATCTCATCAAAAATCATCCATTAAGGGGGAAAAAAGGTAATTGGATGGACACTGACCCCATTCCAGAAGGCTTGAACCTGGGTAAAGGTTTTTCTCAAGAAAGACGATGGCAGGGTCTCTGGGTGTGCGGGGAAGTCTGCAGCCTGGCGCTCCCTGCTGGGTGGGAGCTGAGGAGGGAGCCCCGAGGGGCCGGCGGGTCGCGGGAGAGCGGAGAGCGCCCCTGGAGCTCAGTGCCCCCGAGCTCTGCGGGCAGGTGTGCAGGAGTGAGCAGCCGCCATCGCAGAGGATGGGGCTTTTCAGGATTTTGGGAAGCTGCTTCCAGACCACAGTACAGCCTTACCGGTAAGAAAAGGGAAGATTCCCGAAGCCATCTGGGGGTTTGCTGTGATTCCTGTGAGTTGTGCCAAGCTGTCACTCTGCTTTCCCTTACGGAAAAAGTCCCCATTTTTGCATTCAATAACATCAAAAACTATTTAAGACACTTTATAGTGAGCCTGATTACAGTTTTTAAGCTTGGTTCTTGGTGTTCAACACACACACACACACACACTTGACGAGGAGATCTCAGAATTCACACTCCCACCCTCCCCCCTTAAACTCATCTTAGTTCTGGTTCTCTGGCATCTTGACATCTATCTACATTATAAGCTCATGGAAGCTTTGCTTGTACACTATGTTGCTTTTTCTACAAAGCTGCTGATTTTCACAGTCACATATGCCATGTCTCTCAAGACATTGCTTTTGTGTAGAAATTTATCATATGTTTTTCTGAGTCCAGAAGCGAATTATTATTATTTTTTGAAAACTAGAAGAAAATTCTTGAAGTTGTTTTGGACTTACTCAAACATTTAAAAAGGGTATTTTCCCACCCGTAGTACAGATGCTTGGCATGTTCTCAGATAGCCCAAACAATATGAATTTAAAACTTTGAATCAGGTCTCTTTAAAAAGTATCTTGAAAGGGTGCCGTTTATGAAGAAAAATATGGTCATGAAATACAGGATGTGGGGAGAAGGTGATCCTGCTAGTTACAGTAATAGATGGAGACTCATAAATCTTAGTTTCTTTTCTTGGCTCTCGAAAGAATTTATGTGTTCACTGTATTTGGCACATGGAAGCAACAGGGAGATAGATTCAAGAACTTGCATATGAAGGAAATAAGATCATCTTGTACAAGTAAAATTATGAAATCCACACATAACAGACTGTAGCAGACATGTGCAAAGCTACCTTAAAGAAACATAACAGTCTGCAGTTCACAGACAGGAGAGTCACAGAGGCAGCTGTGGGCAGCTCACATCCAAGGCTGGGGGTGGGGAGAGGTGGACTGGGGTGGGGTGGGGTACCTATGGGCCAAAAACTGGCACATTCTGCTCCGGGGGAAGCTGTAAGGTATCACTCGCTGACTGGGTGTTTAAATCCCTGCTCTGCCATTTATTAGCTGTGTGACCTTGAGCCAATTACCTAACTTCTCTGAGCCATAATAGCCTTGTTTGAAAAAATGGAGATAACAGTACTTATACTTACTTCACAGAGTCAGGGAAGGATAAAATGGGAAATCAGTGCAGAGTTGGCCAGGTCAGGCTGGCAGAGCTCAATGTTATTATTGATGTCCACTAGCCAAGGATGATATGGAATACACCTCTACTGGAACAAAGTTGGGTTTATTGGAACTTGTTGCCACAAGGGAGACTGTACACCATGGGCAACCGTGAGGCATCTCAGAAGGGGATGCTGGGGGGGGAACTGTTAACAGATTTGGGCTTGTACCAGATGATTTTGGGGCAGTTGCTTTGGATTGGGTGTCAGAACATTGCAATCGGGTATGACTGGTGTCAATAATTCTTATCTAAGAGGCTGGAGTAACAGAGTAAAGCTAAAGCTGTGATTGGTAAAGCAGCAGCAGCCATTCATAGTAGCTGGGAGAGAGGGATGTTCGGTCATTTTTGTGGTTTGAACAGTGTTCTTGTTTTGTCTGTGTTCAAACATGATTGCAGAGTGGTCTTGTTTATGTTTCTCTCTGTCCTGGTCATAGAATGACCTTGTTCGATGTTGGTGTTCGGTGAAGTTGTGTTTGTTCAACAAGGGAGCACCACGGCCACACTGTGAGTGTCTGGGCAGCTCCCAGCTGACAGTTGTCAGGGCCTGCTTTTTCGTTTCTCACCATAAATCCCTAGAATCCTTGCTCTGGTCCATTGCTCACCAAGCACCTCTCTGATTATAATTGGGCTTCCCACACGTGGGGCCTGCAGGGGACAATTGTAGTCGTGCTGATCAGGGTATTCCAAAGCCACTTGATGACATTCAGCCAGAACCATGTGAAACTGCCACTTTTGTAGGCTGAAAGCATTCTAAGATCTGCAATTTCACACCATTGAACCTAAATATTTCTCACTGTAGGTTAATGAATGGCCTTCCTGGTGTCCATGACCTTCTTCTGGGAGCTCAGTAAGAGAGGGGGACTGTGTATCTATCTGTGAACAATCTGGGGGTGCTGATCCTTTTAGGCAGAGAGTTTAACCTGAAACAGCACTCAGGATTATCAAAGTAACAGGAGGCCTTGGAGAGACCACCAGATTTTCCCGTGAAGACACTCTTTAATTTATCAGAGACTATCTGCCTCCATATAAACTTCAGCTATATCAGCAAGTCAGTTAACTCACCAATCTGTAAAATGACTTAGCTGTGACTTTCTCCAGGTGCAGATGCTGCCCACACTCTACCTCAAGTGCATGAAGAGAAAACAAATGAGAAAACTCGGAGACACAACTAGCTGGAGTAGGGGGCTGAGAATAAACATTTGAATTGAAAGAGGCTGAGGTGTCATCAAGGAAGCCATCCAGGGCTGCAGAATTTGATGCAAGCCACACTCCCAGTATCACAGGTTCCTGTTACTGGCTCCCAGGCCTAGTTTGACCTTGGTAAAATTCTACTGGCCCTTGCTGCTCTAACTGATATTTTTACCTGGCAGGAGTCACAGAGCTCAAGAATGGGTAAACAAAGTCAGGTGTACAAAACCACCTGCACCTTGAAGCTGCTATTTTAAGGGTGATGGGTGAGGCTGAGAGAAGGAAGACAGGGATGCTGAGTTTCTCCAAGCTGAGCCTGCCAGGCTCCCAGGCCCACTGGTCTGGGCACTTTCAGCCAGAATTAGTTATCTCCAAGAATGTTGGAGCTACTGCTGGAAGATGTGGGGTGGGCTTGTGCCCTTCTGAGCCCAAGTTTGCAGAAGGGAATGTATTACTTTCCCATGGCTGCTGTAACAAATTTCCACAAGTTGTGTGGCTTAAAACAACAGAAATTTATCATCCCAGTTCTGGAGGATAGAAGTCTGAAATTAAGGTATCGGTAGGGCCATGCTCCCTCTAGAGGCTCAGGGGCAGAATACATTCTGTGCCCCTCTTCTAGCTTCTGGTGGTGAGCCTTGGCATCCTTGGCTTGTAGCTGCATCACTCCAATCTCTGGCTTCCTTCTCTCCATTGTGTCTTCTCCTTTTCTGTCCATCTCAAATCACCCTCTGCCTCTCTCTTACAAGGACACTTGTCATTGGGTTTAGGGTCCACCTAGATAATTTGGGATGATCTCAAGATCCTTAACTTGAAAGAAGATTGTGGGAAGATGGCAGAGTAGGAAGCTCCAGGAATCAGTCCCTCCATCAAAACAACTAGAGCACTGGTAGGAACTGTCTGAATCAACTATCTTGGAAATCTGGAGTCTAATGGAACACTGTGCAGCATCCATGGAAGAGCTGGATGGAGAAGCTGGTAAATTGTGGCAAATATTGGCCACCATCTCCCATTATCCAACTGTCTGTCAGGCAGCAGGAGGTACTGCAGCCTGGGTTCCTGGTCCAACTTGCTGGTGGTGGGAGGAGTCTATAGGGACCTGGTCCTCCAAAATCCAGGGGTGTGTGGTCTGATTGCTGATCACAGCTTTTTATTAGTGACTTCAGATCACTGGGAGGCCAGCTCTGAGGGTGGCCATTGTACCAAGCCCCTCAGGCAAAAGTGGCAGAGAAGTCTTAAAGAGGCAGCACCTATTTTTTTTCCCCTTTTCACTTTTCATTCCCCATTTGGGAGCAAAAATAGATTGGAAAAATCACAGATTGGTGTCTCCAGCCCTCAAAGATATCAACAACAAAAACAAACAAACAAAAAAACTAGCAATCCCAAAGGAGTGGGAGAACTAGATTTCCACAGTTATAAGAAGATAATACTCAGAATGTCCAGTTCTCAACAAAAATTATAAAACATACAAAGAAACAGGAAAGTATTGTTCATTCCGGAAAAAAGGATTTTGCCAGAAACCATCCCTGAGGAAGCTCATACACTGGAACTTTTAGTCAAAGACTTTAAATCAACTGTCTTAAATATGTTCAATGAGCTAAGGAATCCATATACAAAGAACTAAAGGAAATTAGGCAAATGTTGTCTGAAGAAAATAAAGATAAATGAATTATAAAAAGGAAACAAACAGAAATTTTAGAGCTGCAAATTTCAGTAATCGAAATGAAAAACTTACTAGACAGATTCAACAGCAGATTTGAAGAGGCAGAAGAAAGGATCAGCAAACTTTGAAGACAAAACAATTGAAATTATTCAGTGTGAAGAGAAAAAAAGTAATGAAGAAAAATGAACAGAGCCTGAAGGACCTGTGAGACATCATCAAGCATACCAACATATGCATCATTGGTGTCCCAGAAGGACTAGAGATAGAGGGAAAGAGACAGAAAAACTATTTGAAGAAATAAGGTCAAAAACTTCCCAAATTTGAAGGGAGATATAAATATATACATCCAGGAAGCTCAATGAACTACAAGCAGGATAGATGCTAAGAGATCTACACCAAAATGTTATAGAAAACCTGTCAAGACAAAGACAAAAAGAGAAGTTTGAAAGCAGCAAGAGAGAAGCAACTGGACACATACAAGGGCTCCTCAAAAAGATTAACAGTAGATTCCTTATCAGAAACCATGGAGGCCAGAAGACAGTGGGATGACACATTTAAAGTTTTTAAAGAAAAAAAAAACAACTGTCGACCAAGAAATCTATACCTGGCAAAATTATCTTTCAAAAATGAAGGAGAAATTAAGACATTTATACATAAACAAAAGCTGAAAATTCATTACCCAAAGACCTGCATTACAAGAAATGCTAAAGGGAGTCCTTCAGACTGAAATAAAAGGACCCTAGACATTAACTTGAAGTCACAGAAGAAATAAAGAATACTGGTAAGTGTATCTACATATAAAATCCTATATTATTATTCTTTTGGTTTGTAATTGCTCCCTCCCCCCACCACTACATATGATTTAGGGGAAAATGTGTAAAAAAATTAAAATCTGTATTAATGCTCATACATTTTATAAAGACATAATCTAACATAATAACAATATAAAGAGGGAGAAACAGAGATATATAGCAGTAGAGAGTTTGTATACTACTGAAAGTATCTTGGTAGTTGTTGAACTAGGTTATTATTAGTTTCATATGTTAATATGTTAATAGTGATTACAAAGGTAACCACTAAGAAAATAACTAAAAATACATAGAGAAAATGAAAGAAAAGGGAATCAAAATGGCACACCATCGAATTAAATATTAAAAAGGCAATAATGCAGTAATTGAAGAGCAAAAAACATGAAAGACATACAGACAACAAATAGCTAAATAGCAGATGTAAATCCTGCCTTCTTGGTTATTATCTTAAATATCAATGGATTAAATTCCCCTATTAGAAGACAGAGATTGGCAGATTAGATTAAAAAGCATAATCCACATATGTGCTGTCTACAAGAGACTCTTTAGGTACAAAGACACAAAGAGGTTGAAAATAAAAGGGTGGAAAGGATATTCCATGGACACAGAGAGAGCCAGAGTGATTATATTATTGTCAGACAAATAGAGTTTGAATAAAAAAAGATTATAAGAAATAAAGAAGGATAATATATATTGATAAAAGGTCCAATCCATCAAGAAGATCTAATGGTTGCAAGCATGTATGTACCTCACAACACAGCCTTAAAATATATGAAGCAAAAATTGACAGAATTGAAGGGAAAAGTAAATAGTTCTAAAATAGTAACTGGAGACTTCAATATACCACTTTTGATAATTGAAAGACCATCTAAACAGAACATCAATAAGGAAATAGAGGACTTGAGCAATACTATTAAACAATTAGACCTAGTGGACATACATAGAACACTCCATCCAACAACAGCATAAATACATTTTTCTCAAGTGCAGATGGAACATTTTCCAGAATAGACCAGATTGTAGGTTGCAAATCAAATCTTAATAAATCTAAAAATATTGAAGTCATACCATATATCTTCTTAGACCATGATGGAATAAAGCTAGAAATCAATAACAGCAGGAAAACTGGAAAATTTTACATGTATGTGGAAATTAAACAGCACACTATTAAACAAGCAATAGGTCAAAGAAGAAATCACAAGGGAAAAGAGGAAATATCTTGACATAAATGAAAATGAAAACACAACGTACAAAAACTTATGGGATGCATCAAAGGCAGTGCTAAGAGGGAAATTTATAGCTCTAAATGCCTATATTATAGAAGAAGAAAGATCACAAATCAATAAACCAACTTCACACATAGAGAAACAAGTACAAGAAGAGCAAACTAAACCCAAAGTTAGTAGAAGGAAGGAAAAAGTAAAAATTAGAGGAGAAATAAATGAAATAAGTAGAAAAACAATAGAGAGAATGAACAAAACCGAAAGTTGGTTTTTTGGAAATATCAAAAAAATCGACAATCCTTTAGCCAGACTGACAAAGGAAAGAGAGAGAGGAGACAAATAACTAAAATCAGGAATGAAAGGGGAGGCATTACTACTGACTTTACAGAAATAAAAAGGGTTATAAAAGGTACTATGAACAATCATATGCCAACAAATTAGAAAACCCAGATGGAATGGACAAATTCCTAGAAAAATACAAATTATCAAATATGGTGCAAGAAGAAATAGAAAATCTCAACAGACCTATAAAAGTAAAGAGATTGAATCTTTAATGAAAAACCCCCATTCTAGTTTGCTAATGCTGTTGGAATGCAAAACACCAGAAATGGATTGGCTTTTATAAAGGGGGTTTATTTGGTTACACAGTTACAGTCTTAAGGCCATAATGTGCCCAAGGGAACACATCAGCAATCGGGTACCTTCACTGGATGATGGCCAATGGTGTCCGGAAAACCTCTGTTAGCTGGTAAGGCACGTGGCTGGCGTCTGCTCCAGAGTTCTGGTTTCAAAATGGCTTTCTCCCACAACGTTCCTCTCTAGGCTGCAGTTCCTCAAAAATGTCACCCTTAGTTGCACTTGGGATTTTTGTCCTCTCTCAGCTTCTCTGTAGCAAGAGTCTGCTTTAAACAGCCATCTTCAAACTGTCTCTCATCTGCAGCTCCTGTGCTTTCTTCAAAGTGTCCCTCTTGGCTGTAGCTCCTCTTCAAAATGTCACTCACAGCTGCACTGAGTTCTCTCTGCTCATCAGCTCATTTATATAGCTCTACTGATCAAGGCCCACAATGAATGTGTGGGGCCATGCCTCCATGGAAATGTCTCATCAGTTATCACCTACAGTTGGGTGGGGCGCATCTCCATAAAAATCTAGTCAGCACCAAAACGTCTGCCCCACAAGACTGCATCAAAGAATACGGCTTTTTCTGGGGGACATAATACATTCAAACCAGCACACCCCCCCCCCAACAAAAAAATTCCAGGATTGGATGGTTTCACTGCTGAATTCTACCAAACAGTTAAAGAAGACTTAACAGCAATCCTTCTCAATTCTTCCAGGGAAAAAAAAAAAAAAAAGAAGAGGAAGGATTGCTTCCTAACTCATTCTATGAGGCCAGCATTACCCTGATACCAAAGCCAGATAAAGACAGCACAAGAAAAGAAAATTACAGACAAATATACTCAAAACTCCTCAACAAAATGCTGGCAAACTGGATCCAACAGTATATTAAAGGATTATACATCATGGTCAAATGAGATATATTCTAGAAATGCAAGGATGGTTCAACAGAAGAAAATCAATCAATGTAATACACCATATTAACAGCATGAGGGAAAGAAAACCAATATGGTCATCTCAGCTGATGCAGAAAAGACATTTGACAAAATCCAACATACTTTCATGATAAAAACAGTTCAAAAACTAGGGGGGAGGTAACTTTCTCAACATGATAAAAGACAATTATAAAAACTCACAGAAAATATCATTCTCAATGGTGAAACACTGAAAGCTTTCCCCCTAAGATCAGGAGCAAGACAAGGATACTCATTGTCACAAATGTTATTCAACATCGTACTGGAAGTTCTAGCTAGAGCAATTAGGCAAGAGAAAGAAATAAAAGGCATCCAAATTGTAAAGGAAGCAGTCAAATTATCCCTATTTGCAGATGTCATTATCCTATAAATACAAAATCCCAAAGAAACCACAAGAAAGATACTAGAACTAATAAACAAATTCAGGAAAGTTTCAGGATACAATATAAAAATACAGAAGCCAGTTGGGTTTCTATACACTGGGAATGAACAATCTGAAAAGGAAATTATGAAAACAATTCCATTTACAATCATATCTAAAAGAATAAAATACCAGGAATAAATTTAACCAAGGAAGTGAATGACCTGTACATTGAAAACTACAAAACATTGCTGAAAGAAATTAAAGAAGACGTAAACAAATGAAATATATCCCATGTTTATGGATTAGAAGACTTAATATTGTTGTCAAAACTGCCTAAAGTGATCTACAAATTCAATGCAATCCCTATCAAAACTACAGCAGCCTTTCTGCAGAAATGGTAAAGCTGATCCTCAAATTCATATGGAATTGCAAGGGACCCCAAATAGCCAAAACATCTAGAAGAAGAACAAAGCTGGAAGACTCACAGTTCTTGACTTCAAAACTTACTACAAAGCTGCAGTGATTAAAACAGTGTGATACTGGCATAAGGATAGTCATATAGACCCTAGAATAACATTCAGAGTCCAGGATAAATCCACACATCTATGGCCTTGGTGATTTTTGCAAGGTTGCCAAGTCCATTCAATGGGGGAAAGAATAGTTTCTTCAAAATATGGTGCTGGGAGAACTGGAAATCTACTTGTACAAGAATGAATGTGGAACTCTGCCTCTCACCATGTACAAAAATTAGTTCCAAATGGATCAATGACCTAACTATGGGAGCTAATACTATAAAATTCCTACAAAAAAACATAGAAAAACCTCCTCAGGACCTTGTAGGAGGCCATGGCTTTTTAGATTTTACAACAAAAGGACAAGCAACAAAAGAATCAATAGATAAAATGGATTTCATCAAAATTAAAAATTTTGTGAACCAAAGGACATTATCAAGAATGTAAAAAGACAACCTACAGAATGGGAGAAAATATTTGGAAATCATATATCTGGTAAGGGTTGGAAATCATATGGTTATTAGAGTTTAATATCAAGAATATATAAGGAACTCCTACAACTCAACAACAGAAAAGACACCTCAATTAAAAATGGGTCAAGGATTTGGATAAACATTTTTCCAAAGAAAATATCAAATGGCCAATAAGTCTATGAAAAGATGCTCAACGTCATTAGCCATTAAAGAAATGCAAATTAAATCTATAATGAGCTACTACTTCACTCACACTAGGATGGCTGTTATTTAAAAAATGGAAAATAAGTGTTGGTGGGTATGTGGAAAGATAGGAACTCTTGTACAATGTTGGTGGGTATGTAAAATGGTGCAGCCTCTGTGGAAAACAGTTTGGTGGTTCCTCAGAACATTAAACATAGAATTACCTATGACCCAGTAATTCCACTGCTAGGTATACACCCTGAACTATTGAAAGCTGGAATTCAAACAGATATTTGTACATCGATGTTCACAGCAGCAATATTTCCAATAGCCAAAATGTGGAAGCAACCCAAGTGCCTATCAACAGATGGATAGATAAACAAAATGTGCTATGTCCATGCAATGGAAAATTATTCAGCTATAAAAAGAAATAAAATGCCGGTACATGCTACAGCATGGATGAACCGTGCAAACATCCTGTTGAGTGAAATTAGCCAGACACACAAGAACAAATATCATATGATGTTTCTTATATGAAATACTTAGAATAAGCAAATTCATAGAGACAGAAAGCAGAATTGTGGTTGCCAGGGGTGGAGGGGAGGGGAAAGAAGGGAATGGTGATGTATTACCAAATGGGTATGAGTTTGTGTTTGAGATGATGAAAATATTTGGAAATAGATAGTAAATACACTAGCCAATGTATTTAATGTCAAAGAATTGTCCAGTTAAAGTGGTTAAAATTATTTTTGTTATATATATTTAACCATAAATAAAAATAAATAAATTTTTTTAAAAGATCTTCATCTTGATTACATCTGTAAAGATGCTTTTTTCCAAGTAAAGTCACAGTCACAGGTCTGGAGATCCGGATGTGGACATATCTTTGTGGGGACTACCATTCGGCTCATATAAGGAACATGGGAGGAGCAGCCTGGCTTGGCCTCCAAGTGCCTGCCTGCCCTGGTCCTTCATTGTTGGGAATCTTTATCCCTATCCCACCTGGGAAACTCTGCCTCCCTCCAAGAAGCAGCCAGGCCTTCGGGGAACTGCCTCCACTGAAATCTCTAACCCCGTAATACTTCCTGTGTGTGCTTTGAAGTGTGGCTGCCTGGCTTCCTTCCCTCCCCTGCACACCTGCTGGACCTGATTGGAGGTGTAGGGGATCCAGAGTTAGGGACCAGACATGGGGGAGTCCATGGTCTGGGTGGGCAGACAGACAGACCCAGGAGTCAGGCCTCTCTGTGGTGGCACAACTCCCAGCTGAAAATGCCAGGCGGCACCTCAGGTGCAGCCAGACCCGGGCCTGCACTCTGCTTCCGCTCTCACCCAGCACCTGACACGGATACCTACAAAGGATGCTCTCCATCCTCTGGAATGGCTCCCAATTCCCTTGGCAGTGACTAAGCAGCTCTCAGTCACGGCTCCGGCCATTAATTTCAGCACCGTGGCCGTCTGGATGTCCTGTTCTCCCGTAGCGCCAAGGCTGTCCGCGCTGTTCCTGATTTAAGAGACAATATCACTTGCTTCCAAGTTTATGAGGCAATAAACAGCCCCCGCATATTGATGAATGCGGAGGTGTTTGCTCAGCACATTTGCTGTGTGCATTTATTACAAGGGCTCTGCTTTAAAGCAAATGAGACTGCAACTGTTTTCATTTCCTTTTGTAGGGCCAGGCCCTTCCCTCTACAATTGTCTTCTTCTTTTTGATCCCTGGTCCCTCTTCCCATGGTGCTGGGGCAGTAATGTGTCCTGCCGGGAATGCTCACCTGTTGTGGGAAACTCGCCAGCCCCGTTCTCACAGGCCTTGGGAATGCCTCTGAGGACACAGGGCTCACTGCTAGGAGGGTCATGGCATAAGAAGGGAAATGAAGAGGGTCATTTTTCTGAAGGTCCCACCCCTGAGGACGCCTCTCCGGCCTTGCCTCCTCCTCCCTGGGGAAAAGAACACATCATCATCATCATCATCATCATCATCATAAAACACAGTCACCATGCCAGCATCCACCCTCTCACGGCATAACACACCAAATAAAATTCCTTTTAATCTTAAGAAGCTGGGACGCCTGCAAGGCTGGGCTGTTAGTCCATAAAGATGAATCTTTGGAGCATTTACTAGCCGAATGCCCTGTGAATCCAAACTGGTTTATGTATAAAATATTAAGAAGGTTCGGAGGAGGTGTGGGCCGGGTGGGGAGCCAACGGGAGAGATTGATTGCAAACTTTGTGCCGACTGTGCAGCTCTGTGCATGCCAAGCGGCGAGAACAACACTTGAAAAATGGATTAGATTATCCAAAACACAAAACTGATTTATAGCCACAGTAATCCCTGTCTTGCCATCCATTTCAGTAATAGAGAGAGATTAGGACGACGGTGGTGTTTCGTTGGGTTTTGCCAGCTCAGTCCCCACTCCCAGCAACCCCCAAACCCACCATGAATCAGGCAATAAAATCAAGAATTAGCACTTTTAACCAGATATTCTGATATGCAGGGTTTTGAGTTTTGAAGCATCTCTGAGTTTGGAATGAAAACTGACCAGATGAGGATTTTTTTTTATTAAACTAATAATTATTGATGGCTTGAAATCACAGAGTTTCCTAATGGGAGGGAGGAGGCAAGCTCCCCAGGAGCTCTGGGGCTGTGTATACAATTGGAGGCACGTGTTTCGAGTAAGTTGGGTTGCTCAGCTCCAGGAGCATGGTCACGTGGTGGCTGCATCGGTGGCTTCCGCTGGAGTGTGACCATGGCCCTGGGCACAGGGCATCAGGGGCCACCTGCGTTAGGAGGACAAGAACAGAGCCGCTGTCAGGGAGCACGCCAGCATCCACCCCCTCTGTTACTGGAGACATTTAGTAGACATTCATTCAATGACATTTGCCAGCCACCCAGGATGTGCAAAGCACTGCTAGGCACATGGGAGACACCACCTGTGGGCCCCCTTCCTTCCATCTACTAGGTGCTTTGTGAGACCCTGTAGGAAGCAAATCAGGGGCCTGCCCTCCAGGACCCTACAGTCTGAGCTGGAATTGAGGCACAGGTATGTTGCAGGGAACTGAATGAACTTAGCCAAAAACTAAGAATTGGCATCATGTCAAGTCAGGGGTGAGTGAATGGAGGGAACTCCTGGGGCGTGAGATGAGGACGTGATCCAGGGAACTCAGCCTTCCATTCTGTGCAAAGGCTCCAGGGAGCAGCTGGAAGATGGGGATTTGTCTAACCGGCGGGCCCATACATAATATTGTCTGCCTTTCTTGAAGAACTACAATCCCCAAAAGCTGTCTTCCAAAACCTACTCTTCTAGGTCAATCTCATTCCTAAGTTTATTGTTCTAGGAAAGAGTTTAGAAAATGCTCATCTCTTCTTCCATCCCTCGAACATGCATAAGGCCAAGACCATTCAAGGACTCTTCAACTGTTCTAGAAATGCTCAGCAAACTCCACTTTGCCCAAGCAGCGTAGGAGACTCTGCCTCCCTGCACGTCCATTTAATCAGCAGAGAAAAAGCAGGCCTGGGATGAGGGTATACTCTTGAGGTTGGGGAACAATCCTACCACCCACCTTGGGGGTACAAGACCACCAGCTGCCATAGCTGAGTGGATGAAGGTTGGTCCCTGCTCCACAGAGCTGACCGTGGACGAGGGGACAGGTGGTCAACATATAGGATGATGAGCCCTGCTGTGTCCCAAAGCACATGGCACAGCAGTAGGTAAAGTCAACAGAGGAGCCTGATGGTAACACTGAGACCCAGTTGCTGAAAGAGAGCCTGGGGGTGGGGGGGTGGATCACCTTCACTGTCAATCAGTCCCAGCACCATCATCACCACCATTGCCACCATCACCACTGTAACTGTCATCACCATCACCACTATACCATCACTACCACCACCACCACCACCATTACCACCATCAGTATTTATTCTTGGGGGTATCGGTGGGCTGGACCCTTCCCTAAGGATTTATCTAAATCAATCCTCACAACAACCCAGTGACTCAGGGACCACTATGATCCCATTTTACTGAGGAGGGCATTGACGATTAGGGAGGTCACCCAGCTAATAAGTGATAGAGCAGGAATTCAAGCCCATTTGGTTTGATCCCAAAGCCTGAGCATCATCACATACCAAACTGCCTCTGCTGCAGCTGGTTTCTCACCAGGGTCCAAACGTGGCCACATCCCTGCCCTTGCCCAGGAGGAACATGCAGGGCCAGCACCTCGGTCACTTCTCTGCTCTGAGAGCACCCTGGGGCCGGGTGGCTGGACATCTTGGCATCCTTACACCTTCTTTCTCTCCTCCTCCCTCCACCGACAAGAGTATGTTACATGTACTTAAAAAAAAAAAAAAAAAAAAAAAAAAAGCAAAAGCAACACCTACCCACACTAGACAAAACCCAAATCCATCTTGCCAAAGACATTTTCCTTTAGATTTAAAACCCTGTGTAATTTAAGAGATGTGTAATTCATGTGCTTGCATTTAAACCATCAAAGTGCTTTTAAAAGAGCTATTTGAAATCTTTGGAGCTTTACGGACCTTTAAAGTTCTTTCTTTGAAACACAGGAATCACACACAGCTAAGGATAAAGATAGTCAAATACCAAAGAGTTAGGGGTGGGGTTGAGACTCCAAATCTGTGACATTTCTCTTTACAAAATTCAATTTTCTCATCTTTAACATCCACTTCCAATTAAAACCGCAGGCTGACAGGGGACTCTCACCCTGGCAAGCCCCTCCGTGGCCACCTTGAAAAGCCCTTCTGGCCCAGGGACGCCCCCAAATCCCCACCCGCCTGCACCGCCAATGCGCTTTTTCTCGGTGAGGATCGCCCTCAGGCTGCGGGTTCTGCGGTGCCACTCGCCAGGCGGGGCTCCCAGGATGTGCCGGTCAGCAGGGGGGCATTTTTCTAAGTCACACAAAAGCGTCCGCGAGCGGGTTTTTAAAATGCGGATTCCCCGGCCCTCGGCCCAAAGTGCTGATTCAGTACACCTGGGTGGGCCGGCAACAGCGCGCTGCCCGGCAGGTGATTCCTGTTCTCACTTGGGTTTGGGGACCCCAACTGGAGATCTCTTAGGCCCTACTCAGCTCCGCGCGGGTCATGATCGCCAGGCGAGGCTGACATCTCGGCTCCGGAAGGAGAGGAAAGAGAGGCGGGGTGCGCCCGGGGTGCCGGTGCAGGACAGGCGGGCGGGGCGCGCGTCGGGGGCAGTGGGCGTTGACCTTGGGCACTGACGCCCGCGGCCCCACCTGCAAGAGCTCTAGGACACCGTCCCGGGGGGCGCTGGGGTCGCGTGAGGTCTCCCACCCTGAGCCCCCGAGAGGCGTCTCTATTACGTCCGTGGTTCTATCAAATCTTTACGCACGGGTCTTGGTTTAGATGATTCAAGGTCGTTGGGCTAACCCACACCAGGGGATCTGTCTGGTCCGTGTGTCGGCCCGAGGGGAGGCGACATCCAGAGACGGGAGAGAGGGAGCTCGGCTCTGCTCGCCGTTGTCTTTCCCCAAAGGCCACCGGGTCGTCTTTGGCCTTGGCCGTGCGCACCGCGCATAAGCGGTGGTGGGACTTGGGCCGCGACGAGCTCCCGGCCGGGGTAGGGGCCAAGAAACAGCCATGGTCATTATGTCCAACACCAACCATCCTGTCCCCGCCCCACAGCTCGCCTTTGAGGGAGTGAAGGACCGACCCCGGGCCTGCGGGAGGGAACTGAAGGTTCCGTCTCCCCCCACGCCGGGCCCAGACCCCAGGCGGGCGCCGGATCCCGCGGGGCGCGCAGTGTCCAACTGCTCCTGCTTGCGCGATGTGGGTGCCCTCTCCCCGCGGGCGCACAGAGGAGGCCCTGGGGTGCCCAAGAGCAGGCAAGAGAGCTGGCCGGCGGCGCGAGTGTGGTCCCAAGTTTCCCCCCTCCCCAGGGTGCTCCCGCCCTCGCCCCCCGCCCCGGGGGGCCCGGCCCGCGCTGGGGCTCCAGCCTCTCCTCTCTGTTGCCGGGAAGGCCGGCCTGACCTGCACCGTCTGGAAAGTGGCCTTGTATTTTGGCTCACGCAGTCTCCACTCTACAGTACTGCCGGCGGCCACTATGTCAGCGTTAATGCCCATCCTGAGGTTGCTGTTTGGTTTCAGTGTAGACTGCAACCAGAACCTTCTTCTCAGTTCCTGGTCAATCCCAATTTCTTCTGGGCTCTACCCAAAGCTGCCAGCTAGCAAGTCTCTGTGCCAAGGAATACTTTTAAACATGTGTCATATTTGGAATAGAGACATGAGTAAAGCCCTGCAGACTTGGGTGCCCTTCCTGGGGAAAGTGGGGTAGGGATTCCAGAGCAGTGGGCCTAAATTGAGCCCCCGAGGTTTCCATGCACCTGGCCCACTGCAACTTCTGCCAGCATCTACCTCCCAGGCCCTGTCTGAGGGCTTCTCTCTTGACCCAGCTCTGATCACCAATGACCATGAATGACGACTAGGTCTCCACCCAGGCCTGAGTCCTCACCTTGTCCTCCTTGTCCTAACTCCTAGAGACTATTACCATCATCAATGAATGACCAGTGACATGGGAAATTCACCGTCTTCCCTTCCACAAACCTCCCTCTCCCGTTCCAGCTTCCCCATTACTTGCAATAGCTACACCCCCGAGTACTCCAATATCAAAAACATGTGATTCATTTTGACTT
Organism: Choloepus didactylus; assembly: GCF_015220235.1. Classification (NCBI taxonomy): domain Eukaryota; kingdom Metazoa; phylum Chordata; class Mammalia; order Pilosa; family Megalonychidae; genus Choloepus; species Choloepus didactylus. The sequence continues at coordinate 9,809,930 of NC_051308.1, read as the reverse complement.
CTTTCTCTCCCTTGCTCCCTTCGACACCAGACTTAATCTGACATGAAATCCCTGCCAATTTTCTCCTTGAAGGGTCACTCGAATCTACATTATGTTCAATGAAGGTTGAGTCTTGAAGGCCAAGAGCGAGACGAAGGGCTTTCCAGACAAGGGAACAGCATGTGCAAAGACAGAGAGCGGAGACCTGGGTCCAGCTCTTCCAGAGCTGCCACACCCTCTCTAGTCCTTTGCCTTTTGGCACCTCCTTCTCTGCACTGGTCCCAAAACCTATCCGAGAGCCCTCAGAGGCCATTCACAGGTTTTGTCTCCATTGCTTCTTCAGGGAAGCAATGAGTTTCCTCAGCCCATTACCCAGGTGTGAGCAGAACTCAGGCAACTGTTTCGCCACTTGGTCAACAAGCCATGTCCTTCTTAGCCTTTGAAGGTGGGGATCAGACACTGCCTTGCATGACAGGAGAGGCCCATCCAACCTTTTCCATCCTGGCCTCTCCTCAGATAGGCAACCTCATCCCCTTAACCCACCCACCCCCACCCACCCACACAATTCTGGACCCTCATGTAAACTTTGTCTCCTTGGAGCTTTTACTCATGGAGTAACAGGGGTGTTGCTTTAGAGTTGCTGAGTTGGATGGTGGTGCAATCACCAGCTAGGAAAGGAAAGATCTCTTGGCGTATTCTTGGAGAATCTTTACATTAGTTAATAACAATAGCAATCACGTTCAATACAGGAACACTGCTGACCACAACAAGGCCCCTTCTGGGAGCCAGCATGGAACAAAGGCCTGCCTGGGTGGCATCTTTCATCTAGGCTTGTATTCATGGGAAATAACACAGCCTTGTCAAATGCAAAAAGCCACATTATGACAACTGGGGGATTTAAGAATTCCCCTGAGCCCAGCCAGACTTCTCTACTAAGTGCCTGTTAATATTCCACTTAAATACACAGATCTTGATAGCAGCCTCCTGCCTTCCAACGAATCACCCAGAAAATGGAGCGATTGAGTCTTCCCATCATCAGAGAAACTGGTGTTGCATCTGTAACTGGCCAGTTGGTGAGCCGCTCCGAGTGTTTTGGGGGAGAGGGTACGGGGTCGGGCTCACCCCTGCTAGCCTGCCCACCCTGCCCTGACTTGCTTGTCTCTTCTTCACTCAACCTACGAGATAAAGGGCCACAGTTCCAGAAGGCTTTCTCTGTGGTGTACCAAGAAATCTTCTCCTCTCCTTCCCCTGGGGTAGGGGTAGTGGGAGAGGACCACAGATTTCAAGAGTGGAATGCTCAGATTGGACTTGCCTTCTACCCTTTAGTAGCCATGTAATGCAGGGCAGGTGCACACCCTCCAAGCCTTGCTTTCCTCAATGAAGGCAGGAACCATCGCCAAAGCACCTGGCCCACGTGTCTGCACGTTTAGAAGAGACGAGGTCAGTGGCAGTGATCTGTGCAAACATCAGTTAGTATTACGGTACTTGACTTCCCCATAGCACTAGGGACTGGAATATGAACCAGTAACTTACAGAATAACAAGAATAATGACCATTATGGAGTACTTACCAGTGTGGGAAACACTACTTTGTATGAAATATTTAATTTAATCTCCACAGGGATCCTAAGAGGACAGACATGATCTTTATCTCCATTTTCCATGTAGGACAATAGAGGGGCTCCGTAGCTTGCCAGGCACAGGATCACTGGCTTGCTCAGCTGAGAGAAGCGTCCCACCACCGTCTGGAGAGAGTCTCTGGGTTCAGAGCCGAGCCCTTGTGTTAACCCTGTTCTCTGGAGAGCACATTCTGCCCTTCTGCCTGGAGCTCAGTGAGCCTGCATGCCCCTCCTGGCCTCTCATGCGCCTCGGGACCCAGCTAACTGGGCAGGAATCCCCTGCCAAGTGTAGGGCAGGTTTCTGGGCCCAGAATGTCCCGTTAGAAAGTCCAGCTCCAGAACCTGGAAATGACACCCTGCCCCAAACCGCTGAGAGAACATGTGGGGGGCGAAGGGCTCTCCCCTGTCAGGTGGACTGGCCTCTGTACTTGAACAGAATCACCACTGGGGGTGATCGCCACCTCCAGCCTTTGCAATGCTGGCTCCTGGAACCACATCTTGGCCAGGTGTCCCCTCTGCTGTTTTTTTTTTGGGGGGTGGGGTGGGGGGAGTCTGCAGTATCCTCTCTGGTGCACACTGCTGGGGTACAGCCACTGAAGGGCTGGGGGGGTGGGGAGAGTCGTGGCAGATGACACATGCACTTCCTGACCATGATTCAGTGATGGAACCAGCCAGCTTGTCCCTTATGGCCACTGTCCTTCATGCAGGCATCTTGGGGCCTGAGCTCAGGTCCTGCAAAGTGCTGGAGCCTGGCACAGGGGCGCCGATCCCTTTGTCCTCTCGGGGATGAAGCCCCACTGCCCTTGGTGGGCACAGAAGTTGGATGAAGGACGTGCTCTTCATCAGAGAGCATATCCCATAGCGCTGAGCCCTTCCCAGCTGTGTGGAACATTCTCTGCTGACCATAAAGCCACTCAGTGAAACGACCTGTTGGCGCACACACACCGACGTTCCAGAGTACAATTTTTTCAAAGCAAAGCCCACCTGTCACCTCATGCAGTCAATAAATCAGATGCTCGTTCTCTGCAATATCTCAGAGGAAGAGTATTGGATATGTTAATCATAACAATGTACTCATAGCGTACTTTTCAATTTGAATTAATTTGTGCACCTAATTCTGGCTACTGAATGTCTTCATTTAAAATATACATATACATGTATTTTGTTTGGTATTTTAATTAGGCCCAAAGGAATATACTTTCAAATTTTGGTACACTTCATTTGTTATATTAATGAAAAGGCACTTTAAATCAAGTTTCATGTGGATATTTCATTATGTATGCTGTTATTCCACATCTCTAAAAGAGATTTATGCTCCAAGTAGTAACCACAAATACTTACAGTGGACATGCTGTTAATTTAAAATGTAAAGTTTTCTTTTCAGGGGCAGCAAAAATATAAGGTTCCACTCTTCTCCCAGTGCAGCTAGCTTCCCTATAAACTTTCTGCCCCACGAATCGAAATGGCAGCTCACCATCCCTGTCCTTCACCCCCACACCCAGGAGTGGGTCCCACAGGCTCTGCCCCCAGCCATCCAGCACTGGGATCCATTGTTCACACCAAGATTTACAGGATGGAAGACAGTATCATAATTTAGGGATTGGAGTCCTAAACTAAGGGGACGAGCAGGTGGTGTTGAGTGTTAGGCATCAGAGACTGGGAAGGAAAGGATCTGAGGGCTGGGGGTAGTCTGGGGCCTCTGGGCTCTGGAATCACTGTGGTGGGGTGTAGATCTGGGGGCTTGATTGTGGCTTATGCCATCTGTGATGGTTCAGAGGTTTTATGGACCCCAGAAAAGATCATGTTCTTAAAGCCAATCCATTCCTGTGGGCGTGACCCGATTGTAGGTGGGGCCTTTTGATTAGGTTATCTCAGTTGAGGCCTGCCCCAGGTGGGTCTTAATCCTCTTACTGGAGTCCTTTATAGGAGGATAAAAGACAGAGAAGACACAGAAAAAAGCCCCAGAGAAGCTAATAGAGAAAAGCGAAAGAAGCCAAGAGACAAGGACATACACAGAAGCTCAGAGAAAGCCACTGAAGCCAGAAGCTGGAAGCAATGAAACCCAGGAGAGAAGGGAGAGACCAGCAGATGCCACGTGCCTTGCCATGTAGCAGAGGGGCCCAGGTATCGCCTGTTGATGCCTTGACTTGGACATCTTCACGGCTCCAGAACTGTGAGCTTGTAAGCTAATAAATCCCCATTGTTAAAAACCAGCCTATTTTGGTATATTGCATTTCAGCACCTTTAGCAAACTAAAGCACCATCTACGCACAGTGTCAGTGATGACGATACCGTGTGCAGCCCCGCCCCCAGTAACGTGGCTGGACTTTAAGCTGGCCTGGCCTTTATGGGCCACTGGATGTCCGTCACGCTCTGGGCACGTCATCTCGTTCACTCTTCCGCACAGGGCCGTGAGGGTGACAGTACCACCCCCAGCCCCATGTCACAGAGGCAGAAACCGAGACCACAGCGGTGGCTCTGAAGCCAGGCTGGGTGCTCCCACCCACTAAGTCCTACTGAGCACAGGTTCTGAGGGAGACAGACCTGCTGGCCCTGTGGATTTGGGCTACTGTGACATACGGAACGAGAGGCCTGAGTAGCTAAATAAGAAGGCAAAAAAAGCACTCTGGGTCCTGGGCCCGGTTTAGGAGAGACTGAGTTACAGCTCCCTTCCACACTGATCAAACCTCAAAAGTTAAGCTCCGTTGGACACATGTGCTGGCTCTAAATTTTAGTTTAATGTGAACAAATGGTTTGTTAAATTCTTCTTCTAGCCTCGCCTCAGGTTTTCCTGGACTGCAGGGGGTCCCCGAGAGTGTCACCGAATGCCCCTTTCATTCTCATCCCTGAGATGAAGGGGGTGGGAATGCAGATGGTTAAGCTGGTATGGGAATGTACACCCCGCTCTTACATCCAGTCGGCCCTGGATGACTTGCATACATGTTGACGAACATTAGAGTGCTGGACCCTCATGATAATCCTGTAGATCAAATTGTTTTCATCAAGTTCTCAGAGAAGTGAAGTGAAGTGACCCCACTGGCGTGGTGGGGCAGGGACATGGCCAGAGTGGACGTGAAGATCCGCCTGACCTCCACACAGATACTCTGTCTGGGGTGAGGAGCCCTAGATGACTTTTTTTTTTTAAATTATGGTAACATATGTACAATATAAAATTCCCCATTTTCACCACCTTCAAGCATTCAATTCAGTGGCATTCATGATGTTGTGCTACCATTCCCCGCCATCCGTCATTAAAACTCTCCCATCACCCCAAACAGGAACTCTGTCCCCATTAAGCATCGACTCCCCATTTCCTCTTCCCCCAACCCCTGGTGACCTCTAATCTACTTTCTGTCTCTATGAATTTGCTTATTCTAAGTATTTCATATAAGAAAAATCATACAATATTTGTCATTGTGTGTCTGGCTTATTTCACTCACCATGGTGTCATCAAGTTTCATCCATGTTGTGGCATGTATGGAACAGCGTTCCTCTATTACTGTTGTTCTTAAACTTTTAATTTTGAAATAATTTCAAACTTACAGGACAGCTGCAAAAAATAATACAAATAATGATTATTTTTATTTTTTGCATCCAGAGAACTCCAACAGGCTGCCCACCCAGATACCCAGATCCACCAACTTTTAACATTTGCTGTCTCTCTCTCTCTCTTTCTTTTTCTTCCCTCGCTCTCTCCCAGGGGTCCCACCCTCCCTTCCTTCCTTCCTCTCTTTCTTTCATCTATCTATTTCTGTATCTATCTGTCTAATCAGCTATCTATCTGTTTTCTAAGCATTTGAGAGTAGGTTGTATATATACATCATGCTCCTTGGACACATAATATTTCCATATACTTTTCCAAAAACACGGATATTCACTTATGTAACCACCTTAAGTACAATGATCAAGTTCAAGATATTTAACATTAATATACAACTTTAAGTATATATTCTAATTTTTTATATGCCCCAATAATGTCTTTTTGGGTCTTTTCTTCTCCATTATCATATCCTGTCTAAGATCATGTTCTATATTTAGTTGTCCTTGTCTCTTTATTTGCTCTACTTTTTTTAAGCATGGAAATAAATACACAACATAAATGTTCCATGTCAACCACTCCCCAGCACACCTAATTCAATGGGATTAATTACATGCACAGTGTTGTGCTACCCGCAGCACCGTCCATTACCAGAACTTTCCCATCACCCCAAACAGAAACTTCACACCCATTATGCATTTACTCTTCATTCTCTTCCCCACCACCCAAGTAACCTCTAAGCTGTTTTCTGTCTCTATACTTTTTTCATATTCTAACTATTTCATATAAGTGGAATCATACAATATCTGTCCCTTTGTGTCTGACATTTTTCCACTCGACATGATGTCTTCAGGGTTCATCCATGTTGTCGCATGTATCAGGACATCTTTCCTTTGTAAGGCTGAATAATATTTTGTGGTATGTATACACCACATTTTGTTTATCCTTTCATCTGCTGATGGACATTTGGGTTACTTCCACATTTGGCTATTGTGAATAACACTGCTGTGAACAGTGGTGTACAAATACCTGTCCAAGCCCTACTTTCAATGCTTCAGGGCACATATCTAGACATGGAATTGCTGGGTGGGTCATACGGTAATTCTATACTTAACTTTCTGAGGAACTGCCAAACTGCTCTCCATAGTGGCTGCACCATTTTACGTTCCCACCACCATTTCTCCTCATCCTTGCCAGAACTTAATATTTTCCACTTTTTAAATAATAGCCATTACAACATAGTGGGTATGAAGTGACTTCATTCCTTTAAGGCTAATTTCCATCATATATATGCACAATATGCACCACAATTTACCCGTTCGTCTGTTGATGGACACTTGAGTTATTTCCCATGTTTGGTTATTGTGAATAACAATGCTATGAATCTAGATGACTTCTTAACTTCTTATGATGGAAAATAGGGATTTCAGATAATAATCTGCATCTTAGCTTTTAGGAGAACTTAAATATGTATAAGCAAAATATATTATGCCTCCCTGGATGATATTTAGGACCACAGGCACTGAAACGACCTCATTCTATAAAGTTAAGATAAACATGGCAGTTTAGTGTACTGAAGGATGTGTTGCACAAAATGTCTGGAATTCATATTTGCTTGACTTTTATTATAATTATAAATAACACACAATGGCTACAATTTATGGAGCACTACTTATTGCTCCAAACTTATTACTAAGTTCATACGCACCTGCCTGCCCGTTTCTCTATCCAATCTCACTGGAACTTTGTCCCAGGGTGACCTCAGGGCCTTGGCACATGCTTTCCCCTCTGCCTGGAATGCTCTCCCCTGGGCTTTTCGCTTGGAGACCCATACTCCATGACTGGAGGGGGGGCTGTCCCTAACCGTGCAGTGGCTCCTTGTAATGCTCCAACAAAGCACTGGCTTTCTCTTCTTAGCACCCACCAGAATCCTGGAATTATGTTATTTCTGTATTTATTTGTTTGTATGCTTTCTCTCTCACCTAGGGTTGCCAGATAAAATGCAGGACGCCAATTTTGGATTTCAGATAAACAATATTTATACTTATACTAAAGATTAGTTATTATTTATCCTGAAATTCAAATATAACCGGGCATCGTATTTTTATTTGCTGAGTGTGACATCAGTACTCCCACTGGCCCCCAAGCTATACCAAGAAAGAGACCCTATGGTCCCACGATGTATCCCCAGGGCCGGTGCACAGCAGGTGGTGCGTGGAGATCCCGACCCACCCAGCTGACAGCACAGCCTGGCCGTCCCCTATGTGCAGGAACAGACCCCACACAGGGCCGTGTCCTTGCGAGTCAGTCTGCCGTGTCCTCCACCCACCCCAGCACATCAACTCCCCCATACCTGTCCCCAAAAGACAAGTGTCCAGAGCAAGTCAGCAAAGGTGGGAGCAAATCATCTTTGAGATAAAGCCAGGAAGAAAACAAGAGCACCAAGGGGAGGAGGGTGGTGAGCGGGAGTGGGGAGATGCCTTCGGAGATGGAAACCAGGCCCCAATGTGCGTCAGGATTGCAGGAGATGTGTGCGTGCAGGGAGGTGACAAGTCTCTGAGCAAAGAGGCAGCAGCCTGACCTCATCAGAACAGCCCATCCACCAGAGGTGCCTCGTCGCCATGGAGACCAGACACATGGGCAAGCTGGTCCAGGGAGGCAGGAGAAGAGGCTGTGGGTTGGACAGATGAGGAGAGCTGGAGAATTCAATATACGTGACTGCCCACCTACCCAGGGAGATGTGCATTAGAGAGGACAGAATTGTGTTTCAGGAGGCCAGCAGCTGGGACTGGAAAGGATGGGATGAGATAAAAAAAGTTCAATAGACGCCCGGGGGACATTCGGCATCAGAGATAGATCTTCAAGAGGCCGCATCTCCCCATACTCAGTACCTTCCTTCTGGGGAGTGCACCCTTTGTCTGGGGGCAGACACACCAAGAAAAACCTGGGCAGTCAGTGTTGGGAGCAGGAACAGGTCACCAATATGGCAGACCCTTCACCTCCCAACAGCAGAGGTTGAAGTGACAGTTGCTCCTTTTCCCAAGGATGCCCACTGGGAAGTCTGCTGGGAAGTTTCTGAGACCCAGGAGAGAATCCCTTTCTCTCCCCAGCATTCCCATCTTGCCTTGTATGCATGATGCAGGCAAAGCCTTCGCTGTAGCAGCCATTTTGCAACCAAGATGAGGTCACAAGCCAACCCTCCAAGGATGGTGGGGTGGAAGGAGAGGGAAAGATGGTAGGGTCCTCAATGACCTCTCCAAGTTGGAGAGCCCACCTGGGGCCACTTGCTCAGAATGCACTGTCCTGTGAGCATGTGTGTGAGTGGCCTTGGTCAGGTGCTCTGTCACCTGGGGCCAGGCTGCCCTCTAACCCCGCTGTCCATCGGACACCTCCACCAATGTCTGTCAGCACCTCAGATTCAACACGTCAAACGAGAACCAGGGGTGGGGCCGCCTGGCTGGGCGGTCAGTGGATGGCCCAAGGCTGCCCTGAACTGCTGCTGCTGGCAAGGCTGTGAGCACCACAGCCCCTTCTCCCTCCTCCTGTCGCCCAGTCTCCCCAGAGCCTCCTCCTGGCCAGCCAGCCAAGGTGTCACCAAGACACCCTTTGCAGAGGCCATGACTGGACGTTACTTGGAGCTGCAAGTCTACTGGTGGGGACCACACCAGGTGAGGACAGCCAGGCCCTCAGCCACCCAGCCTGGACACTGCTCAGCTGCCCCGGCTCAGTTCCCGGTCTCTACTGCCTTCCCCGTGCCGTGTGTGTGTGTGTGTGGAAATGGGGTCATCTATGTAAGACACTTAGTGCAGAGGACACTTTAGTAAGCTTTCCATAAATGAGTAGGTAAAAATGTGAATAACATCTAGTGATGCCAACATCCCAATGCGGACCCCTGCTGTTTTGCCCAAAGCCTTTGTGGGGACTCCCACATCACTTACAAGGTAGGTACAGATTCCTTAGCTGGTAGGACACCCCTTCTCAATGTGACCCCAATGACCGTTTCAGTCCCGCCCCCAGCTCTCACCCTGTGGTCCCCACTTGCATTCCCCTTGTGTTACCTGTCCTCTGGGACTGGCTCCAGCTTAGCCCTGGGAAATTCTACTGTCCCTGTCCCTTCCCCAGTGCCACTTCCTTTAGGAAGCTTTCCTTGAGCCAATCAGGCACCCACAGAACTCCTTCTCTGGTCTGCAGGATTCGCCCCGGCCTTTAACGGAACAGAGTAGACCATCTCTAGATACAGGTACAGGTATAGATATAGATACAGATTTCTGGTGAATAGATCATTGACCCTCTCCTTCCTTGGACTCCCTAGAACACTTTGTCTGTTGGTCACCAAACATATTTTATCACAATTATAACTCTTTATCTAATTGCTCTACTTTCTACTAAACATGATCCTTCTGGCCCAGCATCTTATCTCCTCGGTATCCACCACTTGGATGGAGTCTTGCCCCTGCTGGGGCTCAGACATATCCTGTTGACCCCAACCAGACATTGGGCCCCCTTTTTTGTTTTCTCCTGCTTCTGATGCACAGTCAATGGAGGAAGGAAAATGTGAATATTTACTGAGCACCTACAGTTCCAGGCACTCTGAAAGAACCCTCATTTCATCTAAGACACAGACATATTGTAATTCCCATTTCACAAATGAGAAAACTGGCGGTGATAGTTTAAGTAATTTGTCTAAGGTCTGATTTAAAAGCCCATGTGTCCCGGCCCGCGGGATGATCAACGGAAGCTCCAAGTCCTGTGAAGGAAGAATGGTATGGGACAAGAGACACAAAGAACGACAGCAAGACAGGAGTTCTGATCAAGCTGCAAAATTTTATTGAAGAGGCAGGGTATATATGCTCTAAGGTAGAGGGAGTGGCTAGTACGAACGGGTGGCGGCCTAGGATTGGTGGCTGCAAAGGCGGGTGGTGGTCTAGGATTGGTGATTGCTGTTGCTAGGGTGAGACGCAGATGTACGGTTAGAGCTTTTGGCAGGAACTACCATTACTTCCTTGAAGAAGGCTAATTATAGCTTAGGCTGTTCTTGCATCAGCCCTGGCGGCCATGTTGCATGTTGCATGTTACCGGTATCGCTGAAGGTGAATATTATATATGCTACCTTAATTGTCCCCAACACCCATGCACTTTTTTTTTCCTCTTAAATTTATCTATATGCAAAACTGGAAAACTTCTGAGTTCTCTTAAAATTTTAAAAATTATTTAAAAGATTAGAGGTATCACTGAGCTGTCACACGAGTCTCAGGTGCTGACAATCTGAATCCCAATACTAATATATCTACAATTACCTACCATTCTGGAAGAATCCTACCCCCAGCCCATCAGCTCTGAGCCTGCAGCCTTCCCTTCAGCTGTGTTTTCCACAGGCTCTTCCACTGGCTCTCTGAAGTTTGGAGAACTGCCTCTTGGAGGGGGCTTCTGACTACTCTGACCCTGTCCTGAGGACTCTTGGCTTCCAGTTGTGCTTTAAGATCAGACCTGGGTCTGGGGAGGAGCTTCCAGGGCTGCCAGGCCCGTGGGGCTGGTTCTGAGCAGGCCCCTGCTTGTGAGCCCCGTTGCACGTGATTACAAAAGTGCTCCAGGCCCTCCTCCTCAGCTGAAAACAGCTCAGAGCTCAGGGCTTTTAACCAGCAACCTAACAGTTCCAGGTGCTCAGGACAAACGACAATGCGGCACACATGTCTAAGTTTCTCTCTTGCACTGGTAGCCACACCCCCTCAAGTTGCAGTCCCTCACCCATCCATCAGAGCAGACAGCTGCTCCATGTCCTCAGAAAACACTGAGGGCTGGGCAAGCCAGAGGGAGGGCCTCCAGCCAGAGAGCCATCCTTTCTAGTCTGCAACTAGAAGTGTGTCCATGTGCACGAGTGTGCGTTGGCCTTGGCGATTTGGAGACGTGTAGTTTGAAAAAGCACAGTGACTCCTCCTCCAGTGTCCTTGAGAACCGCTGATTTAGGAGACTGTGGCCCTCACCCCTGACCCCAGACACCCACCAATTGGCCAAGGGGAGGAAACGGTTCCTGGAGAAACCTTGTTCCTGAGGGTGAACCTGGCCCCCGCAGTCCAGCCCTCTAGGCCCGACCAGGCGTGCATGAGCCGGCAGGGAGCGTAACAAGGTTACCTCAGCGCCCGGAAGCCAAGGGACGCGCGGGCAGCAGTGGGTCGGTACCTCGGAACAACTCATTCGGGGGCCACGTCTGAAGAGGAAAATTGTGTGGGGCGAGGCGGGGAGGGGGAGGTGAGAGAGAACGGCTGATAGAAGTGTTGCTGATTGAACGATAATTCACATTTCTTATAGAAAAATACAAAGAAAGAGAATCAAATAAAAACTGGCAATTCCACCTCCTCACGATGGAAATTGCTAATATTTTGGAGGAAATTGCTAATATTTTGTATGTGTGTATGTACTTGTATAAAAGGGCCTTCATTGTTCTGAAATCTACTTTTCTTATTTAATAATAAATTCTTCCATGTCAAACCCCACAGATGTACATGCAGGACCAGCGTGTGGATACAGCCCTGTGTCCTCAGCCAGACGGACCCGCCCACGCGCCTGGTGTGGGGCGCAGAGCCCTCTGCCCCGCCCACTGCCATGCCCCGACCCCGCCCCACCTCCGTCTGGCTCCGCCCTCAGCCCTGCCCCTGGCCCCGCCGTGCCCTCGGCCCCGCCCCCAGCCCAGGCCCCGCCCCGGCAGGAACGGGCCCCACTGACACCTGCCGGGCAGCCGAGCCCACCGAGCCCACCAAGCCTCTGTTATTCACCTGTGAACTCAAGCCAGGCAGACATGTGACACTCACGTTTTCCTGAGCCACGCGAATGGATTTGGAGGTCTGAGCTGGCTGCTGACGAGGGGAGGATTTTGATAGAAGTCGCCAGCAACAGAAGGCATGAGATGCCAGCACTTTGAAAGGACCTTTGGGGTCCAGAGGTCATTTGGTGGAGTAGATTCATTTTGCAGATGAAGAGACTTGAGGGAGCAGGCAGAGGAAAAAGTGGCAGTTATTTCTTCACGAACAAGTATGTACCAAATCAGTTTTGATTCAGGTTAATAATATTCTGGGGAAAATGGACAAAGAATACAAATAAAAAAATTTCCAGAAGACAAAATATAGGTGAGTTAAGAACACATGAAAAAATTTCAACCTTATGACAAGAAAATGAAAACAATAAAATTTCTTTTTTTGTCTATCAAATATGGAAGGGAAAAAAAAAGATCTCCAGGGCAGGCCAGGGTTCAAGAAGATACATCCTTTCATATACAACCATTGGGCTTTTAAATGGTGGAAGTTCTGGGACTGTAACTTGGCAATGTCTACATATCTTTGAAAATCACCATACTATTTGATATTGCTTTTTACTTCCAGGAGTTTATCTTAATGAATTACTTAGAGATAGTAAAGATTTATTGTCTAGGATGTTCAACTGCAGCCTTTTTTATGATGGTGAAAATGTGGAAAAGACATAAACGTCCAACAATGGGGGATTGGTTAAATAAATGGAGCCCTAGGCAGGTGCTAAGGATCAAATTTTAGAAAAATTAATGATACATGAAAATTCTCATCCTATAAAAAATTTTTAAATCTGCTTATAAAACTGAACATTTTATTAAGTGGATATTTCTCGGTGCTAGAAGTATACATAATTTTTATTTTTAATTTTTATCTCTGTGCTCCTGTACTTTTCAACACATATTTTTAACATCTATTTTTTAAAGAAAAGGACAAAGAAGGGAGGATAGATGGAAGGTGGAAGGAAAGATACAGTGCATGAAAGAAAGAAATCTTGGTGAGGATGCTTGTTGACTGCTGTCTCCCACCAGCCTGTCAGCTGTGGGGGGCAGGGTCTTGGTGGAGGCCCTGGGCTGGAGTCAAGCCAGTTGGGGGGCAACAGCAAATTGGGGAATTCAGCCTGTGGAGGGTCCCTGCAGGGTGAGAGGGCCATCAGGCAGGCCTGCAAGCCAGCGTTTTGCACCTCTTCTTAGACAGACTACATGGGTTTTGGTATGTCGGATGGTTATCGGCACTTAGTTTCTGTGCTACATTTCCAGACTTTCTTGTTGCTTTGGATTGTCTGGGCTTTTATCCTTCCAATATCACAACTACCTGGCCCCTATTCCTAGGACTTTGTGCTGTTTGCCCAGCTGACTTCACACGGTTGAAAAGTACTTTGACTTCTTTTGTTTTTCCCTCCTGTTGCTGGGTGAGCCCACACTTGCTCCCCTGATCCTGACTGGTCAGCTGGCGGTTCCTATGGGCCTCCTTAGTTTGCCTGAGTTGCCATAGTAACCACCACAAAGTGGTTTGGGCTTAAACAATGGGAATTTATTGGCTGACGGGTTCAGAAGGCCAAAGTGCAAATCAAGGCGTCAGTGAGGTGATGCTTTCTTTCCTCTAGACTGTAGCATTCTGGTGCTGGCTGCTGGAGATCCTTGGGGTTCCTTGGCTTTCCTGTCACACGGTAATGTCCTCTCCTTTCTCTCATGGGTTCCTGATGACTTCCTGCTTCTGGCACTTTCCTGTGGCTTTCTCTTTATAAGACCTCCAGTAATCCAGATGAAGGCCCACTAATTGGGCCACACCTTCACTAAAATCAAGAGGTCCTATTTATAATGGGTTCACAGCCACAGGGACATGGATTAAGAGTATGAACATGTGCTTGTTGGGGTACATGAGTCAACCTACCACAGGGCCTTCCCACAAGTCTATTTTGGAATTTGGGGATATTTTTATACTCAACAAGGAGCAAGGGTGGAGGACAAGTCACCTGACTGATACTGAACAGACACAGGCATGACAGCAGGAGAAGGCAGCAAAGAAGGTGCCCACCAAGAAACAGAGAAGAGAGCCAGGGAGCCACGACCACCGAGATAACACAAGTCAGGTGACCGGGAAAACTGTCCACCCCTTGTGAGCGGGCCACAGTCACTGCGAAGGCCCTGCTCAGGGCAGGTCACTCTGATCTGGAAACAGAGAAACTTAATTTTTCTGAGGCTGCAGAAAGGACACATTCAAGGTCAGGCATAAACAGGTAGCCTAGACCTTGGCAAAAGCTGGAATTTCCATTTGACTCCAGTTGATTCTGTTCCTAGGAGGTGGATAAAGCCCACACTGAAAAGAATTAGAGAAGGAAAATTCAGGAGCTAGGGTAATGGGATTAGCCAGGGAGTTTGATACTATGGTACAAACTGCCAAAATCTCCCTAAATCTAAATCTTGTTGAAAATGACAAAAGAGAACAAGTACATTTGCCCTGTTTAAAGTTGGTTCCAATGGGGATTAGTTCAGCAAGGGGAAAATGTAACCATCTGGCCACATTAACTGAGTACCTACTATGTAAAGACCCGGCGGTGAACAAAACAGGCGAGCCCTGCCCTCCCAGGGCTCCGAAGAAACTTGATGACATAATGCAAGGGCTGGATAATGGGGTGAAAAGTTAGGGGTGCATGCTGGAAGGGAGAAGAGGCATGGAATGGGGGGAAGGGGGAGCCACCCGGGAGGGAAGCCAGTGGTCCAGGGCTGGGGGTGTGGCCAGGCCGAGAGGGGGTAGGGGAAGCAGCCCTGGCCACTTCTGGGAAGGGATCTGCTGCTTAATTGGTTTCTGCCCATTCCTAGTGCTGTCCATTTGAAGCTGTCTGACGGCTCAGTTCTAAGAAAGTTCCAGCAGCGGGCCCTTGATTGCCCTCTGGAAGGCTAATTAGTCCCAGAACCGGAATGTCTGCGGGGCCTGCGGGACGGGGGAGCCATCAGCCAGCACAAATGGCAGGGACGGCATGGGGCTGCCTCTAATGGGTTTTTGAAGGTTGCTCTGCGTTTGATTGACAAATGCCATATGTCCCCAGTGCTCGGGGCATTAGCCTCTTTTTGGAGCCCTTGTCCTTGCCTCTAAAACATGTTCCTCTCTGCTTTGATGTCATATCTGCTGTTTTTATCAGTCCCCACTCTTTAAAGGGAGAAAATGCACATCTGAACACACCTCACTACTGTTCAAGCCTTGTCCCTGTCTTGTGGCTCTAATGACTGCAGCCGCCTTCTCCAGCATTCTGCGCTGCAGAGGGACAGGCCAGGGGAGCCGGGGGTCTCGCACTGCCACCGCTCCCCCATCTCAAAGCAGGGGGACCCTCTGAATCAAAAGGGGACGAGAGACCTCATAACTGCTGACATTGAGGCATAGGAAGCCCACCAGCCAGCAGCAGTACAGGGACCCCCACCTGGGCCTCAGCCAGCCATGTGGTGCTCAGGGAGCGTCCAGGGCTCCAGAAACTGGGCTGCAGCCCCTCAGACCCCCTGAGCCCTGGCCCTGGCTTCCCAGGAAGCCAACACCAAACCTCTCACCGGAGTCCTCACTGCCCTTCTGCCTCAGCACGTGCCCAGCAGAAGCATAGCCGTGGCCCTGGGCATCTGCTCTCAACTTGGCATCTGCTGACAACTCGTGTCCTCCTCCCCGTCCTTGGCCCCCGGCCTGTCTTCTCTTCTCCAGGCAGTTTCCCAAACTTCTAATTGCTCTAACCCACCTTCTCGCAGGGCAGGGCACTGCCGACATGCAGATCTTATTTCCTCCCTTAGTTTCGCTGGCTGGAAAGGCTCGGCTGGGGACGCGCTTGCTCCGGAAGGGTAATTTGAGGTGCAGGAGAAATTAGAAGCTGGTAGAGCTGTCACCGAGCACAAGTGACAGGCCTATTACCATATGCGCTCTAAAGACTGCCTGATGTTTCCCTTCATTTTGTCAAAAATAACATCATCGTCTTTGCACAACACTCAAACACCTGTCTGTTCCGACGCTGCCTTCGGAATGGATGTCTTCACTCACTGTCACCGAGGCACGGATTTTTTCTATTCTTTAGGACCCCCTGCGTCTTCCCCTAACAACCTGCCTCCCCACCCTTCTTTGCATTTGGTCTGTCACCCACGCCCTCCCACCTCGCCCCTGGGTGTGCACCCCAACACAGCTGCTGCAGGATGTACGACCACCCGTCTGTGCTTTCAGGACCCTCATCAAAATGGGGAGCTGTCCAAACAGTAATAGAGGAAGAATTATTTCTGACCTCAACATACTTTAAGCAAAACTTATCCCATCGTCCTCCCATGAAGGACTGGGCTAGGCAGACAGATAAATATCCCTGATTTCAGAGGAGAAGGACTGTGAGACTGTGTATCCCGAGGGGGTGATGCAGGGAAGCATCAGAGTTCACAGCCCCCCTGACGGTGTCAGTGGGAGCACCTGCTGTGCGCTGCCTGGAGAGGGTGGCAGAAGCTCGAGTGTCTGGGGCCCTGCACCCCTGTGTATTTCCTCAGCCTACTCTTCTGTCTTTCTGTTGAAACCTTGAGCTCCTTGGTACTCTTCTAGAAAATTCCCTTCCCGTTCGGATTAACTCACATTGGTTTCTTGTTTGCAAACAAGAAGCCCCCAGCCCCAGCCCTTGCCCTGCCCTGGGGCTGCTGGAAGCCCCCTGGGCCTGTGGGAGACACACCTGGAGCCTTGGGAAGTGGCATCCGAATGTCATTTGCTGCCATCCCTGCCCTCAACCCCTTGCTCCTGTCCAGCACTGAGATTTGCTCATTCCAGATTTACTACTGAGGTTTTCCCACTCTTAGGGAACCGTGAACATTTTTGTTTTGCTTGGGTTACTGGAGGCTCCCAAGTCCCAGGATGCCAAAGGGGTTCTCTCTGTTTACTGCACGAAGGTTGCACTGTCCTCTGCCCCTACACCCCGCCGCTGCTGTTTCAGAAGCCCCCAAACCACCCTCTTTGCTACCTATCAACCCTCCATGTTGTCCTCCCCTGGTGACCCATTCAGATTTCCCAGGCCCCCTCCCCCCCGCCCCATCTGAGCAGAGCCCAGGCTTCTGGACCCTTCTCTGTGTCCAACACATCCAGAGGACAGTCCTCCCCAGGCCGACAGACCCTCCTCCACCTCACGGGGCTGGAAGAAGGGAAAAACAGCTCAACCATGGCCATACGATGTCACTGAGCCAAGAGGAAATACTGCTTTTCCCTCTTTATCAGTAAAGCGAACCAATGGATGATAAACTAATACTTACACACTGACACCTATGATCTGATGCTTTCCAATCGCTTAACTGGATTCCTTTTGGCAATGATTTCTTTCCTTGGACGCTCTCCATGTTTCTCCCAATGTGTACTCTGATTTCTGGGGTCCTGGCAGGGCTGTCTGCCATCTCTGTGCCTGGCCAGGGGTGTGTAGCCAAGAGATGTGCAGTTCAGGCCGGGGCCCTGAAAACAGTGGTTTAAGCTGCTCGGTGCCTTGGGAGCAGCAGGAGAGACCTGAGTGGGCTCTGAGGGGGACCTGGCTTCCTGGCTGCCTAGCGTGGACACAGCTTGCCCTGAGAGAGCCATACGGACCGGGGGCCTCACAAAGGGCCCCCACTCCCATTCCGTGAGGGAACAACACGTGGATTAACCTGGACAAACCAAACTATCCCTGAAACCACAAGCAGGAAGATAAATCATGTCACACGGAAGGTGCTGCAATGACCCAGGGGGAGTTTAAGAGAAAGTGAGAGACTTCATTCAAGAGGGTCACTTGAGCCCACACATTTCTCTACTATATCCCCCACCCCCTATTAAAATACAAAAATACATGTCATCGCAGTAAGAAAAATGAAGATAAAGGTGGAATAGCATCGCTGAACTAGGAACTTGGCTTAGCTTCTGGAGCTGGAAGCAGATGGGCGTGACGAGGCAGCCTGGGGGTCACCCTGGGCATGGAAGGGCTCCCCAGCAGGGTCTCGGGAGCCCCAAGGCAGGACAGCAGAGCTGGGAGCTGGCACCTGGGTTCCCGGAGGAGGAGTCAGTTTTCTTTCTGAAAGAGTGAGTGCCGCCACCTGCTAGCAGATCTGGCTCCAGCAGCGTGACCAGGAGACCCCCTCGGAGCAGAGCCCCTTTCTGCTGTGCAGGAGTTGGCCAGGCGGGGCTGGTGCTTCTGGGGAGGGGGTTCTCTGTGCCAAAGCCAGGAAAGTCCCAAGTGCACCGGGCTAGTTGGTCACCTTATCTGGAGGGAAACGTATTACAGAACCCTTTTAGACCCAGCTTGACAACACTGCTCCTTTGCTTATGCAAGGGTGCCTGAGGCTTCAGGGCTGCTGGGGAGAGGGGCCAAGGGCCGCCCCCTGGACTGCTCCCCTTCGGGTTGCACATTCCTGAGACATTGCTAAGGGGCTGAGGCATTGCGGAGGAAACACCCTACACCTTCCTGTCCTCCTAGATCTGGCCATGTGGGTGGGAGGGGGAGCAAGGACGGACACCCTGGGATGCCCAGGCCTGGGTGTGCATCTGTGTGAGCTCTGTGTGTGCACGAATTTGTGACTCTGTATTCTCCAGGTGTGCATGTGTGTGCATGTCCATGAGTGTGTTCAGTGTGAGTGTGCCATTTGAGTGTGTGGGTGCATGTGTGTGTGTCTGTGTGGTAAGTGGGGAGGGATAGGCCGGCAAGCACAAGGAGCCAGCGTCCCTGTCGTGTTTTCATCACCCCATCACCCCATAACTGAGGAGGCACCCTCCAGCCATAAGGGAGGAGGCTGTGCAGCAGCTCCAGCAGTGAGCAGGGCAGGCAGCTCCCAGCACCACCCCTAGGACTGGATAAGCTCCTGCAGATTAAGGGACAGGGACTTGGGAGTAAAAAACATTTTCACTAAAGGTGAGTATGTCAGGTATGGAATACACACATATCCTACCAACGCCACTTTCCTGGTTTTGATATTGTGCTGTAGTTACGTAAGATCTACCACTGGGAAAACTGGTGAAGGGTACGGGAGGCTTCTCTGCACTGTTTTTGCAACTTCCTGTGAATCTATAATTATTTAAAAATAAAAAGTTTTTAAAAGAGATATGGGATAAGTTTTTCCATAATAAAATGTTGAGAAAAAAAACCTGGCCATGTCCTGGGTCACAGAAGGAAATTCCAACAGATTCCAAAGAAAAATCCTAAGAGATGGGGTATCATTTCTACCCTGGGCTGTTGACGTGGAACCTATGCATTGCCCAGAAACTGGCAGGCTGCAGGAGCTAGAAGGGCACCGCGGCCCCCTGGGGGAAGGCAGGCCTGGCATTCACCCACAGGCATGGTTCTAAAGAGCTTCAGGATCAGCAGAACTGGGGCGTCTCCACAGGGGTCACTGACAGAGGTGGCTGCAGTGAGAGAAGCATTTCAGGGCCTCAGACAACACCCACACACTCCCGTAAGTGCACACACATGCACGTGCACATGCACCCCACACACCTGCACACCTGCACACACACCCACACCCCTCCACACCTGTGCACACACCTATGCACACATACAGCACTCATGCACACACACCTATGTGTGCACCCATGCATAGACATTACATACACTTACACACCCCCACATACCACATACCTCCCCCATACCCACCACCTACACCCCCACACTCATGGACACACACCAGACACAACACACCTCCCACATGCTTACAGCCACCCATATGCACACACACACGCACACACACATGCACCATACTGCCCAGCCAACTCCAGGGAGTTCCCTTCTTATTTCCTATGGAAATCAGAAGCCCTTACCTGAGTTTAAGCGAAAAAGGCCAGTCCTGGAGTTATTGGCAAAAAGCAAATCTCGTTCCATGAACGGCCTCCAGAAGTGACCACTGGTGCCCACACACAGACACAGGAGAATCCTGTTGGTGTGTTGCTTCCACAGCAGCTTCACCTCTATGCTTCATGTTCGCAGAGCCTCCAGCGAAACAAGACTAAAATACACATGTGAAGTTTCCTCTTCACTCCTTGGTGTGAGACTGAAATATTTTAGCAGGTGCTTACACAGTCTCCAAAAAAATCCATGTCAAATGCAGTAGACTAAAGAGAAAAACAAGTGGATGTATGAAAAGATTCAGAAACCTAAAATCAGGGGCCTCGTGACAGGAATTACAGCAAATATTTCCTGTGAAATGTATTTTCTCCAAGAAATAGCAGAAAACTTTACATTATATTCTCAAGGAGACTTGGGATTAAATTGCATCTATGAAAGAGAACCACCTGAGATGTTTTAAAAATTGTTTTTAGAAATAAAACATAATTACTCATTTTTTAGTGCAACAAAAGTAGTGAATGACATGAGTATTACCAAAAAAATGAAACCAATGCCTCAAGAAATTCTGAGTACTTAGAAGACAATATGAAAAGATGAACATTATGAATGACAAGGAAGATAAAAAAAATATGGAACAACACAAAGTATCTGTTGAGGAAGTGCATGCAACAGGAATTCCAGAAGGAAATAATGCAGCAGAGGAGACATAACAACCAAAGAAATAATGTAAGAAAGATGACCAAATATAGGAATTATAAAAGCCATATTTTATGACAACAATGCAATAAAACTAAAAGCCAATAGCAGAGGGAAGAACAGGAAAGAAAAAAGAAAACAAACCAAACCGCTTGCAGAATGAAAGAGGCCCTGTAATTCATGGGTGAGAGAGAAGGGCCCCTCCCTGCAGAGTCTTCAGGAAACAACCTTCAACTCCTGACAACAGTGCTGTCAAAGCTTCGGGAATGGGGACAATTTGTCTCCAGAGGAAAATTAATCGTTTGAATGAGTTTTTTAAAAAAAGTAAACAGAAATGGAAATAAATATTCAATCGAGGAAGTAGGAAAATGTCAAGAATTGGAGGGGAATAGAAGAAAGGATAAACTCAAACGTATGATTTGGAAACTAGTAGAATGAATAAATCATCCTGGGAACTGGTTTTCCAAGAAGAACGATAAAGTAGATGAACAAACCCAAGCATCCAACACCAGTGAGGGAAGGAGAGGCCAGGGGCGCAGAGGAGGGTTGAGGGGCTCAGAGGAAGGGCTGTACCTGGTGGGAGCTACGAAGAGAGAGAGGCGCCCTGATGGATGGAGGGGTGCGTGTGGAGTGGGAGCACACATCCTCCCCTTCACCTGAGGTCGGGGGGTTCCTTCCGGAGACGAGATGTTAGTTGCGTCCCTCTTCATATGGACTCTGGGTGAAACAAGCCCCAAACTGCAGGGCCCTTAGCAAATGGTGGTGGCGGGTGACATCCGCGGTGCAGATGGGCTCTGAGGGGCCACAGCACCCCCACCATACAGGGAGGAAGTGAGGGGCACTATAACCTTAGGTGCTTACCTTGGAATGTTCTGGTAGGTTGGAATAGCTGGTCTTCATGCACTGGTGGCCAGGAGAAGAGACTTCAGGAGGAGCATGGGCTCGCAGGAGAGGAGGCTGGCTGTCAGCGGGGTCTGGGCAATGCTATACTGCCTAAAATGCTCCAATTTCTAGGTTTACCTCACTGATTTAAAGCAAATGTCATGATGGAGCCTGTGACTTTAAGGTCTAGGCACGTTTTTTTTTAACTTGTCCTGAGTATAGTAAAGGTGTGTTTTTCATTGGGAAGAGACCATTTCTAGGCTAGTACATAATAATAATAACAGTAATAAACACTTTGCACTTAAAAAAAACTATTGGAGCCCTTCCTCCCACTGTTCCCTCGTGCCATAGCCCCGGGGCTTGGAAACCCTCGGGCAGGTTCCCACGCTGGCCCTCAAAAACCCCAGCCCAGTCCCCAAGCTTCAGAATTCAGGTAGCTGATGTCACAGCCCAAATGTAGAAACACAGGTGCCACCAGAGAACCCCACCCCGACCCCCCCAATGACCGTGCCAAGGTTAAGGAAAACTCTATGATTATTGCTGAATATCATTGTCTTGATGGTTACTCTCTTATCAAGTCAACAATTTTTGAAGAGTAAAATAGGATTATTTTTTCATGCATGAGAAGAGGTGAGATTTTTCTGAGCCCTTTTTGAGCAAATTGTTGGCCATGAAGGACTTCCCCGAATTGCTATTAAGCTGTGTGCTTTGGGCACGCCAAGCCAGAAATGTGACCCCAAACTACTTTTTCTTGATAGTGTTTTAAAGGAGCCCTGCTCCACACAGCCTGGGGGGAAGTCTTTTATGCCAGGTATTGAAAGTGAATGCCTCCTCCACGGTGCCCAACCTCCCAGGGACTAAGCCACATGGACACTGAGGACCTGATGGTAGTCCCCAGCATCAGACACTCTTGCTGAGGACCCCTTGCAGCTGTCTCCCCCCTCAGCTGCCCCGAGCTCCATGCCACCACTCCTGCTTCCCTGCCCCCTCCCTGGGTTCTCTCCTCTTCCTCTCCCATGCTCACCCTCAGCTCCCCACACTTGTCCTACATTTTGTTCTCAGCCCTCTGATCTGCTCACTCAACCTGCAGTCCCCTAAGGTGATCGATGCTAACCCGCTCTGTGCAGGTGCCCCCCAAATCTCCACCTCCAGTCTACACTTTGGTGCTGGTTTCCAGAGCCCTGTATTCAACGGCCCATTGCCTAGCTCCCCTTGGGTGTTCTAGGAGCACCACTCAAAAGCCTCTGTAACAGTTTCCTATTGCTGTCATAACAAATTACAGGTTTGGTGCTTAAGACAACAGATTTTTTACTGTAGTTCTGGAGGTCAGAAGTTGGGACAAAAGTCAAGGTGTTGGAGGAGCTGCTTTCCCTCTGGAGGCTCTCGTTTCCTAACCCATCCCAGCTTGTAGAGGCTGCCTGCATTCCTTGGCTTGTGGCCCCACCTCCATCTGCAAACCCAGCAGCGTAGTGTCTCTCTGACCCTATTCTGTAGTAACATCTCCCCAGAACTCCTTCTGCCTCTCTCCCACTTGTAAATCTCTTGTGAGTGTGTAGGGCCCACCCAGATGATCCAGGTGGTCTCTGCATTTGAAGGTCAGCAGCATAGCAACCTTAACTCCACCTGCAACCTCAGGTACCCCTGACGTGTTACGTTCACAGGTCCTGGGGACCAGGCTGTAGGCATCTTGGGGGCCGATGTTCTCCCCACCAGAGCCCCTATCTGATGCTGGCCATCTTGGACCCCAAACCTGTGCTTCCTCGGATCTGCCCACTCAGCGGTGACCCAGGCCAGGTTCTGCCTCCCTCTCACCTCCTACATTCATGCCACCACCAAATTCACCTCTACAGACCCCTGGGGTGTGTGCCAACGCTTCCTTGACCTATAAGCCCTGCCCTCCACCAGCATTCCTTGTTTGGATGCTCAAATGGTTCCAGCCTCCAGTTGCAGTCCTCAGATTCCCACAGCTCTCTAAAGTGAGGATTTAATCATTTGGTCCCCATGTTTAAACCCTTCGGTAGCTCACCAACTCCATGCTTCTCAGCAGGGCACGAGAGGCCCTTGTTGTCTTGTCCTCACTTACCTCTCCAGTCTCTTCTTTTGTGTCCCACTGCAACTCGCCCCTCAGACCACTTCAAAACTGGCAATGCAACTATTTTGGTTTCATTTTAGGTTCCAGAATGCTCAGGGATCTTTCATGATGCTCTCCCACAGGAGAGCTCTGCCTGGGAAAGAGGCCTTCTTTTCTCAGCCTCATTCCTACTTTGGTTGCCTCCTACAGGAAGCCTTCCTGGATTGCCCCCTGCTTGCTGGGCTGGGGTCCCCTTCCGTACCCTCCCACAGCGCCCTGGGTGCGGCTCTGCTGGTTTATCACATCAGATGGCTCTTTCCTGTGGACGTGTGTGGCCATCATGAGGCACAGCACACCTGGTCCATGAGGTACTCTCTACTTGGTTTCTGAGTGACTTGTAGGTTGTGAATATGCTCAACTACAGCCTCAGGCCTTGTCCACTCTGTCAGGCAAAGGGCATGACACTGAGGCAGGGAGGTGAGGGACGCTGCGAATCAGGGTCCCACGACTGGGCAGTGGGAGCACCCAGGAGTCATGCTCTCTGGAAGTTCGCGTGGGGCCTGCAGCGGATGCTGGGGGTAGAGAGGGCCATGTACAGCCCTCCCTGCGCCCTCACCCCGCTGAGCAGGCAGGTCTGTGCCCCCTGTCCTGGAGCAGGTGCAATGGAAGCAGAAGGCACGCCATGGCTCCCCCTCCCAAAGGAAGACGAGAGGCCTGGGGAGTCCCCCCGAAGGGCTCCCCCAGAGCTGGGCTTCATACACGCTTTTGAGAAAACGTAAAGTAGCAGACGTCTCATCTCTATTTCCACAGGGGACGCTAGGCAAGAGGATTTGAGGAGATTGTCCTTAATTCCCCACACAAGCATCACACTGTGACAGCGATTCACAGGCTCGTACAACTCCAACCGTTTAACAATGGCGTTAAAGACAGATTCTGGGTGGATGGGAAGAGATGCCAGTCCATATCAAGATTTGATTACTCAGTCCTTTGAGCCCCCAAACTGAAACATTAATTTTAATTTTTCAAAACAAGGCCCACCAAGATGAAATCCCGCTAATTAACAAAAGCAGATTTTTTTCCAGATGCATTCCGACCTTCTATTACCCACCATCGCAGACATCAAATGTGAAATGTGGGGAGAGGGGATTGCACATAAAAAGCTGGCTGAGGCAGCCTTCTCCCCCGGCTCCCTTTGGAGTTGGAGCTGGTCCTGATGGATCACCGTGGCTCCCTGCCATCAGGAGTGTTCTCCCTTCATATCTGAGGGCCAAGAGAAGGGCTGCCCATATGTTCACACCATTTGGTGAAAAATACACTGAACCAACAAAACAAGCATTACACTCACGGGTACATTTTTTATCCTGCTACAAGTGTAATCATCTTAAATGTGGAAAACACTACGAGACTCTCCCCTCCAAGGGAACAAATAAGCTCTGGTATCAGACCAGCATTTTCAGTCATGATCTAAGCACAAGCCACTGGTGTGTCCCCCCCACATATGTCCCTTGTCACTTTTCATTCCTCAGGTGTCCAATTTTGAGTCACAATGGGTGGCTGAGAAATGAAACAGGAAAGAAAAGAAAAACACCATGAAATTAAAACCTGAAGTGTTGTCCTTCGGAGGCACCAGAGGTCGTTGATTATACACAGAATATTCTAATAGCCACCAAGTCAGCAAAGCTTCCCAGAGAAACTAGGTAAAAATCAGTGGGGTGCCATTGCCCTGCTGTGGGGCAGGCTCACCTCAGATGACTATGGATTCCAGTTTTTAAAGTTTACCTGGTGTTTGGTTAATGCTGGTAGTGGGATTCTAACTTTTCATAAAAGATCATCTATGAAAGCCGATGGGACCCAAGGAACTTCTGGAAGAAATTTAATTTCCAAATAAAAGTTTTGTGGCCTATTTTGGACTCCTGGTGGGCAGAACGTTTGTCTGGCCTGTCTTGGGACTCCTTAGTGTCCAGTAGGGACTCAAACACGGGATGCCCCCAAATGAGCTGCCCTGGGAGCTCCCACCAACCTTTGGCAGGAGACTGAGAAGGGAGGCCCAAGGAAGCACGGAGGAATGAGGCTGTCCCGGGAGCCGACTGTGCCTCACAGCACACAGATAAAGCTTCTGGGGGCTGTGAACATGGCACAGTAGGACAAGAGTGCTGGAAGGACTGCATAGACATTCCTGGGTGGTTTAAATTTAAACTGTTCATTTTAGCTGCAGCACCGAGGCCAAGTCGGCATAGGACAGTATGTCTGTATGATGAAGTGTTGCAAAAGACCCTTCTGTCCCTCTCATCTGTGGCCAACGTGCATTGAAGCTTCTATTTTAAAGGTCTTCTCTGGGTTTTGTGTAAAGCTGACACATATGCATTCTTGGAAAGGGGAGGTGAGGTCTCTCTCAGTTTGGTCCCAAGACAGTGCATGTCAGTCTATACTTCTGTGTCTTAATTTTTGGAAGATGGGTGTGATAATGTTCTGTATCAAGGCTTCTGTGAAGAACAAGGAACAGCTATGAAATTCTTTCAAGTGCAAAAAACACCCAAATGCAAAATAATTGCCACTTACCAGGAAGCAGTGCTATAAATGCTGGTGGTTCTTGCCTGAAGGAACTGCTTTGTTTGGCCAAGGATATCTTCAAGGAGCTGAATCCAGATTTGGGTTTTCTAATTTTCTGGCAAAACTGATGACTTGTGGAATTGCAGATCCGGGGCTTGCTAAATACAAACTTGTGCACAAGATCAGAGCTCAAGCTTTTTATTTACCTGACCTTAATTCACACGGAAATGAATAGCGTACTGAGTTTCACAACAGCCCCTAAAAAAACGGCTCCTCTCCAGCTAAGTGTGAAGACTCTGGCTCGTTTTCTCTAGGGAATCTCTTTGCTCTGTGCATCCGCTGAAAAGGAATATCAAATGA
Organism: Choloepus didactylus; assembly: GCF_015220235.1. Lineage (NCBI taxonomy): Eukaryota > Metazoa > Chordata > Mammalia > Pilosa > Megalonychidae > Choloepus > Choloepus didactylus. The sequence continues at coordinate 9,783,647 of NC_051308.1, read as the reverse complement.
CACATCATGGTCGGCCACCTGTCACATCTGACCTATGAAAGATGTCACTAACTGGTTTATTTTAGAAGGGCAGAGCATGGCGAGTTTATCACATCTGACTGTATTGCAGAAATATGTTTCACCTGGGTCTGAACAATTAAGGCTGGGGATCTCTAGATGTCTGACATACAAACTGATATTCAACAGAGAAAATATGCAGAACCAGCCTTGGCACTACCCACAGGGAATCAATAGACTGAACCTTTTAAGGCTTTTACTAAAACAAACAAAAAAAGTCAGACAAAATGACTTGGGAACTAGTTATGAAAATGAGACGATATTCCCTTAAGTCTCATTGTAAAGGTACAAGAAACACTGTTTAAGATGCTCACCCAAGGCAAAATGTACATGTATGTGCGTATCTAGGAGGAATGTCCAATGATCACTTAGACTACAAGGCCTTTATATACATGACCTAATTTAATCCTCAGCAAGCCTGGGAGGCGTTTCAGGTGAGGAACTGAGTTCAAAGAACTTAAGCTCCTTGCTCAAGGGCACACACATGGTGACAGCAGACACTACTCCGTCTCCTCTACGAGGCTATCTCAACTTCAGCTTAAGGAGTAAGAATGCACTGTGGGTAAGCAACAGGCACACTGGGCAGGAAGGGGAGGCATGACCTTTGGCGAATGCAGATACTTCCCAAAGACTGCAGCACACATAGGAATTATTAGAAAAACGGTTCCAAGGTTAAGTCAGGAAATGTTTGGAATAAACATGTTTCTGCAGGATTTCTGAGTCTCTAACATGGTAACCAGTAAAATGGATAACTGGTCGCTAAGAGGAGATGTAGGGAGATCTTTTTTCTTTTAATTCTCTTCTGTTTCTTAGAATACAGTGGAAAAAGTTGGGCTAAAACTTAAAAGCCCCTGAAATCAGGTTCAGGAAGTAGAAAAATAAGTCTCATGCTTTCTGTACTCACTTGCTTGTCTTCCCCCAACTCCCCTGCTCCCTCAAGATTTCAATTTTTAAAACTTAAAGTGAAGTACTTTGGCAGTTTGACTTTGGCATTTCAAAGGATTGCATGACTTGGATGATTGCAAAACAAAACCAGGCCTGGAAATCAGTGGCTGGAATCAGGAGGCAGTGAGTGAGATGGGTAGAGGCCACATTTGGAGGCCTGTGGGTCCTGAATAACATCTTGTTGTACAGTTTCAGTAAACTCCTGAATTTCCGAAGGCTCACTGTGTAACCTGGGGGTCATGGGGTACGGCTGCTACTGTTTTTTCCCCCTCCGATTCAGGACACCTCAGTACCCTCACGTGAGCAGAGCAGGAAAGAGCCAGATGCTTTACGATGCCGTAGAGCTGAAGGGGCCTTGCTTGTTTGTCCCAGCACGTTTCACAGAGCGCAGACATGCTTACAGGCCATGCCATGGTGGGAACCTCGTCACAGCCTGTTTCCTTTCCAGAGCAGGGCTCTCCTGGCCAAACCCGTTTCCCCACAGTGAGGGCTGTTTTATTTCTCATCCAACAAAACATATGGATGTCAATGCATGACACTGTATTTGGAAGGCTAGTTTATTTCCATCGTTGTCTGACACAGACTAGAGACTACATGTAACCAAAACGGCGCTTTGCGTGCCGACTGCCCACCGATGACCCCCTCCAGCACCTGCAACAGAACTGGGCACAAGGCACGGGCTGAATGAATGGCTTGTGGGGCACCTTAGATTACACTACCACCCAAAGTGTTTATTTAAGGCTTTAAAAGTTTAACTGACCGTGAAGCCAAGGCTTACTTTGAGAGTCTCCTAGGACAGCCAAAGGGAACTCCATCAGCATGGACGGAAGGCTCCAGGCTTGCCTGTGTGTCTCTGCCCTCTCAGGCCAAGGGCTGAAGGGGGTGCGGGGGCACCGGGCACGTGGGGAGGGGGAATCCTGACACCAGGTGAGGAGGTGAGACAAAACTCGGCAAGAAGACGACAGGCTGTCTGGAGGTCACGTCTGGCTCATTTATGATACTGTCTTTGCTTCCTTGCAGGAGAACAGATATAGGACTTGGTACGCTTGGTCTGACAGGCAATGAAAGCTTTCCAACAGTTTATAAAGGGATGGATTTCAGGGCAAGGGCTATCTTCTTTTCATAAAAGAGGTAATAGCTTACACTGTATCATAAGCCTGCCAATTATCATTACCCTTAAAAAAACTCATTCTCCATTATAACTTTTAAAAAAACAGCTTAACCAGTCTTTGGATAGGCCACATTCATCAGTAAAAAGAAACAAATCTTTATCAATCTCAGCCTCAAAGAAAACATCTTGAACAGCTATTTTTGAGCAGATACCACCCAACACTATCTCTTGCATGACATTAAAAAAATCCACTCAAATACCAACAGATTTGTCTTTACAGCAGCATTCAAAAATACTAAACTTTCTTTGCACCTTTATTTTTATCATTTTTTGTACACATTTAAAGTATGGGCATCCTGTTAATTTCTGAAAAGCCTCAGGAAAAAAAAACAACTAATTTTTAGGACAAGGCAATAACTCTGTTTGTAGGAAAGATGATTTCAGGCAGGCTGTGGGGTCTTCATGGGCTTCTCTAAGTTTTGGTTCTGGGGTGAAAATGGAGAAAGGATGCTCTGAATCTTCCTGGATTATTTTAGAGACTGAGCTGTATATCAGTATATAAAAACTTGCTGCTCAACTAACAGATTTTAGATATTGATTCCAACTGAAACCATGACAATAACAGTCTTTTGTAATGTTTTTACTCTTGACTGACAGAAAAAAAATTGGGATATTAACTTCAGAGTTTGTATACACCTTTTATTCAGACTCTGTAAGAGAGAAATTAGAATAATATGTTATTCCCTCTTACAAATCTCCACATTTTAAGCTTGGAGCAGTAACAACTGTTCTTAGGAAGCAGATGTATTTAAAGCAGAATTATAAATGGGTTTTTAATTCAACATATATTTGGCTGCATTGTTATGTAAGACTGTTGGAGTAAGTGATGTGGGAGTTGATAGATGATGTGAATGCTCGCAGAATTATTTTTTTTTCTTGTGACTCTAGAGTCAAGTTTCACACTCTGATTATAACTGTGTGTTCTTGTCTAACTCTTCCATAAATTACCGTAAGTGATGCAAACAAAGATAATAGGTACACCGAAAGGACTAGTAATTTCTGAGTCTGTTGTGATCGGTAGGGTGGTGTGAAGAGGTGGAATGGGGACAAGAAGGCTGTCCACTAACAGCACTATTATGCAGCAGTTTCAAAGAACTTGATTGTTATACAGTAACAGTCAGTCACCTGGGAAGAAGTTCAAGTTAGAAGAGAGAGTATTAAATGCTACTGTGCACCAGGTAGGAAGGAATACGAGAATATTAATATGCCCTGAAATAGAAATAATCACTTTGCATTGTGTACACCACATACAATAGAACATTCTCTTCTTAACATTGCACAATAAATATCATACATGGTGGAGTCAACTAAACGCAAAATAACTCTGAAGCACACAGAAGAAACATGGAATAGATTGAACTTTGATCAAAATTAAGATGGGGTTAGTAAAAGGCAGAATGTGACATTTTCAGGCCAGTACGTTTTTGAGATCTCATCTCAACTAGCTCTCGCAGCCACCTCCCATATATACTGAAAATGATCATACCTCAATGTCGTCAGGGTTAATTGCTTCAAAGAAAGACTAATTAGCTCAATAATTTGAGAAAATAAAACTGTCGCTCCCCACGCTAAAGTAGGTAATAACCTTGAAAGGTCCCTTCTGACCTATGGGTTTCACAACGATGGACTATGTGAGCACATGGCTGCATTCCCTACTTCCTGTAAATAACCTGGTTACTACGAAACCACTGCAAGAAAACTAGAACAGTATTCAAGAACACCCATCACAGTGCTTAACAAGATTTAATGTACATTTATTCTTAATATGTGGAACATATAAAGATTTTATACTGAATAAATGATATTCATTAAGCCAGAGGAAAAGGAGGAATTTACATCAAGTTTTTTTTTTCCTTTTTTTTTTAAACTACATTATCTTGAAATACAAATGTGGATTCTCATCACTGAAAAATCTTTGAAGTTGTATTTCTTTTCTTTAGCTGTATTTTTTTTTCTTTTTTGTCTGTACTGGTAACCATTTTCTAAATCAATCCATATGCAACCATTTCCACACCTTGATTCATGAAGCGAATTGTGATCAGCTGCTCTCCCGAAATAGAGCATGACTTTATACATACAGAAACTTGTACATAACCCTCTTTTTTTTTTTTGTCATTTTTTTTCTTTTTGTTTTTTGTATTTTTCTTTTTTTTCTTTTTTTGGAGATATGGCCCTAATGAAAAAATATATAAAATAAAAATAAAAATTATTTAAATCTACCGTCACTTCGTAGTTACCACATCATGAAAAAGAAAACTAAAAACTTTGTACTAAAAAAAAAAAAGACAAAAGAAAAGAAAAAATGAGGGTATGTTTAATGTACAACTTCTATATACATCACAGCCCATAGGCAGTAAAAAAAAAATATTTAAAAAATGATGAAAGGAATTGTGAAGAACTGTCACGTGGAAGGTCAAACGACAGGCCGCAGACAGGGCGGTAGTGGTGAGGAAGCCATTACACTGCTTGTTGTCAGGTATGCATTTTCAATCTTAAGCGACGCTGTTTTTGCTTCTAGCCTAACGGAACCATTTTCCTGTGGAGAAACCAGTATCATTTCATAGTCTGACTACTGACTGACACACCTCCTTGAGCCCCTATGCCTACATCTCTAGAAGTTTCTATTGCACAGAGCTTTGGGTGATGGGATACAGGGTTTTTCCTTATCTGAGAAAAATGAAACTCATAGAAAATTGATACGTTTTCACCTGTTTGCCTCAGTCTGGTGAAATTTTCCCATCTTAGCATGTTTTGCTGCAACTTTTTGACAGTTAATTTGCTTCCCCCCACCCCCCAAACGCAATACAACGTGGAGAACATTAAAAAGAAAATCTATGAAAAACAAAAAAAGTGACCTTTGAATGCACTAGACAGCAACTTTGGTTAAAAAAACACAACAAAATTAAAACAACAACAACAACAAAAGGATGTACTTATACACAGAGACAGCAAATATTGATTTCATAACTGTTCGAATTAATTATTTCTTTAATTCCCAATTGGTAAATAGTGAATGGGGCAGAGGAGCAAAGATATTCTTTTCCTTCTTCCTACGCTGGATAAACAAGAACAGAAAACAGCCAGTTCTATGTGACCCTCTAATCTTCACTCACACATGCTTGCCTTCTCACTTATGTCATAACTGCCCAATCTGAAACAGTACATCACAGATGACAGACGCCACCAGAGAGTTCAGCACAGCCGATATCGAGATATCCAGCAACCGACCCTCGTGCAAAAGGAACTCTGAGCGGTTTTCGTCCACCCTGGCCATGGCCAGCAAAGCCTTGGCTGCCCTGCACATCATGTCCACGCTTGGTGGTTCCAGAGGAGGGGGCTGCATGTGCATGAGGTTATGCTGGCTCTGCTGATACTGGGCCATCGTGACCCCATCCTCTAGGAAGCTTATCAAGTTTCCAATGCTTCCTTTCTGCACAGCGATGGCCCTTGCTGCTAACACATCCCCTTGGGCAAGGTTCGATAAAAGCGCCATGGACATTTCTCGACAGACTGGGTTTTTGCGATCCCCAACGTACCTAACTAATGTAGCATAGAATTTCTCCTGACGACTAAATGGAGGCGTGGCCAAGATTAGGTCCACGTTGTTGTCCTGGATACTGAGTTTACAGAGCGTCTCCAGCACAAGTCTCTGAGGCGACAGGACTGAGTTGGGTCCCACAGTTGGAAAGGGATCTTGTGCCTCTGCAGACGGGCACACCATCCAGTGAAGTAAGCCATCCAAAATTGGCAAGCAGATGCTTTCTGTGTAAGCAGACAAGTCTAGCTGCCCAGAAATGTTGGCCAGCGTGACCAACGTGTTATCCCGTAGGACCTCGAGGCAGTCCCACCACCACTCATCTTTGCTGCAGGCCACCCCCTTGTCCTCATCTTCCTCCTTCTCGTATGTCTGCGGTGCTCGTTTTCTCTCTGGATGCTCGTGGTGAAGAAGAATCAGCTTCCCCAGGATCAGCACCAAGCCTGGATGTTTGGACATTTCGGCGTCATTGCCAGGCACAAAGGACAAGCTACGGACAATATTGGACACACAGATACAGCGCTTGGCCAGAGAATCCTGCCAGTGCGCCACAGTGCAGAGGGGAGTCTCGTCTCGGCTTCTGGGCTCATCCTCCAGCAGCTTGATGTTTCGGTGGCTTTTGGCCTGATGTATACCAAAAGGAAACTTGCTGCTCTCGGTCTGGTGACCAGGGTTGGCGTCTTCGGGCAGTGCCCCTGGCCGAGCAGACAGGACATCGTCGATGGTTGCCGTGATGCTTTTCTCCTGCTGCTCTTCCGAATTGCCTTTTCCTTCTTGCTCTTTCTTTCTACCTGTGGAGATCAAAATGGGAGGAGGGCGCCTGCGAGGAGGAATTTCCATCTTGCTCTCAAAATGAGTCTGGATGTGCTCTGTTGTATCGCCCCCACCGAGCTGCCAGTGGAGAAGTCCACTACTGAACTCCTGAACGTGACCCAGTTTGTCGGAGCGGTCAACAACAAAGAGTTTATTCTTTTTGACGATCTTTATTGGAAGCTTGTCAAACTTACTAGCTTGCTTGGGCTTCTCCTTTGGATCTGCAGTGGCCTCGAGAGGCGTAAACACCGTGCTACTCTTAGCGTCGGTGTCTGTCTTTTCGCTGTCTTCCTCCTCCTCGTCCTCTTCGTCGTCCTCATCCTCAACACATTCAGCATCTTCTTCCTCTCTCCCAGAATCGTCTGCCAAGGACTGGCTGTCATCTTTTTTCACTGCGTTGTGATCAAGTGCTTTTTGACTGGGGTCTCCCACTTCATACTCCATGAGTATTCCAAAAATGTCAATCAGGCATTTTCTAAAGTACTCTACTAAGAGTTCGAGGAATCCAGACAACTGGAGAGGAAAGAGAAGAAGAAGAACGGGAACAGGTATAATGTCATGACATCAAATATGACCGAGAAGGGTGAAATTCCTGACAGCTATAAATACAATTTTATGATTATTTTCACATTTTCATTCCTTTTTTGGCTAGGTCAAGAAAGACAAGAGTACACAGCAACTGGAACTAACATCCTGAATTTTACATCACTGACTTCATCAACATTTATCATTTTTCTTATTTGCTGCTTATTTTCCTACACTACCAACGTGAAAACTTTACTTTTATATTTCTACTATTATCAGTGAGCGAGCTTTTTACCTTTTTTTCTGATTTGGAAACAATGCACGTGTTATTACAGGAGTGGGAATGTGCATTTTATAGACTCATTCACCCAAAGTGATTCTGTTCTCTTTCTATTATTTGTCTGAGACTTGCTTGCCTGGATTTTTATGGTTATTATTCTTTGAATTTAATGGCTATTTTTGTCTCAGGTGCCACAGGTTACCCTAATTTACGTTCTACATATATCTTTCAGAGAAGATAATTTCAGCAATGCAGTAGCTCATAAACACTGAAAATTAAAAACAAATCAATTTAGTCCCTGATAAATGAATTAGCATGTTTCATAGAATGTAATTTTACATTTAAGTTATTCATAACTTTAGCTGAAAGACAAAAGCTACTATGAGAGAACCACGGCCTATGAGAACTAGTTTGTTTCCTTCAAGCAAAGGTTTGTATCAAGAAAAAAACAACACATTCCATGATCAGCAACTACCCAACTCCTTCCTCCACCACACACGCGTCCACATGCAGGGATGAGAAAGGGTAAGTAAATAATAAAAGGATTCTTTGAGGATTGATGTTACAGGAATCAACCATATTTTATGTCTACTGTCAGTTTCTTGAAATTGGCAGAAACAATCATTGAGAAATAAGACCCAAATACTAACTAGAAAAGTACTTGTTTTCAGGATTCTGAGGGCATGATTTTTCAAAAGAAGGTTTAGGAATGTGTGTGTGTGTGTGTGTGTGTGTGTGTGTCTGTGTGTTTAAATTTACTTTTCTCCCAGGGGAAGAGGGTAAGTTGAGGAGGGTAAGTTGACAAAGCAATTTTGGTTATGAAAATGTGTGATCAACCACAGTTCACCTCATATAAGGATGAAAGTTAATTACTCTAGCAAAGGCAGAATAAATTTTTTCCAATGCTTACTTTCCATTAAAACAGACTTCATGCAATGTTTATGACCTTATTAATACACTTCCTATCAGTTGAAAAATTGCCTTTCTGGGCTATAGCAAGGAGTTAAATGAGAGAAGAAAGAGGAAATGGAAGACTCTGGTCTTATATCAATAGAAGCCAGGAAATTAGACGTTTTAGCTTTTTCCCTCCAAAGCAGGGAGTTGTTCATATGCAGTTAGGGAAAGCTACCTTTTCTCAGTTTTGTTTCTAAATACTTCTTTAAAAAGAAGTCTGAAGCCCAGTTGACTTCTGGACATTCTTCCTAAGCCTCAGTTTCCCGTCTTTCTTCTAGCTATTATGCTGGAAGCTACTTTAGATTTAGCTCTGAACAAAGGAGGGTGTGCACTCGTTAAACAGTAACAGGCTTTTAAATGACTGCTTCAAAATAATCTAGAGAGAGGCAGAAATGGGTAGAGAAACAGACCAAAAACACAAGTGTGGCTCTTAGTTGATAACTAATGATGGCTACATGGGGGTTCACTAAACTGCTCTCTCAACTTCTATATGTTATACTTTTTTTAAATAGCAAATTTATTTTTAACTTTACATTTCTTATTAGAATAAAGACGGCAGGTCTCCTAACGTCCCATTGCAAAGGACTCCATTTGCAACACTGACTACAGTCATAACTATGTTACATTTTGATTAACTGCTATTGGCCTGCTAATATTCATTACAAAACAACCATTTAACTTTACTACCATCATCTACTCCTCATATACATATATACAAGGTCACTGTTTTCTTATGAGAAATCTGGGTGTGTGTGTACATATTCTAAAGACAATATTATCCTAAATTGTCTGCCAACTATACATCGACAAATGTTGTTTTATGACAACTACAATGATTTAAAATGTTAGCCATGTCAAGGACAACTAAGTCAGGCATTAGTTCAAGCAGCATGTAGTACATCATTTTCTAGTGTCTACCTGGGCTCCTGGTTAGTGGCACACTTACCTGGGAGAGACTGAAAGTAGCAACAGTGCTGTCGTCATACAGAAGAATATTAATAGTGTCCAGAGCCCAAGTACTTTCAGCTAAAAGACCTGATTTAAGGGACATCATCACACGCCACGCCTCAGGAGTTACTAAAATACAGAGGAAAGAAACGAGGATATCATTATTTTTACCTCTATGCATGCAAGAATACAAAAATAAGAAAAAATAGGAGTGACTACTGAATTAAGTTAAACACTGATTTTAAACAAACGCTCTGAGGGACAGTTAAGCATGATCATGCACAGATTTTTAATGGAGGTGATAGGCTGTACTAAGAAACTTTTGTTAAGATTGTTTACTTTGGTGGTTAATCATGAGCCAGAGATGCCAGAGGCAGGAGTGGTATATGTAAATGGTCCGTTCTCCACTCCAGTTTACTTCTTTTAGCCACTAACTAGTTTGTAACGATGCAACAGGGTTTCTAATGATTGAATCAAAACAAAAACAGGTTTTTTTTTGTCTTCTTTTGCCTTCTCCATTCACAAATGTCTCAGGGTGGTGTCTTCAGAAGGCTGGCAAGTATGCAGAACATAAGGAAAATTTAATTTAAAAATATCACATCCTCAGATACAGAATCCTGATTTTTCCCATGCCGCGCTCTCTTTCACTGTGTGTTGAGAGGTGTTAGCACCGGGATGGGCCAGGGGTCTCAAGAGCTTAATCTGAGATAAGGAATAGGAAACAGAGGGGCTGTGTCCACCCCCTCCCCCCGCCCCGCACATTTTCCTACAACCAAAGGAAAACAAAATGATTAGACAGAAAGTTTTAAAGATTTGCCATAGATGGGGCCATGGGATTAGAGCCATCAGGTGTCTGAACTTCCAGTGGAAGACGTCTTAGGATGCCTGGGGGCACGAGGTGGTGGAAGCCCCCGGCCGGGCAGAGTGGGCCCGTCCAGGCAGACCCCAGCCCAGCGACCACCACCCAGTCTGGGAGGGGCTCTCCAGATCGCCAGCACTGACTGGCTGGGGGCAGTGGTGCTATGGGGTTGTTCCTCCTGTATTTTATCCACTTCACAAACATTCTTCTAAGATAGGTATGTATTACTTTTATAATAAAAAAGTCAAACTTTCTTTTTAAAATAAGGAACATCAATTTCCCTAGATTGAAGACAAATACCGGCACAACACACACTAACAAACTAAAACAAAATAATCTTTAAATTGATTTATCTATACAAATACATAAACATACATACATATTTTACATATATTTATTTCTCATAAAAATGGGGTTCAATATGTCTTTCTACGTATTCTTACTTTGTGTATAAATTCTGTACAAGGATTGAAAACATCTTTAATATCTTTAATTTTCCAATCATTGCAAATGATTCTGAGTCAGCTGCTTTTGAGATTTTTGGAGAAGTTTTCTTACAACTCAACTGAGATCTATTTTTTCCTTTGCTATGTTAAAGATACTTCAAAAGGAATGTAGACAAACTCTGTACTGCGGGACATCGTCATCTCTCCCAGTGTTCAGAGCCCCCCTGGAGGCTGACCCGGCATCACCGGCTTCCCACCGCAGTGGTTCCTGACCCGCAACTAGCAGTGCCGTATGGACCACGTCCACTCGGCACATCATATATGCTCAGGCTTCCCCCTTTCCTCACTTTCTGTGTTGTTACCAAAATTACAGAGTGGCTTGCCTTCAAATTTTCTCAGGTCAACTAAAGTTTCATTAGCCTCACAGTGGGCCTGTTAAACATGCATTGCAGAGATTACGTGACTTGGTTAAGGTCAAATCTGTAAGCCCCAAACATGTTCTGTAATCACTGAGAACTCCCTGGCCTCCTGCTTGGAGCTCTAATCTCTCACACAAATTACATGCACATCTAAAAATACCATTTAAATTCAAGCTCTTCTCTGAAAGTACTTCTCAATTCAGAGGACTGGCTTCTGACTATCGTGCTCCTATGTAAAAACATGTCCTGATTGTTTGTAGTTGTAAGAATTCTTATTTCCTTGAGATTAATAGGAATTACATCTAAACTAAAATTAAAATTCTAGATCTTAACTGGAATTCATTTCAGGAACAAAACCTCTGGATGCTTACCGATATCTTTTGAGGTAATCTTTCGTCTTTGTTTCAAGACTGGCTGTGACGCTTCTACTGAGCCAGGAGGGAAAGTGATCTCCCTCCTGATCGGGGGTGGCTGGGGGGGCGGCCCTGTGACCTGTGAGGCGGGCACGGTGGGCATGACCTTCTGCATTTTCATAGAGGGCAGGAAGGGAGACTTGCTTGGAGACATACGGTTCTCCAGGGAGCGCTGGAAGGACGCGGGGCTGGGCGCCCTGGAGATGTGGTTTGGCAGTGACGGTGGTGTCTGGTAGGATGGCTGAGGTGGTCGCGTGATGGGCTGCATGGAGGCTGATGATGACATATAAGGCTGACGCTGGCTGACGTGAGAAGGCCACTGGCTCTCGTGATTCATCCTCTGATCAGGTACCAGCATATCATCTGTGCGATTCATGCCTGGATAAGGAGGTGCCTGTGCAGGGCCGCTCGGGCCTTGTCTGTTCTGGTAGGGATAAGGCATGTCGTTGCGTGCCGCCCACATGTTCTGCTGAGGCCCCTCGCTGGAGGACGACTGCATCGGGCCACCCATCATCTGAGGCGGTATTCCATGCGGCTGCATCTGCCCTGGGCCCTGCATCCTCTCTCTGCTGTAGGGGTATGGGTACTGTCCCTGGATGGGCCTCCTGTCCGGTCCGGAGTAGGAGCTTCCATACTGGGTGTACATCTCCTGCTGCTGGCTGCCATACTGCATGTTGTACATGTCTCCCTCATGGCGTTTGGCTGGAGGCCCGTACATGCCATCCATATGGCGTTTGTAATTCTGAAATTCACATAAAGACCAATCATACTGGAGTGCTCTTACAGGTATAATCACACACACCTAAATTATGCAAAATAGTTATTACCTGGCGGAATATTCATTTCAAAATGAATGCAAGAAGCTCGTATAACAACTAAAGACCAACAATTTACACACTACATTTCAGTATTATACAATACCAGGTCATGTACTTTGAAGAGGGCTTCAGAAGTTTGTTTTCATGTACTTAGAACTTTCTGTGGAAAAAAAATAAAGCCTCTTTTCCTGTGGCATTTTCCAGGGCTACACTCCAGGATGATTCTGCTTTGTGACTACCACACAGGCAAAAGCTGGGCACGGGCCTGGAGCTGACATTGGTGGGTACAAGGAGAAATCACAGAAGAATGCAGTGAGGATGCCGGGCCAAGCCTGAAGGGGTTCTGGATCGGGTTGATTTCTGAGGCCTGCCCACACAGAAACGTCTCCAAGTAAGATCTGGCTCCTTGGCCGGGGCTGCTGGCACCGGGCACCTGGCCCTCTGTGGCTCCCCCTGACTTCTGGCTCGTCCAGGTCTGACTCTCCGGTGAAAGCCCTGCCCTGGCCCGGCTTCTGGGGATAAGGCCGGGCACAGCATCTGTCACTTAGCCCTCCTCCTGGTGACACATAATGAGGGTGGGTGGGAATCTGAGTGAGTGAGATGCTCATGTTTTAGTAAGTATTCTTTCACTTTACTTGAAAATCATTTAAAATCAAAGGTTTAATAGTGTAAGTCACTGTTTCTCTATGGTAAAAATTAAATAAATGCTTAAAACTGCTCTGTGGTTAAAAAAATCCAAAAAGAAAAATAATCCCTCTATTTTGCAAGAGGTGTCCTGAAGAGTTGCTTTAGAAACAACGAAACCCTCCGTGCCTGAAAAGCCACAACGCAAAGCACAATTCTCCTCATCAGTCCTGAGAACTGCCAGGTGGGGGCAGGGATTTGCACAGCTAAATACTGGTGAGCAGCAGCTGAGTCTGCAGACCAGCATAAACCTGTCACGTGGAGGCAAGGCAAGCAGCCATTCGCGTTTTATTTCTAAAAAGCCAATTAACTTGAACCATTAGCCTGTACTATTTTAAGCTGCTGTTTCTACATGTTCTCTTTAACACATATTGACACATTTCTGTTCTAAAAAAGGCTTTTGATATAACAGCACACACAAAAGACAGAAATTTAAAATATACTTACTTCAGGTTTGTTGTTATTTACAAGGATGAATGTACTTAGAGACTGCTTATAACACGGTTGTTTCAGGATACCATATATTTTAATTTGCTGAGTTTGAAATCCTAGGAAGATTTTCCAGCACTAAACAAATACACCCTGAACATTCAAATAAATGCTAATCATTTTTGTTATACTCCCTAAAAATCTTCAGAAGTACTGTGAGTTTAAATTTTAGCCTCCAGGAGAAAACCGGGAAATGAAAAGCTCCATGCCCACTTGTCAACTCACCGGCTGCTGTGGATACAGTCCAGGCTGGTGTCCTCCATATGGGGGCTGTCCTGAGGGAGGCCCTTGGCCTGGATACTGCTGCCCGTAAGTGTCATGCCTAGAATGAGGCATTCAAAGAGAAGTGAATTTATGAGGAACTTCAGGCCAACACAGAACTTACAGATCCATGTCTGGAAACACTACACCCGAGATGGCTCTGTCTTTTCTCCACTCTACACACTTTCCAACAGAGGTGCTCTGAGTGGCGGCAGTGCTTCACCTTTTGGCAAAAGGGATGGGAACACCCAAGCTGGGGAGGGGTGCCAAGCTCCTGCGGGGCCCTGGCTAATGGGTGCAGAGGAGGACCAGTCCAACAGGCAGGCTCCCTGGAGAGCACCGTCCGCTTCCCTGGCCTTGGCCTCTGAGGCAGAGGCCCCGCCCGGCCCGCTGGGGTTTACACGAGGGAGTGTCACACACTCGATGCCTCTGATGTGAGGCCTGGACGAAAGCAAGGAGCAGCAAAAGGATCTAAAAATCAAAAGCAGTATTTCTACAAGTATCAGAACATGGATGTATAATCAGGAAAATGTTTCTACTTCTCACTTCCTCACTATAAATGTAAAATGCTCAATTTTCTGTAACTTATACTTTAAAGGGAACTCAAATGATACTGAGTTAGCTAATTATAGTATAGATGGGCGTACTCAAAACCCCAAAATCCTAAGACTCTAAAAGGCTACAGAAAAGAACAGGGGTGACTTAAATGTACTCCTATTAAATGTTTAAATAGGAATGAACAATACCTTTATTTTTCAACTGCTTTTATGCTGAGAAATTACAAACACCATCAAAAGCAGCATTTTCAAAAGGGCAACTGATTTGAAATTTTGAACAAATAAATTGATTTACTCTATTGCATCTTGTAAGAAAGAGAAAATACTTGGATTGACTGTATTCTTAATCTCATCAAGGAGTGAGACTAAGAAAAAAACGAATGTATTTTCTGAACATCACATGTAAAACAGATACAGGGGGAGGTTTTGCTAACCACAATGATGTCTAGAAGGAAGCTTACAGTTAGGAGAAAAGGAATATAGTTGACATGGAAGAAATTTAAGCTGAATAATGGGACACATTTCTGAAAAGAGAGAATTTAACAATGAGGTAAACACCTCTCTCTAAGGGGGTTGAGCCAATAACTTCCAAACCTAGGCCATGCTTGTTCTGGAGAGCTTTCTAGAAGAAACAGGAAATTCCATTTGCTTGGGTTTCTTCAAGAATATATCTTAGGCCCACTGTTTTCGCCTTGTCAGCCACCCCCCCCCACACACAAATCAACAGCTTTTCCCAGACTTCCAAAGACGAAGCAAATCTAAGTAAATTCCTTGATCCAATCCACAAAACGCAACAAAATGGTTAACTGATTAATGTAACCACTACAGATAAATACTCACTATATTTTTGGCCACGGTCAGAATTAGAAGAATAAACTCTCAAGTCACTATCAGAAGGCACCATATCACTTTGAGCAGGTGATGTCTGTGTACTCTCAGAAACCAGGCTCACAGATAATGCCAGAAAGAAACCTTATGGCAAAACAGCGATTCTTCTTTGCATGAAACCAGTGAAACGTTTTCAATAACAGAACCTTCTGCAATGAGCCCAGCATGCTTGTGAGGCTGATGGAGGGCAAGCGCCTGGTGGAAGCAGCCCCGGAGCAGCCCGCGTATACCCCAGTTCTGAAAGAAACTATCTGGAATCCATCCCTGTCCTGAGACATGCCAAGTGTGGCTGCAGTTACTGTGCCTCTGGTTTTTCCTTTGAAAGTTTCTAATATTAAAGCCTTCGGCCTCTAAGCATTTGTCTACCAGGGAGGTAAAGAACATAATGACCAGGTGGAAGGCGTTTTGTAATAATATGTGTTAAAGCCAGGGGCATAGGTCAGGGGTTGTCTTCACAAAAAGAAGTCTACCTCAGCCATAGGAAGCAGTTTTCTGATTTATTCTCTCAGAGAGATGTCAATGATCCTCCTTCTATCTAATTAAATATAGATCTGGATTGGTGCTGCAGCCTTACTTGCCATTCTGTCTCAGGACGTCTAGAAGGGGGACGTCACAGACCCAGTGCCTGGAAGGCCCCCACGTGCTCCCTGCTCCTCGGGCCCCTGCGAGCCCAGCGAGGCGGCCACCGCGCCTATACTTCCCTGCGACAGGAAAGCTGCAGGGGTCGAGCCGGGGCTGCCTACCGGAAGAACATCTGGTAGCTGATGCAGCGAGGCCCGTCCGGGCTGGAAGGCGGCTAGTCTCCCACGGCAGGTGGATCCCAGAGGGAGGCTCAGTGCTGAGAACTGACTTCGCTTAGATGGCCCCGCTTTGGAGCTCTAGCGAAGCAGGCTCCTGCCCGGCCAGCCCGGCCCAGCACAGCATATTTCTGATTTACATGTCAGGCATTTGCTCATGAAACCACAGCTGCATGTGACTGCCTGCGGACAAGGTCCTCTCCCTGTCCTGGTACAGCCGCCTGAACCTCGACCCTCCTCCTCAACTCCAACAGGAAACCGGACATGGAGTTATGGTCAGTGGCTCAGCTATCAAGGCTCAGAAACATGTGTGAGGAAAGCACAGTTTCTATTCAGTCACCTCCTCTTCATTTTAAAAATGCCTCACCTTCGATCGTAACTGGCCCCGTAGGGGAACTGCTGCCGCTGGCCCATGCCCAGACTGGACATTGCTCCGGACGGACTCTGGTTGTACATGTCCTGCATGCTGCTATTGGGCAGCTGTCCTTGCGTCATGAAGGGCTCACTACTCCCAGGCACTGCAGTATGTTAAATACAAGACACAGAATTAGGCATTTTAGAAAGTCAAAGGGCCAAAAGATCCCTTCTAGTGTTTCTGTTGTAATTATATCATGGCCTTAGTATGTCAGAGAACAACACTAATGAGAGAGCTTAAGTTCTGGAGTCAAGATGGGCCCTTTGGTAGACAGATTCTGAGGATCCTCAAGATTTCTGTCCCTGCCCCCCTGGTGTACACGCCTGGGATAACCCTTCCCATTGAGTGTGGTCAGAATCTATGAAAATGATGGGGTATCACTCCCACGATTGCATTAGGTCATATGGTAAAGGGCTTTCACACATGTAATTAAGGTTCCTAATCAGAAGACTGTGAGATAACCAAAAGGAAGATGCTGGGTGGGGTGGGGTGGGAGAGCTCACCTACTCATACAAGCCCTTTACATCTGGATCTAGTGGTCGAGGTAGGGCAAGTCAGAGACCTCCTCCTGCAGGCTTGAAGGACCCTGGCCACATTGTGGAGGGGCCACATGTTAGGAAACGTGAGCATCTGCAGGAGCTGACAGCAGTCCCCAGAGACCAGCCAACGAGAAAATGGGCCCTGGGTCTTAAACCTGCAAGACACTGCACTCTGCCTACAAGCCGAGTGAGCTTAGAAGACCCGAAGCCTTGGATGAGACAGCAGTCCTGGCTGACACCTTGCTTTTGGCTGTGTGAGACCCTCAGCAGATGACCCAGCCACTCTGTGCCAGAATGCTGACCCACAGAAACTGTTTTAAGCTGCTACGTTCATGGTAATTTGTTATGTAGCAATATAGGAAACTAATACAGGCCCAAATCCATTACTTCCTTGGGTGAGTTACTAAGCTTCTGAGTTTAATTCCTTGTCTATAAAGTGTGAGTGATATCATCTCATGGGGTGGTTATAAGAAAGAAACTATATATACACACACACACACACATAAAGTTAGTTCCCTTCCCTTACAGACAAAAGAAAGAGAAAACCCTAACACGCATATCCATCCAGGATGAAGACAAGAATTGGGAAGTTAAGAATAGCTCAAGATGGGATGAGAATCAACTATTTCTAACAGAAGGTAGAATGCCAATTAGGTCAGATATGCAAATCAGCACCAGCTCAGAGCCTGAAGGAAACTGGGTCAAGCCCTGAAACTAGCCTGTAGGCAAATTAAACATTTTAATATAAATTTTAATTGATATACAGCACTAAAGCACCTTTTTTCATCTTAAAATGGCCACTCTGTTAATTGGGAAAAGCTGATTAAAATTTTGTGAGCTGATAAAATTTGTTAGGCTGATGGAGAAGTACAAATAATGAAGCCTAATGCCAGTATAATATATTTTACTTTGCAATGTGCTTTCACACATTTTATCTTATTTGCTCTCACATCAACCTGTAGTAGAACCAAGTTTTATGTTATTTTCCATTTTGAAGATACGAAAACAGAGATAGGCGGAAATTAAGGTATATAATTAGCTTAATTCTCTAATACACAAAGAGTTCTTAAAAATCAATAGGAAAAAAGGCAATCACATGAAAAATGGGTAAACACTAAATGGGCATTCACAGAAGATGAAAAACAAATGGCCAATCAACATATGAAAAGATGTGTGACCTCACTAATAAACAAATCCAAGTAAAAACAATCACAACCTGCCCCCCCATCTGATTGGCAAATACTAAAGTAATTGATAATAACCCTAAGGAGGCAAGGAACCACACTCTCCTACATACTGTAAGAGTATTAAATAGGTATAACTTCAGTAATACCCATGGTTGACCACCCCTTGGTAACCCCCATTGCTGCACACCCCCTGTGCTTATTTTTGAGAAGTCCCCTCCCATGACAACATTGGGCTTGGTCATGTGACTAGCTTTGACCAATGGGACCCTGCAAATGTGATGCAAGCCGAGGCATGATAAGCGCTTGTAACTGGGGTGTGTCCTCTTAGAGGGCTCCTTCTTGGAACCTGTGCACCATGTCACGAGGCACCCAAGGAGTTAGTGGAAAGGCCCCAGGGAGGAGGCCTCCGGTCATCCCAGTTCCAGGAGCGCTCCCCATCAGGCTTCTAGGTGATGGCAGCCATCTCAGTGTCCCAGGTGACAGCACATGGAGCTGAGAGCACATGGAGCCAACAGCTACCCAATCAACCACAAAGTTGTGAGAGATAATCAACTGTTGTTGCTTAGAGACACCAAGTTTTAGGGTAGTTTGTTATACAGCAACAGATTACCACGATATTTAGTAAACTAAAACAAAGTTCATATTCTTTGATTCAACAATTTCACTTTTAGGAATCCACTTCATAGACACTGTACTTGAATGATCACTGAATCACTCTTTATGATAGCAAAGTATTAGAAGAGAACCCATTCATTACCAGAGCATTAGAATACATCTGTTCAATTAAAAAGCTATGTACACAGAAGTGACCCGGCATTCCAATATACTAAGCTGAACAATACAAATATTATGTTCCCTTCTATGCAATCCGTCAATTGCTCAGTTGGTGATGAAGTAAGCCTACCAGCAGGTGGGAGAATGAAGGCAGGCTCCTTTCATTTACTACAGGGCCATCACATGGGTTAACAACCACCACCACAACCACACTGAGGTAGGTCATTAAAAAAAATCAGAGCACCAAGTTCACTGACAGAGTAAGGTGAAGTGAGGAATGGAAAACTTTGTTAAGAACAGGGGACTCTGCTTTCTGTGGATTTTCTGTTTATCTGCTTTATACAATTTGGTATCAAATATACCAATATTATAAGACAGAATGTGGACTGAAGTACATTGATGAAATCTGAAACAGAGCTTTCCTTTGGCTGTAGCATTCACATGGTGATGAAAACTATCTAGAACCTAGCAAGGTAATTCCAGTCTTTCCTCCCACAATTTGTCTTCCTGTGTGTGTAATAAGAAAAATTGCAGGCAAAAGAAGCAAAATAAGTACATCTCTAGATGTCTAATGTAGCATGTAGGTAGGATACTGGAACAGTTTGCAATACATTTTGGGGCCAGATTTCCAAATGCTACTGATTACTTCTGTTTTTTTATCCAGGTGATTGTCATACTTTTAGAATCTAATAGTTCTTGACAGAACAACAAAAAAATACAAACAAAATGCTCGTTCTAGCATATCATACCCCAAGAAAAGTAGCAACCTCCAGCACCAACAAAGCTTTGGAATCTCTGAGCTTTTGGGTTTACTGTCTGTTCTGCAAACTCCTTACTCAGAACAAGAGGCCCTGAAACTCTCTGAATGGAGAAATTATGGACTATTTTGCTTTATGTAACAGATAACATCCTGAAATATTAAAAATCTAATTTGTAAAATAAGGGGTATATTCCCAATATTTAAAGTTCTGAGATTACTCATTTTTATTTTTCTTTGGTCCATAATACTTGGGAAAACCAAGGCTTTGGGCTTTATGCTTCTATTTAGACAACAGACATATCAAGAAATTTATGTACCCCAAACATTTAAATACAACAGAGGCACTATTATTTAAGGGATCCCAAAATAAATACTTCCACTAAAAGTATTATTCACTATTTTTTATACATTTGTTTTCAATAATATTCACATCAAGCCTTGATTTCATAGGACCCATCTGCATTTTGAAGAGTGCCCCAAAAAATTAAAAACCAACAAGGGAAAAATCAAGTGTGCACTTAGAGTTTGTATGCCAGGGGAAGAGCTAAAAAGGGGTGGGTGCTGAGATAACTAAAATCTCAGTGCTCTCTGGACAAGGGAAAAACCATGCTGGGTGTTTCCTGATGTCTATCAGAGCCTCGCCTACACTTTCTCTCAGTGACTCTCCCTTCCCCTAGCCATGAATACCACCTCACTGCTTAAGACTCCAAAACGACATCAATTCCAACCCTCTGCTCAGCCCAGGCATCCACCCCACAACTACTTAACACTTGCTTACATCTCAGCGTGAACTCCGGTTTTTGTCTAGCCTGCTCCTGTCCCAACGTTTTGGCAGGCGTCTCATCTCAGTCATCAATGCTTGTTCTTCTCGCTTAAACCTCCATGTTCAAGCCATCTGCAAGTCATGTTGCCTCCACTTCCAAAGCACAGCGAAGAGTCTCACTTCTCTCGCCACTCTGGGATCCTACTCCAGCCCATCTCTCCCCCAGACTTCACCAGGGGCTCCTTACTTCTCCCCCATTCTACTCTTACCTCTCTCCAACACATTCTACATAGACGGTGAGATTTTTTTTTTTTTTAACAGAAAAAAAAATCTAGTCAGGCCACTTCCCTGCATAACATTTCACCCATAAAACCCAAACTCATCAGCAGTTCTGACTGCCTTGATGACCTCGCCCTGACCTACTGCTCACCGGCTCCAGCCACCTTTCAACTCCTCAGACACACCAATTTCATTCCCGCCTCAGGGCCCTACTCCTGCCTGCCCTTCCCTGCTACTCCCCATTCTTTAGGGCTCACAAGGTAACACCACCCTACCTATGTAGATTTTCCTTCCTCCGACTGCCCCGACCTCCAATATCTTTGCTATTTGTTCCTTCTTCCTTTTTGTTTCTATTTGTTTCTTTTCTTCCATTAACCACGTTCTTGTTTTAACTTATTAAAATTTTGTTTGTTTCTGCCAAGAATCTGTGAACTCCATGAGGAGGGACTGTCTGATTTACCAATATAATACCTAGCACTCAGTGCTGTGTTCAACCCATGCTGAAGCAGCAAAGATGACGGCAAAGATAATGCTTCCTGCTATGTGTGCCAGTCACTCCAACAGGGCTTTGTGTGTTACATGGTTATAAATATATTTGCTTTTATAAATATATCAGGATAATTCTACACCCTCTGAGACAGGCCCTATTATCATTCCAATTTCTAGATGAGGAAACTGATGCACAAAGATGCTAAGTAATTTTCCCAAGGTCACACATTTAGCAAATCGGGGACCTGGACTCCGACCTACGCAGTAGGCAGCCAAATATGTTTTGAATGGATGAGTGGATGAGTGAATTGGTTGGGGAACGGCAGAGCGGAGAACGAACGGCCTTTTGACCAGGTGTGTGCAGAGGTCCCCTGTGCATACCTTTTCTCATTCCACCAAAGGGGTCCTTGTTGGGCTCGTAGGGCATCCTGCCCATCATGTCTGGCATACTCATGCCTTGCTGGTATGGGGCATTGGGAGTCATGGAGTTCCGTTTTGGGAACGACGAATCACTCACGTCTGAAAATGGGTCGTGCACACTGATTGTACTGCTTCTGAAAAGACACAACAGATGAAAGCTTAATGATATAGCAGAAGTTACCTCCAAACATGGTATTCAGAAAATAAACCAATATTGAAATATGTAAGTACAAAAATCATCTAAAATAAATTACATGGCTAAAACTAGTAGTAATCAACATTTAAAAACCTACTAGGGAACACCATTTCCTCTCTTTATCAAGTTTGATCAGAAAATCAAGCAGTAAATGAATCTGATTTTGCACAGCTCCCGGAGCTCTTCTGACATACCTTCCACCTTGCATCGGGGCCATCTGGCCGTGAGGGGTAGAGGCTGGAGTGGGCGGCTTCAGGTCACCCGGAAGCTCTGCCATTGAATTGCTGCCGGTTGACTGGGGCGTCTGCGGACCTTGCAAGGACCCTGAGTTAGCTGACAGGAACAGTACCGAGATAAAATGGGAAAAAAAGCTGGAGGTTATCAAGTAAGCTCATCTTTGATAGGTACAAAAAAAATAAAAGACATCATCTTATGAAAACTGGTGATGATGTCCATTGCTGATAAAGATATGGTAAAATTAGTTGCTCTTACATTGTTTATGGTGAAAATCAGTTTTTTTATTTTTTTTTATTATTTTATTTTTATAATAATAATTTATTATTATTATTTTATTATTTTATTAGTTTTTTATTATTTTTTTTAAATTACGTGGTAACACACTTCATTTGCTAGCTATAGAACAGGTTTATACCTTTTGATGGGGCAACTGCTTTCCTAGGTATTTATCCCAAGAAAATAATCTAATAAAAGAAAGCTACAGGCCGAAAAATGTTTATTCTAGTGTTGTTTATACTGGAGATTATCTAAATGTCTAAGAATAAAGAAAAAGGGGTGACAATTTTGGATATCAGTTTGATGGACTGTTGTGCTATGCTGGAAAAAAATGAGAAAAATTAGTTCTGGGTCCCAGGCAATGAGAAATCTTGACGTTGAAAAGCGATGATACAAATTAGTAATGAGCCTGATGTCATTTCAATGCTTTCTCACGTCTAGATACGTCTATGCTCTGCCATTAACAACACAATCATTTTTGGAGCTGCGAAATCAGATTTGTTATTAAAGACACAGTCATACTGGTTCAGAGTTCTTTAATGTAGTTATCAGAGTTCTAAGATTTGGCTTTAACTATATGCAGTTACATTATAATAACAGCACTCAACTGAGCAGATCTGTTCAAAGCTTAAGGAGAAATCTTGAAAAAGTTAACCTCACCTTCTAAGAAACAATATTTTAAGGGTTCCTGTTTTATCCTCCACAGTATAATCAGTCTTCAGCACATTAGATGTTCAATAGATATCGTGTCATTTATTAATTAAACAAATATTTAATGAATGAGTATGTGCCTACTATATTTTAGGCTTTTCTATGTCTAGATACACCAGAGTGCCAAACCAACAGAGAAGACAAAAGTCTCTGCCTACATGGAGTTTATAAGTAAATACCTTCCAAACTATAACAAATGGAGGCATTACTGGCTACTTGTAAATAATATTTTGTACTCACAGTTCCTTTCATAAGAAGTTCTCAAAGCTCACCACACTTTCTATTAATCACATTTTACTTTAGAGGAAATCGAGGTTAATCAATCAATGGGGATTATAGAGTGAGCTACGAAGGAGTCAGAAATGGAAACAAATACATCACATAAACTCAGGAAGCATCTGTTAAATTCAGATATTTCTAGCGAGATCTGAAATGGATACTGGAATGGCCGGTTGGGAGAATGGACACTGGAATGGCCAATGGGGTTAAATACTCTTGTGTGTCCACTCCTGTGCCCCAGGACCAGAATGACTTAGAAAAGTTCCCAGTAACTGATGCTAACAAACCAAATTTTGGTGAAACAATGAAAATGCATATTAAAAAGTAGATTGTTATAAAAAGAAAAAAAAAAGCAGTGCCTTTTATACATGTATCAGGATAATTCTACAGCCGTGACTACTCCCACAGAGCTGGCAGAAGAGAAATAAGAAATAACTTGCTTCTTAAATCTTAAATAGTAACAGACTCCAACTTAGCTTGCACAGCTTCCTTGGAAGCATGGCTCACAAGGCTATGATTTCAGAATGACCCTTATTTACAAGTATTCACATTTACAGCTAATAAAAAAAAAAAAAAGGAAAAATTCTTCCCTCTTGCCAGTGTTTTTTCCTTTCCTCTCAGGAAAAAAAAATATGAATGCAGCTTCTTGAAACTCCTCTAATAGAGGAGGTTGGCATGCTCTCTAGGATATCCCTACCTTTTGCCAGAAGCTACAAATGTATACTCTAAAGTAAACAATGGAAAGGTTATTGAAGGTTAAGTACATTCACATGCTTCAGACTGTACAGCCAGACTTCTAGCTGGGAAGATAATTTACCCAGCACGAACCTCGTGCCCTAGTTCTGGCTGGGGTTGTGGGAGGTAGGGTGGGGAGAGGACAGCCTGATAGGTCCCAGGTCTACAGGGACTTGAGGTCAATCAGAGGGCACCTTTGTTTATAATCCTAACCCCTTTCCATTCATCTTCTGCTGAGGGTTCCCTAGTTGGATCTATGACAGGTTCTGTGACATCACCTGTCACTAATAATAGAAACTCAGGCAGCCACCTGCCAGCCGAGATGGATGGGTTTTTGGTTACTAATTGAATGCCAAGCCTCCTGACCTCCCCACCTCCCCTATCCCAGCCTGCTTACCCTGCTGCCAAGGCCACCTGGGGAGCCCACTCCTGCCACGAGTCATTAGAACTACTCCGCAAACTTTTATGGGTTCATTATAATGTGATCCCCACTGGCACCCTAAAGATGCAAACCACACTCCAAGGCCTAACCTAGGTTTCATTTGGGGGCCTGACTTCACCTACTCACTCTAGCACCCAAGGACAGTAACCTGGATCTCAAGCGTGGAAAACCACACACTCAGCAGTGACCCCAGTCATGCACCCACAAAAGGCTAAGAGGGCTGTACCTCCCAGAGGTTGACAGCAGTTAATTTTAGAGCCATCTTACAGAGAGGGATGACTTAGATCACTCTTAGCCCAGTGATTTAGTTATTCAGAGACGATTTTCAAAAAACTCTAGAACATTTCTTAGAAATCTTAGTTTAGCTTGTCTGGGGGTGCCTGCGAGGAATAAAGTACAATTATGTTCTTAGGAGAAAAACTGATTTCAAAGAACACATTTTTTTGCTGAAAATTAAGTTTTAAAAATGTTGTAATAAATGAAAGCTTGATGTGGCAAACTGGTGGGTGTGTATACTGTTTTTCTTCTATGAGAATAAAAATGTTTCAGAGACACTTTCCTCAATGACAGTACTGGAATCAGAGAGGCTATGTGACCCACAGACATCAGCGGAAGGCCTGGCTTGTCCTGTGGGATGGCATTGCTCACTCCCACCAGACCGGACTCCTGCGAGCTCTGTCTCCTGAGCAGTGTGGAGAACCCGAGAGAGATCACTTTGGGCCCCTGGGCCTATGCAGGATGCTTTCTGGGCTGTGCACTGACTTAATGGTTAAGACCAGGAAGCTTTATCACCTCCTGGTTCATAGGGCTTTGGCTCCATTTCTACTACTGAGAAGAATGTATTATATTGTAGGTGCATCTGCAATCCAAGCCCTTTCATGCAGTTAAAATGATCATGCTGCAGTTTAAAAAAAGGGGGGGGGGGTGGGCAGAGGAAAGAGCTGACGGTGAAGAGAACAGGCCCTCTCCTGTGTGACGTCTCTAGGCCTCAGCGGGATTCCTTGTACTGAAGCTATGCACACTGGGAGGGCTATTTTCCATACACAAGTGCACATCATTCGGTGACACAGGCTCTTTCCTGGCAAATAAAATGTACCTTCAGATCTTTGCTGACATCCCCACTTTGGTCCCAATACCCTACTGGGTTTTTATTTTGGAAAAATAGTTTCAAAGCTGTTCATCAGCAGCTTGTTTTACTCTGTGAACTGAATGTAATGTGAAATTTCAAAAATTAGATTTCACAGTTTTTAAGGTACACTGTAACTGGCAAAGGCTTTGAATCTTTAAGGGTGGGAGCTAGGGAGGACAATTTCTTCTTGTACCTAGTACCTATAGATCTAAATCTAGGCAGGTTCGCTACAAATGCACACTGGGCCCAAAAAGTATTTATGTGAGAGACCCTGACTGCCCCCACCCAGGCAGCAGCTGGAGGAAATAATTAGAAGGAAAACAATTCGTGTCTTTGTCTCATATGTGTAAACTTTTTACTTACTACAAAGGATTTGAGCTTAGTGGGTTCAGGAACACACTCTGGAGCCAGGCTCCCTGCGATCAAAGCCCCATTCTTCCACTCACTAGCTAAGTAATTTTGGGCAGGCTTAGATTCCATGTGCCTAAGTTTCTTCACAGATTTTTAAAACAGAACTATATGATAGGGCTGTTGTGAGGATTAAAAGATAAAGTACTTAGAAAAGGGCCTGGCACACACTAAGCGCCCAGGAGATGTTAGCTACTGGCTAGTCCTATTTGATCCTTACAACAAGCCTATGTGCTGGGAAGCAGCACACATTATCACTGCCATCTCAGATGAGGGGACCAAGAAACAGCATGGGTGGTAAGTGCTGACAGTCACAGAGCACCTTCCTCTGCAATGACTAACGGCCAGAAACAAGTATGAGAATGATCAGATGTTTCTGAGTGATGGCACCACCAAGAACTAAGGAGGATACAAATTTCTTCCAGCGTTTAATATTATAAGAAAATAACGATTTGGTAATTTCAAATTTAAAACCCGAACAGGTAGAACAAAGGAAAACAGGAGAACTGAAAAGGGCAGAAGGGTCTACAATAGTCGAGCAGAAAGGCAGGGGAGATGGCAAGTGTTGTTAACTGGTTTTGCTCATGAGCATTTAGGTGAACCACCGTTATTCCTGGGTAGTATTCTATAGACTCCTGACAAATTGAACCACCCTTTCTTAGAAATAGGACTTCATGGACCTTTGCCATGATAAGTTTGCTGAATTCCCTAAAAGTGAGTACTTGCTAGGCAGGGAACATTAAACTAAGTCTGCGTGTCACTATCAGGGGCTGAGCTGTTGCAAGCTAGCTGTTAAACCTGCAGGGTGGCAGTTTCCAGTCGTGCAAAAAAGGATTAACACGGGCTAATGGGGATTCTTATTTTGTATAGAGTTAGATGGAATAGTTTTAAGTACAGGTACAGGGAATAAAGGTATAAATAGCTTAGAATCCCAAAGTCTAGTTTGACTAAGTAAGGTAAAGGAAAAGAATGGTGCCTTCAAAGTGCTGCCCCCAAATGGCAATATCTCAAATTCTATTCTTTTCTTCCTTAAACACTGCTAACTGGGAGTCAACTAAATTTGAAAAAAAAAAGAAAGAAAGAGAAAGAGAGAAAGAAAAAGAAAAGAAAAAGAAATGAAAGAGAAAGAAAGAAAGAAAGAAAGAAAGAAAGAAAGAAAGAAAGAAAGAAAACAAAACCAACACCCTTCCTCTCAAAGAACCAAAGTTCTGTTTGCTTTACACTGACGTGAGCTTTGCAGAAGTGAAGAGAAGGGCATGCTCAGGAGTTTCCCCGGTCAACACCTGTAGCTCTGCCACTTACCAGGAGATGGCGGCTGAAGCTTGGGCTGCTTCTTAGCGTCCCCAGTGCTGAAGACTTCTGGCGGGGGCTCCTCCCCTCTTTCAATCTTGCACTCAAAGGCAAAAAGGTACTGAATATACTGCTTTTTCAGGGAGCTGGCCGCACTGCTCGAAGTGCCAACATTTAGGTTGGTTGCCAGCTCACGCCACTTCTTGTTTTTATTAACCTAGCAAACACACACACACACACACACACACACACACAAAAAAAAAAAACAAAAAAAACCCAGGATCACTGGTTTGCAGCAAAGTGGCTTGTTTAAAGCCAGGAGACAAAAAAAGCACTTAACGTCCTGGTTTACCTTTTTTTTTTATTTGCCTCTTTTAACTAATGCTCATTACTCCCACTCAGTAGTGCACAGACAGCATTTACAGTTATAAAACCATTAAGGAACCTGCTGATAGCTACATAAAAAGCATTGCTTGTTGAGATTCTTCTGCCTGGTGCATCCTTTAATGCCTTGCTCTCTTCCAGAGCCAGTGCTGCTCCTAGCCAGCAATTTATCTGTGTAAATGCACACCTTGCTCACACGTACCCTCATCCAAACTCTAATTTAAAAAAAGGGGGGGGGGGCTCTAAAATCTAATTTAAAAAGCAATCACAGCATCATTTTGCAATTTAAGTGTATGAGCACTGATACAAAAAAAA
This sequence comes from Choloepus didactylus, assembly GCF_015220235.1. Lineage (NCBI taxonomy): Eukaryota > Metazoa > Chordata > Mammalia > Pilosa > Megalonychidae > Choloepus > Choloepus didactylus. The sequence goes on along the minus strand of NC_051308.1, from coordinate 9,755,760 downwards.
AACCAAACAGAACTGTTTTCCTTCAAAAAGCCACAGTTCCCAGAAAGATGGACCTGTAACTCAGGCTCAAGGCCTTTTCTGGATGCTTTCCTGTGGTCTGACCCAAGGTGGTGGCGAGGCCCCGTTCAAGGAGGCCCCTGACTGAAGGCCCCGGTTCCCACCCGTGGCGGCAGCGTTGGGGCCCAGCTGGCTCCACTCACACGCTGCGTGACCCACTGGGCAGGCAGAGGGGCAGGGAGCCCTCCTGAGTGCGATATGGGGCTACTCAGGGGTCCTCCTGCATTTAGGCTGGAGAGAACAGAATTGCTAAAAAAGGAGAAATGAAATAGGGAAATCCTGAAACGCTATATTAAGATTCGAGGCATTATTTTAACCTTCGATTACAACTTGGGAGCAGAGTTATAGAAAGTTAAACACATGAGTGAAACATGAAGATCTGCAAATGCCTCAGGGAATATTTTGCTTCTTGATGTCTCCTAGATTGAGCAATGCGGTAAGGATAAAAGTGACAGTGGTTTTTAATGAAATTTTGAATTTTTGGATTTAAACTTTCTCACAAAGCTCTTTATGTCCATTTACTTAGCACTGAATGGTGCATAACGAACAAACTGCCGAAAGCTCATGGAGATGCTTGATGTTCTGCTGGCAGTTAATCCATGGCTGCACACAGCAGGCTTGTGGACTGCTTCAGAGTCGGTCAATGGAGCGCTGCCTGGGACACCCTGAAAAGCCAGGGCTGGCATTGACAACCACATGGTGCAGCAGCTGCTACCAACCACATCTGCTGGCCCACCAGCAAGGGGATGCCTCTGACGGTGCCAGCCAAGCCTCTCACCATTGTGTCATTCAGCTACAGTCACCTAATCCTCACTAGCGAGGCAGCTAAGATTCTCATTTGCAGACCCAACTTGGTAACACACCCTGTCAAAACAGCCACAGTGAAGTATCCAGACAACATGTACTATTATTTGATGAGCAAAATCCAATTGTTTTAGCAGTCTGGGTAATTACGAAAAAAAAAAAAATCTATGTGAAGGGAGTCTGGGGGCAGAGGAGAAAGCTCAGGGGTCTGCCTCATGCCATTTAGCATCTGACTAGGCAAAGCACTGAAGCACACCCCAGTTGTCTCATTTGTAGGTGTTATTTCCTCAATGGGATGAGCCACCTAAGGGCATGGCCGAGAACAAGGGCTCCTCCTGCAGGCCCCCACAGTCATGTCCAACCGCTCCTGGTCTTCATGAAGCAGATGGCTAGCGCCTGGGTCCTTGGCTGCTGGTGTGCCCGCCTGGACAGGGAGGTGGTGCTCCCCCTGGCCTGCATATAAGCAATGCCTTCCACCTATCAGGGCCGGGTACTGAGAATGTCTAAAGCTCCCCAGGGGATTCTGATGTCTAACCAGGCTTGAGGACTCTGGTAGATGGCAAGAGTGCACATTTTGGAATCAGACAGATCTGGCCCCGAGAGGGACCCTGGGCATCAATATTGCTGTACTTAATTTTGTTACAGAAGAGTATCCGCATTTATTTTTGAGGGCTATCGATCCCTTCATGTTATGGGTATTTAAAAAGACGAACACAATGACCAACGTGAAGCCCAGTGCCCAGTGTGTCGTAAGCACTCACACGTTATCCCCCTTTTTCTATTATAGGACATGTCCATAAAACCAGACTAGGTACCAAAACCAGGGCTGGGACAAGGGTGAGGTGCCCAGAGGAGAGCTGAAGGAGGCACCGCCTCTCAGAGCTGTGCAAGCCAGGGGTGGTACTTTCACATCCCTGAAAATGAGGGTGTCCCCCCATCCTGCACCCCAGCTGACTCTCCTGCCCCAGCCTAGTCTCAGCCCTGCTAAAAAATAACAACACTGGCTCCTTCAGTTTCCCAGGTTATTATGGACATGGTTTTAGAAGTCTGACTGTTTTCATGACAAATTTCTCTGAATAGAGGGAAATGGTGAATTTGATTTATATCTGAGCTAGACCATTAATTCAGCCATTCACAAAACATTTTGGAGTGTTTACTATGAACTGCTGGCAGATTCCCCAGAATTCTAAAGCTGTAAGGGAACCTTAAAAATATTTTAGTCCAATGGTCTCATTTTACAGAGCAGAGAGCTAAGACCCACACAGGTGATGGGCCCGGGCACACAGTGGTTGGCGGCAGAGCTGGGGCTCCCAACACCCCCTGCCCCCCGGGCATGGGGCCCAGGGAGGGGTGGTCCACGGCCCCACAGGCCTAGTTCTTTCTTTGTGAGGGGAAAAAAAACCTTTCAATCCATATAGTCAAAGAAGCCACAATAAGAGCTTATATATAATACTTCCTTATCCCTTCCTTCCTCCATTCTTACCTGTGCCAAGCCTCCGATCTCTTTGACGCACACATAGAGTCGGAACAGGTCCAAGGGCTTCTTGCCCACAGCAGGCAGACTTGACACAGGGGAGCCTCTCTCCTCCATGAAGGTGAGGTACCGGTCGACCCACAGCTTTCTCTCTGGCTCGTTCCCCAACTCATATACCTTTGTGATCTTTTCCCCTGTGGTGGTGGATGAACTGGACTTCTAGTACCCAGAAGGAGCATTGGAGATGGGGCAAGGGTGGGCAGAGGGAAAGGGAGGAAGGTGAGAAAAGAGTAATGAACTCCCAATTACAAGAAGAGAAGAAATTAAAAAACTACTGCTATCACACCACAGTTAGGAATGAAGGCTACTAGTTCAGGCACAAACTATACATTGTTTTAATTAAGAATTTACTTCGACTTTAAATAAAGGGCCCAAACTCCCCCTTTTATACACTTAAAAAACAAAAGAAAATGGAAAAATCTTTTTTAATTTATTGATATAAGCGTTGAATCTCAGAAGGCAAGTTTCCAATAATGCCTTACACCACTTTTAAAAATAAAAGAGTGTTCTCCCCTGGAATTATCACAGTGAAAAAAAATTTCACAGGTAATAGTATAGGGCCCAATGAACTATATGGGGCCCAATGAACTATATGGGCCCCTACTTTTCCTTGTTGAAAAAAGATTGGCTAAAGTGTATCTTTCATTAAAACTAAAATCATATGGAGGAAGAGCAAACACTTTGTACTTGCTGAAAGATATAAGGCAGGACACAAGTCACAGGAACCAGTGGTAGGGGCGCTATGTTCACTTGGGAGTTCTTATCAACTAAGGGCCAGTTCAAGTTCTGACATTTACTCATGATAAGCAGCCTTCCCTATGTAAGATTTGTAGAACTCCTCTGTCAGGGTAAGGGGTTATTAAGTAATTGATTTCTCAAAACAGTCATGCTTTAAGCATGAAACAACATGCTACTTCATATTTTCAGCCCATCTATGGATAAACATCTACATTTGTTTTTAGGCATGTGTTTATATTTTCCTATGGTTTGTATTGATGCTCTAATTCTTGGTCTTTTATTATCTACAAGACACACTTGCTACTTAAATTGTAAAGTTGCTATTTCTGCACACTTGAAGCACAGGTAGTATTTTTAGGCCTTGAATGGCCCAATTGTGTTTTTTTTCCCCTTTCTTTATTGTCCCTATATTTATAACAGTATTTGTATATTTATAAAATTGGCACTGCTGGGGTGACTGTGCAAAATCACTTCTAAGTTCTTGAAAAAGAATTCCTTAGAACAATACTGTACTTCATTCACTCAAGCTTACTTACTAGGTTATCATTTGCAACACACAGCCATTATTTTAGACAGAACTCTTCCTCTTTTCCATTATACTTAACTGAACATAATTTTAAACATATTGCTGAAACCTTTTTAGTTAAATAATATGATTGCCATTGAGGTTAGATTTTTTCCTTGTTTAACAGAGTGAACCCCAGTAAAAGCAGGGCCCTGAGCAAGGCTGCTTGAGAATGAGACAAAGCTCATGAGGTGGCGGCTTTTCCCTCCAATTAACAGGAACTGCGCCCAAGGTATTTTTGCTGAAAATTTAAGCCTTCAAGCTTTAGGATTATTGAGGCATACAATCTTCATGTCAAATATATAACAACAGGAAATACAGTTGAGGTAAATAAAAAAATGAACAACGGTAGGGCAAAAAAAACAGTGTGATCTTTTTAGAATTTATTTTGGTGCTGAGGTTAAAGTGCAGGTCACTTCAAAAAATTACTTTAGTTCAGATCTTAAGAATACATACATTTTCTTATGTATATGTCTATACATCCATATACATACTTAGAATACAGAAAACACTATAGACCCAAGTGATAAATTTTTAAGATATATGTGCCAGACACTATTACCCAAGGGATACCTGAAAAGGAAAAGAAACTTATAATACATTTACAACAGATTCTCAAACTGATAACATTTTGAAAGTTTTACCATCATTAAGAGGGTAGTCATTAACAGGAGATTTCTAAATGCTATTGTTGAATTTTTTTTCTTTTGTGGAGGTACACTAAAAAAATAAAGGTCCAATGTTTTTCAAAAATGACAATTAGAAAAATAACACAAGGAAAAAAGGATTATCACCTAAAAACAGTTTTTTAAAAAAGTTCCCCTTTGCATTTCATTTGTGAAAAATTAAGAGGTAAAAGTTTGAGGTTCAATTTAAGGATGACAGAAAGAAAAACAATCACTTTCAACTCAAAATTACTCAGAATAGCTCTATCAACATCTTGAACTTAAGATACAACTGCTCGTTTCTGGCTCTGTCCTTTTTAAATCCAAACCAGGTAATGGTTTTGGATGAACAATTAATAATGAACTTAGCAATGGGCCCACTGAATTATGTGTTCCTACATATGAGACAACTGGATTTTTGTAACTGGAAACAGGCCTAAAAATTATAATTTTCTTCATCTGAATATACATATTTTAAATTTTCTCATCTTTCTTTGTTAAATTAACTTCTACATATCTCCATTGGTTCTCTTATAAAATTGGAAAAGTTCAATGAAACTAGTTTTTAATAGAATAGTTTTACTTTTCATGATGTTTAGATCTTCAAAAAAAAAACACAACACATTTTCATGGCACCATAACACAGAAAAACGCAACCCTGTGTAAGTGAAACGGTCAGGCCTCGGTTTCCTCCCAAAGCCCGGCTCGCTGCTCAAATCAGGCCCTCACTTCCAATCACTGAGCACACGCTTGTTTCTCCTTCGCAGCACTGTGCACATTTTGCACGTGATTGCGTGTTTGACATCCACACTGTCGACTAGGCAAAAAGTTCCCCATGGTGGGACTCGTGTTGATTTCGAATTGCCAGTACTCAGCACGGTGCCCTGCACGCCGAAGGTACAACAGACACTGTTCTATGAATAAATACTTAAGTGGATGAAAAAGGCTGGAGAAGTCTGGGGCTATTCAAACACAAATTAATCGCTGATTAAGATACTCTACAGAAAAGGACTGGAACGAGGCAAGATGCCAAGTATCTGTGCAGGACAACCTAAGAAGACTGAGTCTGGGCATGGGATGGTGCCCATCGCCAGTGTTTCAGGTTTTGACCTCCAACCCAAGGTTTGCTTATTAACTGAATAAGCAAATCTGTTAAAATACAAAAAGGGTGTTAAAAAACTCAAAAGTCTTAGGAAATAAAAAGCCCTCTCTTATCACTCATCGGGCTCAATACTAGCTTTTTTGTTCATAGACTTCAGCCATGGTGTACCCTTCGGATAAATGTCACTATTGCTCACTCTACTCACTGACAAGGGGCAAACAGACTTTTGTTGGTTGACTTTTCCAGGCCAGTAAGGACAACCTGGCATTCTTCAGTGTTGTTAAGAATCATCCCCTACTGTTCTGAAATTGCTACTGTCTATGTGGAGGTAAGAAAAAAGAAAGTGAAAAATTACAGCAAGACACGATTATGGTGTCACAAGTGTTCTCCTTGCATGTAATTTAATTAAGTCTGTATGTATATTTTCCCTCAAGTCTTAGGCAGATTTACATTTCAGCAGCTTTTCCATATGCCTGGTAATATGTGTAAATGCAAATGTTTGTTTTTATTTTAGAATGTTTTATAACAAAACAGTGTTGGTCCGTAATACACTTTCCAAGCATGGAACATCTTTACATTTGGTCCATTTCAAGCCTGCTGTTACACAGGCTTTATTAGGGACACTGCTAAAAGCAATTTTAAGTATCAGACTGAAGGTCTACCTCAGAAAGAGCAGTTAAAGATTCCTGAATTGCATGTTTGCAGTGATTTGATAGCAGAGGTATCTCTGAGGCCCTTCATTTACAATCTCCTTTGGTCCCCCTTCTTGAATTAGCATCTCATTCAAAAAAGTGATCTGTTTTCTCAATGCAGAGCGAGTCTCACATTTTCCATTACTAACCACAGCTTCGCTTGTCCTCAATCTACCCCTGGAGCCAGAGGTTTGCTTATAAATTCTTGCACATAAAAAAATTTATGATACAAGAAGAGACGATGTATGGAAAAAAGAGAAAAGTGAAATATGACTTCAAATATAATTGTATTATAATAAAAAAGAAGTCAACAATTCAGTTTTTTTCTTTTCTAAAATTTAAGTAGAAAATGGGATTTTATAATACTTTCCTACAGGACTTACAGGGATGGAGATAATGTGGCCAGCAAGAGAAAATACAATAAATAATCATTCTTTATAATTTAAAAATTAGCAAGGTGGTGTTTTAAAACCTAACATGATCTATTAGAATTCCTAATATTCTTAATTATAATCTTAATGTTTTTAAGACTATTATTTTCAACTGCTGGAATTCTCCCTCTGAGCCAATATACAAAGGTATCTGAAAAGCCAAACATAAGTTCCACCTGTTAAATCTAGAGTACTACTGATTCAAAAAATGCTTTTCCTATGATTAAAAAAAGAAAACAAATCCAAACAAACAAACAAAAAAAACCCAGGGTAGATTATGGGAAAATAAAACATGATATTGGCTGCCTTCTGAGACTCAAAGCAAATTAACACAATGACATTAAAATTAAGGAGTTGCACTCTCCCTTCCTATTGGTTCTGTTTAACCCATCCTAGAAGTATTTGACATTTCATCTTGGTTGTTGCAATAGTGAACCGTATCTCCACAGAGACGGTAACAGTGGATATCACCCTCTCCTCCTCTGAAAAGGAAAAGGCTGGTGTGAATTTTACCAACATTTACTGGAACAACCAACTCTTCAAACCTTCAACTCTGTTTAAACCAGTTAATGGATAATTAATAGCAGCCTCCTTACTAGGTTTTGACTAGATTGCCAGAATCTGCACAGATTCTTCTCCCCCAACAACTTGCTTTTCCTGAGCTGTGTTCTTCAATACTTCGTCTTACAAAAATTAGGGTGTTAATTAAGTCTTCTTTGCAAGTAATTGCATGGTAAGGTTTTTTTTTTTTTTTTTAAAGATCTTTTGATTCCCTATATGAATGCAAAAATAAAGGTTTCTACAGCACCATTACTCTTTTTTCTTCTTCTTCCTTTTTTTAATGGCAAGGAATTAATTTTTTTAGCAGAAAAAGGAAGGCCCAGATCTAAGTTCAGAAGAACATTAAGGCTAAACTTTTTTTCCTTATACTTACATTCCCATTTTTGTTTTTTATATTTCATATGAAAATGACTGCTTAATTTCAAGATTATCAGCAGTATTGTGCAGGATGCAATTTTTCTACCTCAACTCACTCTAACATAATTATACATTGTTTATCTAAAAGTGGCATTCTAAATATTCACATGCATTAACATTTCTACAACTTTAATTTCAGACAAATGGACTGAAACAAAGCAGAGCTAGTATTAGGCTAAACTGTGCCCAGATTGTAACATTTATATTTTTAGGTAGGCAGTTTTGAAATCAGATGTTTCATATAGAACTTCTCATGAAAGATTTAGCTCTGGGGCCAAACTTCTCATTTACTCTATGGCTGCTATTAGTTCCCATGTAAATGAAGAAGCATCTCATTTAATAAAAAATCTTCTGTAAGTGCACAAGAGATTAGACATGTAAACAAAGTCACTTGGGTGAAGGAGTTTGGACCCAGTAACACAATCTGCATGCTTCATATAGAAATGTTTCTTTACAACAGCTGTTTCATTACCAGAAATCAAGCTTTACTCATTTTATTACTAATATAATTATAAATAAAGAAAACCCTTTCATGGGTAATGAAGAAAAAGTCTTATAAAACAAATAAACAAGCAAGCATTAAAGTAGAATTAATTATCAAAAAACCCCCAAAAAACAAACCAAAAAAACCCCACAAAAAACCAGAGCCACTTACAGGGCTTGATGGAGTCTTTGGCCAGCCTGGGCTGCTAATGCTATCACTTTCATCTCCATGAAATGAGGAGATGCTAGCAGAGCTGGGGGACATTGGGGAAGGGACTGGCAGGTTGCCTGGGGTTGGGGGCTGAGAAATACCCTGAGAGCTGTAGCTATCCTGTGGTAGAAGAATAAAAAAAAAAAAAAATGACAAAGGTAGGGCAAACTTTATTAAAATAACAAAAAGCACATCCAGTTTAACAGACTAATTTTTTATATATAATATACATACATATATATATATATATATATATAAAGAAAAACATGTACAACAAACACACAAAAACACACACACAGAAAGTTATTAAAACAACATTCTTAATTAGTATAATCTGGTAAGTTTGCTGGATGCTGGACAAGGCCAAGAAGCCACCATGCTTGCTTCAAGCTTACATGGAATGCTAAGCATGGGATACCCTTTATGAAAGAAAGGAGAAAAAAAAACAAAAAACAAAAAAACAAAAAAGCTGTTCACCTTATTTATCAAATAAGGCAGGAAAGCAAAATATTAAGTATGTTGTTGCTGAGGCGGCCAAAACAGGAAGCTATAAACTGAAGGCAGAGAAAATGGCTGCAAGTGTCAAAACCAGGCAAGACCCTTTACTTCTCCCCACCCCAAAGCCTATTTCTTAGGTTGGTCCTTGTCCCTCCACCCCTCTCCCCCACCCCAACCGTGAGTTAAATGCCGTAAGAACTAGTAACTTTCAGATCCACACCATGAAGGGGGTGGGGAAAGAAAAGAAGGCTACAAACATGTTGCACAAAATGAAGCATGCAGAAGAGAGGAACCAACGGAAAAAAAAAAAAGTGTAGGCCAACACCAGAGAAGAGAGAGCAACATGGCAGCTTTCTGCGCGGAGGACCCAGCACCACGTGCAGAGGCGGCGGAATACCTTGGACTTGCTCTCGGGTTGTGCAGTGCCTTCTTCTTTACCGTCTGCTTTGAGAGGCACGGGCAATTTGGACTCACCAGGAGATATCATATCTGCAAGACCCATAGATGCTAATCGAAAACAGGAGAAAGAGTTCAGGATTATACATGTCATTTGTCAGACTGTGCTCCCACCAACACAAGTCACTGAGTGAAGCATGGGGCACCTGAATTTCCCTTGAAGGAAGAAAAAGAAAAAGAAACAAGAAACTAACTTGGAGCATGCTAATCTCTGAAATCTAAACAGCATCACATTCTGGCAATCCGTTTTTATCTTAAAAAAAAAAAGTAATCATTCTGTATACTTGAGACCCAAATCACTGAAGGTCAACTTATATCAATATGCTACTTTCAGAATCATTACAGGTTTAGGAAGAGTAGCTGATAAGTGGAAATAAGCCAAATGTTTAAACTGCTCATCAGGTGTTGAGAGCAAATGCTGGCACATGTGAGTATTTTTTACTTGAGTACTGGAGGATTTAGTGGCTTTTTAATTTCCTAAATTCATGTAATCTATAGTTTGCAAAATCATTTGACATTTTATATTGTTTCATTTGAAATCTTATCTATCATGTGTGGTCTGGTCTACAATAAAGGAAGATCAAAACAACAAATGGCTTCAAAAAAAAAACAACCATCAAAAACACATTTTTGAAGAAAAGGGTTTCTAATTATTTTGCAATGGGGCTGGCATCCTTTCAATCTGGCACGGAGCCTTCGACTCAGGCCTGATGCCCACACCTGCCCAGAGGTCACCAGCACCCGTTTTCTACCTCGAGGCACAGAACTCAATCTACTCGATCTCAACCTACTCCCATCCAGGCTTTAGAATGGAAGGTGATTATTCACTAAAGAACTAATTGATTTATACACATTTATTGCAAATGAATTTTCAGGTTAAACATATGGGTTTAGATTTCTTTTTAAAGGAAGAGGTAGGACTTGAAAGAACAAGGCTACAGTAGGGCATCAGTGCACATATCCAGGGGATAGCAGCTTAATTTCTACAGAACCCCACCGTGAAAACCATCTGCACAGCACTGGGCTGCTGGGGACTGTAAGTGAGACAACCCAAACAGATGTGTGAGAGGGAGGGAGGGATGGAAATAGAAAGGGAGAGGGGATTTTAGAGAGAGAGAGAGAGCCTTATAAACGAATGGAAACCAGAAAGTATTCCTATTTCAAAATAAAGTAAACCTGCTGTTTTATGAACAGGACCCATTTTACATTCTGCAAATGAAAACGCTGGCTCAACCAAGGCAGCACACATGTAGCATAATGTGCCTAAATAAATAAATAAATAAATAAAATAAATAAAAGGCTCCCCAGATTGCCCACTACAAAATGATTATTGCACATATTCATGTATTACTATGTTTTAGAAAATAATTAGCTTTAATTACAGCAGTGAGAGTGTGAGCAGGGCTCTAGCGAATGAGCTGGCAAGCTTTGTGGTGCTAATTTGCTAATATCTTTAGCATCTCTGCAGGTTGAGACCATAGGTCCTGCCAAGACAGCCTGCCCTGCCACGTGCTCCCGAGTTTACATCAGCACGCGCCAGAATGCAACTCTGAAATGCCTGTATTTTCCATGGGCACATTGGCTTGTTTTTCAAAGCCCATTTGCAGCCCAGTCAGCCCTTAAAGTCATCACAACACACACAAATCATAATTGGGATGCTTTTCCTTTTTTTTCCCCAAATTACTTTCAATACTTAGACTTTAAGAACTGGAACAAAAAGCTTTTTCAAGTGATGCAGCTGCAGAGAAAAAAATCTATTGGGATCAGCTAAAAATGCTGTTATTTTTGTGAATGTGAGAAACCTCAAAAAAGCAGCTGAGAGATATTACACCAAGAAGACTGCCTAGTTCAAAGTGGTGGATTGCTTTCATGCAGTTTTAGCTCTGAGGTCTAGTAAGAAAATGAATTAGTAAATCCGTACATTAAGAAACACCCGTTGTAGAAGAATGGGAGAGAAAAAAAGCAGAAGACTGTGGGAAAAGGGGCTTCTTTATGGAAGTGCACATGTCCTTGCTAGTTATTCACAGAGGATTCAAAGGAGCCACAGCAAATACAATTCTAGGGCAACTGGTAAAGTCCTTCTCGAAAGCTTATAACTAATAGTTTTGTCAGTATTTATAATAAATTATGCCTAAATAATAATTTAGAAAAATAGGAACAATAATAATATCCTATGTCATATAGTAAACACACATTTGATGCCTACAAAAGCAAGTATAAAGAAGTAGACTAATATGCATTATGATAACCAGCAACAATAATTTATACTGATTTAACAATCACTTAGATAAACATAAGCATGTATGTTTGGCTTGAAATTCCCCAAATTTCATTCTCTATTATATATTTTAAAGTGGGAACATATTTAAAAATTTTATGTAACAAAAACTATGCATATTAAAATGGGTATGCAAATATAAAAACTGTCAAGTTTCATTGCTTTATTATTTTGAGATTCATAAGGTTTGAATTTAGAGTAATAGTGTTATTTTGTTCTCCTGCCTTATTCTCCTGCCTTACAATGTACATTTTATTTTACTAAATGGATCATAAGGTCTTTTCTCAAGTGGCTTTTCCTACTCCTTATGTTGAAACGTTTATTTTTGACTTCTTACCAGAATTCTCAATGAATCACTGCAAAGAGCCATCTGCCTCCCAGGGCAAGGGAACTCCAGGGACACTATTTTCTCCTTTCTCCAAAGAGAAAGACCACCATTATTATAAAGGATGTGTTAAATCAAGGTACTGTCCTTTCTCCTACAGACATTGGTAATCCAGTATGTAATGTTCAGACATAAAAGGGGGCTGTAAAAAACTGTGAAGGCAGAAAATACTGCATGAGTTCTGTAAATACATTTCAAGCACCAGCCTCTGACTGTACAGTTGCAATTTAAGAGCTGGAAAATTTCTTAAAGTAAGTCTGGGTCAAGGTCCCAAGGCAGCTACTCCACACTGGATTTAATATATTCAAGAAGAACATAAAGATCATATGCCAGGAGTAAAGCTGAACTTAAACTTTTGTTCCCACTCATTCTCCCAATTCCTTTACTCAGTCTCACTACAAGGCTGTAGCATCATTCCCAGAAAGTGATAAAATAAGATCAGTAGCACACACACAGCTCTTTTCTTTTCACGGTAACATACCATACTCTGCAAAACATCTTATTCCTTGATTTGGAAAACTCGAAAGGGTCTGCCTATGTGTGCACATCTGTAGATGTTCACTCCTATTTTTATATATGGCAAATACATAAAGTATGCTGTTAACATAGTGCTTGGACAGGACAAAAAAAAAAAAAAAAGCTCAGAGATATGGTTCCCCTGCCCCGGATAAGCCGAGCCACACACTGTGCAGGGGCAGGGCCAGCAAGAGGCCCTGGGCAGCTTTGCGTGGCACCATATTCTCCATCAGCCCAGTATAGCCACCCCAAATAAACATGGGATCTGCTTACTATGCCTCGCTATTCAAGGAAAGGTTGCCAACTGACTTCTAACAAACTACCCCGACGCTTCCTAGAGAGTCCTGCCTAGAGACGAAGTCAGCAGCTGCTGGTTGCTCTGGTACAATTTTGGTACACATTTGCCCACAGCTGAACAAATCTGGGTTTCATAATTCATCAAGTCCTTCATTTGGGGGGGGAGGCAAGGAGACTGTGCAACATTACACCTAAAACCATTAACTTAGAGCAAGCAAGCAAACAAAAAACCCCCCAAAACCTTTACAAACTCCTCAGGCAATCAACCAGTAGCCATGGTGCTGAACACCTAAACTTAATTGGTGAATGCCTCAAGTCCCAGGACAGGAAACAGCTATCCATCTGGTTGACATATATTCTAGTTTTGGAAATCTTTTTTTTAATTCCAGAATATAGCAAATTATGTGACAAACAGCTTATGACACACAAAGCTAGCAGCAGCTCTGCCAGGAGACTGAGTAACATAGCTCTAAATCAATGTTTCAAACTTCAGCATGCATATGTAACAATTACCAGAGGAGTTTGTTAAAATCACAGACTTCCTGGACCCACTCTCAGAAATTGTGATGGGAGCCCAGGAAACCTGACTGGTTAATAAGCTTCCCAGGCAATTCTGAAGGAGGTGGTTCTTGATTCTTGAGAACCTCAAAGGAAGCCAAGGGTATTCATGTAACTGACTTTTATCCCTCGTCAGGACTACTGGAGCCAGTATAACCCGTGCTGGTAGGAAACGAGGAAGACAGTCTGCATTTGAGAGTGAGCAATGCTAGGTTAGCAGACAGATTCTTACTAGAACCTGACCCGGGTTCTGTGCAGGAGGCACAGGTTCATTCACCAGCTGATGGAAATGTCCTACATTTTGTAGAGTGACTTCTGCTGAGGCAAACTCAGAACCACAGATGGTAGAGTACTGTTTGGAATTTAGATTTCTACTTTAAGATGATGGTTTACATACAGACAAGGCTATGACTAATGAATATTATAAAACTGAAAGCAAATGAATAAAATCTAATTAACAACACAAGTATCGTAGAAGGGTATATTTATCAAGGTTCTACATGACTTGTGATTTCGTCCACAGTAAAAAATAATTCTAACCTTTTCATCCAAATCATTAAAAAAAAAAAAAAAAAAAAAGGCCCTTTAAAAGGGAAAAAAAGAGAAATTCCCACTGCTTACCATCCTACTTCTCTTGGCATTTTAAGTGAAGAAATAGTTGTCACATTCATACTCACACTGACTCCATTTAAATAATTACTTGCTCAATGAAGCCTGTAACAATTTGTCACTACACAGGAGGATTTTTTTTGGCCCTGTACACAGTCTACGACACAACTGTTTGCACTCAGCAAAGAGAATGCTGGAATGCCAGTTCTCTGGGCTGCTAACTGAGGTGTGGGAATCCCACAGCCAGCCCTGGCCATCTTCTGTGTTTCTTCACTTTACATTTTCTCTGATGGAGAAAGTGATGTGTCATTAGCACTGGCACTTTATTCCCATGGGCCCAAACCAAGCAAATGGATGCGATGATGATCCAGGCCATTTCTGGCACGTCTAGACCGAAATTCTCAATAGGAATGACACTGTCAAGTTCTGGCTTCCTTTGTCATCCCTGTTTCCTTTTAGAGATTGTAACAGTTATAGCAGAAATCACAGGTACCTATCAATAGATACACAGTAAATGCTAAATCGTCAGCACTCCTTGGACGTGCTGGACCATTATTTTCTATCAGGTAGCACTTGACTTAATAAAGCTGGAATAAAATCATACAAATGTGCAGAGGAAAACTGGATGTTCAAAAAAAAAAAAAAGCTCAGAGATATGTTTCCTCTGCTGGATGAGCCGAGCCACGCACTGTGCAGGGGTAGGGCAAGCAAGAGGCCTTGGGCAGCTTTGCATGGCACCATATTCTCCATCAGCCCAGTATAGCCACCCCAAATAATGATAACTAGCAACAATAATTTACACTGATTTAACAATCACTTAGATGAACATAAGCATGTATGTTTGGCTTGAAATTCCCCAAATTTCTTCATTCTCTATTATATATTTTAGAGTAGGAACATATTTAAAAATTTTATATAATAAAAACTATGCATATTAAAATGGGCATGCAAATATAAAAACTGCATACTATTTTTAATGAACTGTTTTGAGGTTTTTTTTTTAATTTATAATCTAAGCAGTTGCATTCTTTAAAAACCACATGTGATTAGTGAAGTAAGAGTGTTCTATAAGTTTGTGGGAAATATCAAGAATGTCTGCAACTGTGCAGAGCCTCCATGTTCTTGGAATTCTTTAGGCCCTTGAACCACCTCCTCAGATTCCCTAGCTACCTAAAGACAGTTAGTGCTTCTCTCTAAGTGAGAAAATGCTGTGTATTTTAATTGACCTGTTCTTTTCATGTGCTAAAATGGTAGATAGACGTTTGGGGTAGAATTCTCTCATTTAGTTACAGAACCTTTCTTAGTCATTGTGTCTTCTACTACCTTATGATGGTTAGAGAACATTGCGGAATGAGAGGTTTGCTTCCCTCTTCTTACTTTTTTAATTTCCTCTCCTTTTTGCTGTTTTTCTAGCCTCTCCACCTTTGAAGGGCTGTCCCAGGAGCTGTCGTTTCTTGGGCAGAGAGCAGACAGTGAGATGCCAGCTTGCCTCCTAGCTGAGCTTCTCGGTTGTAGGTTTCTAGGATCTAATTTAATAGTGGCATTCCTTGATTACTTCTCTTAGAAGAGTCATGAAAGAAGAAGAAAATAGAAGCTACTAGGGAAATTGAAGAATGGTTTAAAATAAATAAAATAGCCCTTCCTGATATTAAGAAGGCAGTTATTCCTCCCGGTGAGGTGGGTGTTCTTACATTTGCGATGAAAAGTGAAAAGCCCTTGAATAGTCTCTTAGCTCTTAGCCTCCTCTTCCCCATACCAGTGCTGTCCCAAGGAGTAGTGTATTTGGGTTGTAACATTAAATATTTTGTCTGGCTTGCCGATATAAAATTACTTCAGAGCATTGAAATTACACAATAAATTTTCACTTACTATTAGCAATACTCATTTTCTCCTTTTTCCTTTGGACCCCCAAGCTGCAAAAGTAACCATCAACAAACAGATGGCACAGTGCCCTGCCTAAGAAGATTTATTCCTATGGAATAACCAGTTTACTTCACTAATCACATGTGGTTTTTAAAGAATGCAACTGCTTAGATTATAAATAAAAAAAAACCTCAAAACAGTTCATTAAAAATAGTATGCAGTTTTTCAATAGAGACAATCTACAGATAGTACTAATGAAGCAACTACTTCCAGGTATATATTTAAAGGACTTTTCAAAAAAAAAAAAAAAGTACTTCAAACCTCACTTGTTCTGCCCTTCAATTACTTCCTCTGAAATGTGAATTTTAAATGTTTATCTCCACCTCTACAAAATGAACAAGTACAGATTTTGTCTTGGGATCTTCCAATATTCCTAACTAATGCCCAAAGATAAAAGAACTTAGTGTGTATATTTAGCAACCTCCAGTGACACTTGAAATATGTTTAGATATTGTACAAACACAGGATGAATACATATAATTTACATAAAATATAACGTCATGCTCAAATCTTAAAGGAATTAAATGATTGAGCAAGTTTCCGAGAAGCAGAAATGTGGTATTTTTCTCGTTTTCACCAAAATGGTCCAATTTCGAGTTTCGGTACATTCTCTGGTGAATCCCTAAAAGCAGAACGGGGGGAGGGAGGGCAGGCTTGGGTGCCCAGAGCTGCCACCGTTACCTGCTGAGCTGTTCACCATGTTGGGCGTCAGGCTGTACGGCGGGGCCTGTGTGGTCACCAGCCCCGAGCTGTTGTTCATGGGCTGGCTGTAGGGAGAGCTGGAGGCCAGGAGTCCGCTCTGAGTCATGCCCGGAAAGCTGCCTTGCCTACAGGAGGAGAGAGCACATGCACACATGTACTGGCCATGTACATCAGCAGCAGCTTGCCCTGGTGCTCATTTCTAACAATTCAGTTAGGTGGTGGTGGTGGGGGGTTGTATTATTTTTCATGTTTGCTTAACATAATTTATTTCCTAAAGAGACTAACCTCTACTGCTAGGTAATTATTTAACACATTATTTAAAAATTCCAGATAATATAATACGTTCCACAAATAAATTATACGTTTTTAATCATGTCAAGTATTCTAGAGCATTAATGGTATGGAGAAATGAGCAAGAAGGGGAGAACTTGAAATAAAAACAGGAATTACAAAAGCAAGCAAAATTAATTTTCTAATGTTTTGTAAGATCTGACTTTTTATTAACATTACTTAGTATCCTCACATAAAAAAAAAACAATAAAAAAATGGGCAGTGTGGGAAAACTTTCTGAAAAAATATTTCTTTGACCTAAATTTTCTGATATAAAAAATACAGAAGAGAGCATTTCCAGAACTTCCCTTAACACCTTTTCTTTAACTTTTTGGAATCAGGTACTGTCAAAGATATAGCCAATTTCCCTGTGTTAAAGTTGCCGAGTAGATATCAGATTCTGCTTTGTTTGGGGTAGGGGGTCCTGTCCCAAGAGAAGTCAGGAGGCTTGGAGTAGCTGTGAGCACCCCAGATGGGCGACAGGCCACCCTTCGCCCACTGCCCACGCCTTTGCGGGGTGCAGACGCATAAACCCATCTCCTTGGTGCCAAGTTTGTTTTGTTCTATGCTCTGTGAAAGACAAACATGTCTCCACTCTTGCAAAGAGGAAAGGGTGTTCTTTGATATGAAGGAGACAACTGCTGCACAATGTCATTTCTCTAACTACTGGTAAGGAGACTGGGGAGGGAGAGGGAGACTTAAGCTACACAGTGGATTAATTCTCCTAGGGAAAATTACAAAGCAAAAAAGAAAGATGATGGCAATGTGGCAAAAACCTTAAAAGATTCTACAATCATCATCAAGCTTTTCTTATGTAAATAGTATACTTTCAAGGAACTTTTCAAGGTTTAGGCTAATAATGTTTTATCTTATGAGTAAAGCTAGTAAGGGGTAAAAATCCACAGATACTATGCCTATGTTTCAAATTAATTTTGATTACAACCTCCACACCTCACCCCTACAATTAAACTATCACTTGATGGCTCTTAATGTAGAAAAACACAAATTATTTTTTTAAAGATTCTATTAAAGATTATCAGAAATCATTTTAAAAACCAATATACAGTTCTTTTTGTATAGCTATTTTCAGTGGATTCAACTTTCTGGCTCACAGAAAAGGTTCAAACATGGACCATTTGAAAAATCAAAGCCTCAAAGTTTGAGTGTTATTTTTTTTTTTTTCTTTAAATATTAGACCAAGCAATCAAGCGAATTCTGTATGCACTAAAGTTCGATGGCGGCCTGGAAAGGACATGCACAGAAGGTTGAAGAGTAATGGGTGTTCCTTCAGTCCCTAATTCTCAGCCCACTGAGAGCCCTCTCTGAGTAACTGCAGACTGCTGAGTCAGTATTATAATACCAGTGCCGTAGGTTAGGAACCGAGCTGAGATCACCTGATAGCTTCTGATTAACCTCTAGGTCATCAAATACTTACAAATACACTGCCCAGCAGTCACACACATATTCCTATTTGGTGAGGGCCTTGACATCATCACGTAGAGTGTTGGCATTCACTCAAATATCTTAGGTTCCCTCCTGAGGTGTTTTCATCCAAAGAAGAGACAATTCAGTATTTGTACAATGTTTCAAAAGAAAGCCACTGGCACACGTTGGCACCATTCTCTTATTTTCTTAGCAGATAAACCATGCAAAGAGCATCCTTCACTTATGCACAGGCTGTTTGTGGATGGCTGCCTCCCAGGCAGTGGCGGGCAACTCCCAGCCAACTTCTGCCATTCTTCAGGATCCCGCCTTAATGCTCGCCTCCTCTATGGGGCTTTTCCTACCCCCAAACCTGGAGAGTAAGCTCAGCCTTCTCCACACTCTCATGGCACCCTTCACCTGTGCCTGTTATAGCACTTGGCACTCCTGTGTGTATTAAGAAATCTTGTGTGTGTCTTGGCTCTCTCCTCTCAGTGTATAAGCCTCCTGAGAGGGGGATCTGTGCTGAATTAATCTTTTGGACATTTTAGGTGCCTTGCGCATGACAGTGACTAAAAAATATTTGTTAAATGAATTGAATTAGTAGGAGAACTCTGTTATCACTGTATGAAAGTAATATAAAGGAGGGTAACCGTTTTAAGCTTCCACTAAATTCAGTTTCACACGTGGTGTAACTAACACATGTAGGAAACTAACAGTTCCTTTGGCACTTGTTTATACCAAGGTAGAAAGAAGAATCAGAATACAAAATCCACCAGGTAGATGATTAAATGAAATAACCGCTGAGGTCCGATCTGATGCCAATTTGTGATTTCCCTCAAGTCAGCACTGTCCACCTTCAATCACCGTATGATGAGGAAGGTGTATGCTATAGAGGTTTTTTTTTTTTTCAAAAAAAAAAAAAGTCCTTAAAATAAAAAGAAATGGACGGATAATATTGAAAGGTCCATGTGTTGGACGTCAGCTGCTGCTAAGGGTCACAAGACCTCTCTCTGTTCTGGCTCTGACCTGCCACTGCCCACACTGTCCACTCTCACTGGGGGTCCCGGCACAAATCACTTTGGCTTTCTGGGCCTCAGTTTTTACACTGAAATACAGAGGGGCTGATAATGATAACATTAATAATCTGTTAAATACCTACAAGTATGCCTGGCATGATTTCTAGGCACCTGAATTTAATTTTTCAAATTCCTGGGGGAAGGAGGTAGAATTATGCTCAAATACAAATAAAGAAAATAAAGCTCAGAGAAGTTGCGTAAAGTCACACAGCTAGTAAGTGGCAGAAACTTAATTCCCCAAGCCTGCTTTTATCCAGTATACTACATTCTTTCTCCATGGTACCTCTAACTCTGCTAACATGTGATGAGACAAGCACAGTGGCACACAGCAAGCCTTGGCACCTTTCTATTTGTCTAGCATATGAATATTCAGTTGTAGAAAGCTGACAAAATGGAACTATGCTTTTCTGGGTATCTTCCTCGGGCTTCCTGGAGAAGAGAACTGCCAGGAGGGGAGTAGTGAGAGGAGGGGTGGCAGTGGGAGAAAAGGAAACAGCTCCCTGGACGCCTTTTCCTAGGAAGGAGGTTCATCCTCTGTGCTGCAGCCCCTTGGGGATCCAAACCAGGGCATGCGTGAACTCGATGACTGGTGACTTTGAACAGGCAAGATGGGCATTAACAAAAAAAAAAAAAAAAAGGAAAAGAAGAGGAAAAAAAGAGCTTTATATGCACTCTGTTGAATTTTGGAAACTGAGACAATTTGCCTTATGAAGGAAATATAAGATAACCGCCTCTTTCAGGGGTACTCCTAGGCTTTCCATGGTGTTGCTAGCCTAAGATTTCTGTGGCTTACAACAAAAGAGTCTTTTTGATTGGACTGAATAAAATGACCAGGACCACAGCCACCTAGGTTGTGAGGCTGAGGGCTACGCTACCCCGGAACCCTCCGCAGGGGCAGGCAGGCAGCACTCACTGCAAAATCCCTCTGACCATGGCGACATGTGGATGCTCCAAATGCAAGTGGAAGGCCAAGAAGCAAATCACCAGGCATTTTCCTTTTTCAAAATGAAACATCAACAAAACAAAAACAGGCAAAAACACACACTGAAATGAGGGGAACATTCTAAGTGTAAAACCCTACCAAAACACACACTGAAAGGCAGGTCCTGCCTGGACCTCTGCTTTTGAGACGGCCTATCTGGGCTTTTATTTCTAAAGGGTGTCGATACTTTTTGTTACGAATTACTGCTTTTCTTATTCTACGGATTCCTAACCCACAATGGCTGTGACAGTGACTGCCCAATAACATCTCAAGTGGGCAAGCCGGTAAGCATTTAAAATAATTTTTTGTTGTTATGCTGATACACTGCACACTGTGAAGATGACCACGTTAGAGCGGGCTCACGAGTCCCAGTGCCATGACCAAAATGGCCTACGCTCACCCGGGCCACGGTGACAGCAGGCAGTACTTCCTACATGCCTTAAGTTTGTCATTTAAATGCGGTGACCTGCAGAATAACCAGCAGAACTTTTAATTTTAATTGGTCTTCAGTTGGGATTAGATGTAACTGTTAATCTGACATTCTTTCACAAAAAACTTAAGTTATTATAATGAGAATAATCCAGAAGTAGAGGCTGTAAATGCTATTTCCCTAAAGGACTCCTCCTTTCTGCACACATACACAAATAACTTCATTAAAGATTTTCTTTTTACTCACTTTAGGGATTTCTCAAACACTACATTTTCACCTGCCAACAAAGGACTGGCTTTGGGGGAAAAGAAAGCAGAAGTAAGCATTAAAATTTTAAAGTGACCATCTCTTATGATTCAGTATGCAGCTTTCCGCCACAGTTTGAATTTAGCAGTTACAAATATTAGTATGAAATCCAATGAAGGGCACCCACACATTTAAAATAAAGTCTTTGGTGCTTTAAAAAGAGAATATTTAGGCCTTATTGTCTTAGCAAACAACTCTACTTTTCTTCAACAGTGAGAGATGGGGAAATGTGAGCTAGATATCTTCAAAATAAATGGATTTCTGATTTAGCTCTTTGGAGAAAGGAAGGGATAGACAGAAAAGATGCCTTGCAAATAGAGACCACATTAGAGAAGTCACTTTATGAAGTTCTAGTGGCAAAGACCCATAGAAGGAAGTGGTACTGACAAGAATTTTAACACACCCACTGAAAACATCATTCTTGACTTATGATCAAAATGAACTCACTGGCAATGCATAGATTATTGGAAAAACATGCATGACTGCCAAATACACATATCTTTTTCCATATGGATTGCCACTATTGATGTAGTGTGAGCTATTAAGCCTGAAAAGATTGCCCACTAACAAAATAAACTAGGCTAATAGTGAAATTTGGGGCAGCTTATCATCTAAACCCATCAGTTATCAGAACCAGGAAAGCAAAACCTTGAAAAGCACGAATTCCAGTGGAGTTTGTTTCTAAATGTGTTACTTTATTCTATGGAGCACTCAAATTGTATATATAACCTTACACAGGAGGCCCTATTTTAAATGTTTCTTTAAAAAAAGTCCTTCGTACATGTATCCAGCATCACTGATGAGAGAGTGCCAACCTGAAGCGCACAGTGACTATCCCACAGCTGTATCAAGAAGGAGAAAGTGAGTCGAGATTACCTGAAATCTGATATTTCAAGAGAGAAAAACCACTACCTATCCCAAAAACAAGAAAATCAAAACAGAAAACAAACCCATCCAAGCCCTGGTCAATTTTGGGGGGTGACTAACCCATGAGCATGTGTACAAGTACGGCACCAGTAATTCTGTGGCAAATATGCTAGAATTTCAACAAGCCAGTGGCTCTGGCTAGGACTCAATCCTGTGAAGGTAAAGTGGCATTTGTGTCAGTAAACCAAAGACAGAGAACAAATAGAAGTGCCACTGCCTTAATGACTGTAGATTCATGCAGAAATACATATTACCATGTGCTATTTTCAACTATTCCATCTCTTTCACTCAGGAAGACATGCTAGAAATAACTAAAAGTTATCAGAAATTCCATCTATTCACTTAATAGTTACAGTCATTCATCTAAGGTGGGTATTCTAAGATACATGTGGGAGAGGAGAGGAGGAGGACAGAGGACGGAGAACAATAGTACAAAGGAAAACAGAAGTCGAAGACACAGACAACTGAGCATGGGACTGCAGCCTGCCATGCGGCCTGAAGGAAGGGAATGGCTCTGTGTCCAGGAGGTCAGCCAAAGCTCCCTGAGGAAGGCATGACTTGACCTCCCTTCCCTTCCCTCTGAGGAAGAGGAGACAGCAAATCCAAGGGCCTCTGGTGTCACGGAGCAGGGAAGGCCTGCAGAGAATGGTGGATGTGGGAAGACTGAAGAGAGGAGGTAAAGGTAAGGGCCAGCTCATGCAAGGCTTGTAGTTCCATAAGGTTTTCTCTTTATTCTAAGAGAAATAGGAAGAAACTAGGAGGCTTTTAAGGTGGAAGAATGGCAAAAAAAAGTTGTATATTTTAAAGACATTATTCTCTGGGGTAGGGAGAACATTCTGGAGGCAGTGAGAGTGAACGCCAGGCAAACAGGAGGTTACCGCAACACAACAGGTAAGAAGAGTTATGGTGGAAAAAAGGGAGCCAAGAAGAATGTGGTTGATTGATTTTATAAGAAAGACTGGTATGATGGGAAAGCACAAGCAATGTTTAGTATAAGAGATATTGGGAAAATACTAGTTATTAGGACTCAAGGAACCAAAATTGCATGTGATGGCCTTAAGGGTCGTGTTTTTCAAGTGAACCTGACTGATCTGCAGAATGATAAAGTTGCATTTAGAAAATTCAAGCTAATTAATGAGGATGTGCAGGGCAAAAACTGCCTAACCAAATTCTATCCATGGCGTGGATCTTACCCATGACAAAATGTGTTCCATGGTCAAAAAATGACAGACAACGACTGAAGCTCATGTTATGTCAAAACTACAGAAGGTTATTTGCTTCATCTGTTCTGTGTTGGTTTTACCAAAAAACACACCAATCAGATTCGGAAGACCTTTTATGCTCAGCACCAACAGGTCTGCCAAATCCAGAAGATGATGGAAATCATGACCTGAGAAGGGCAGACAAATGACTTGAAAGAAGTGGTCAATAAACTGATTCCAGTCAGCACTGGTAAAGACACAGAATAGGCTTCCCAACCTATCTTTACTTCTGTTAAAAAAGCAAAACTGTTGAATCGCAAGTCTGAATTGGGAAAACTCATGGACCTTCATGGTGAAGGTAGTAGTTCTGGAACAGCAACTGGAGATGAGATGGGTACTAAATTGGAACGAGCTGATGGATATGAGCCACCAGTCCAAGAATCTGTTTAAAATTCAGACAAAATAAAAAATCATATTGGGGGGAGGGAAAGAGGAGATGGTGGGGCCTGGCAACAAGGCTGGCGAGAACAATAAAAAGAGTTTAGCAGTGTCTTGGACGTGAAACTGACAGGATTTGGTAGTGAATGGGACATGATGGGAGCAAGGAAAGGTGGCTGCACCAGAGGACAGATGACAGGCAGTTGTTGAGACAGGAAACACTAGAGAAGATGACGAGTTTGATTTTGGACACATTGAGCTCGATGCGCTCTGAGACATCCACGAGGCAATGTCGAGAGGCAGTGGAAGGCAGAAGATCTGGGTCGTCTGTTTCATCTTTCCTCCGGGCAGGAGCCCCCTTTACAGCCCCTCTCCGGCAGACGGCCATCCAGCCTCTTCTCAGAGATATTCCCCTGCTGGTGAATGTGGCCCCTTTCTTGAGGCAGTCTGGTCAATTAAAAGAAAGCTTACGTGTATATAACTCCAGCAGAAAAGCTAGAGAACAATTAGTCACTTTCCAGCTACCAATTAATAAACCCCCAAAATCTCTGGTAACTAATAGCTTTAAGCTTTCTTTTTTTCTGCCTTTAAGAAAGGGCAAGGAGGAATGTTATTGCTCAATGGCTCTATGAAGAAAGGGACCTGAACTGTCAACAGAGGAGTGGCAATTCTTGGTTACCATATTCTCGAGGACGGCATTTTTAGTGGCTAGGCCAGAACTCTTTGCAGCAGGCTTCTCTCTCCACATCTTGGTGTCGCCCACAAGGCCTCTATTTCCAAAGCATTTCTGTTTGTTTTCACCTTTCTCCAAAGAGCTGTGCTTTCACCTGTGCAAATCTTCACCTAGAATTCCATCATGGATTTTGTGAAGGCCTACGACACCAGAAACATATTTCCCTTTTTGTTTGTATTTCACACAGACCTCAAGAGGTTCCACTGTGTTATCAGCTCTGCTCTCGCAGCCACTGCTAAAATAACACCTGTTGTGCGATCTCAAGGGTTTGCTTCCTCCTCTTCACCTCAAGGCAGGTAACCAGTTTTAGCTGTTCCTAAAGAAGCTGGCTGATCTTCACTTCTCTCTCAAAGCAACCAGGAGAAGAAATAGCTTAATTTTGAAGTGAGAGACTTCCTTGTCAGGGTGTGAAGAAAACGTAAAAAGTCTGACTGCTTTGAATTTTGGTAGCTGATTACTAAGAGTGTTCTCTTCATTCTCAAAGTTTATCCACTCATCAGTTGAAGGACACTTGGATTGTTTCCATCTCTTGGCAATTGTGAATACTGCTGCTATGAACATTGGTGTGCAGATATCTGCTCGTTGTCACTGCTTTCAGATCTTCCGGGAATATACCAAGTGAAATTCACAGCAATACTTTATAAAACCCTCTAACAAAGAATGCACTTGAACAGGCTGCAGTGCCAGGAACCACGTAAATACAGTCATTTTCAATTTCTTTAAAACCCTCCTAAAATTCTTACAGATCTCCTTAAAGGATGTCTGGACTATAGTTACTTAATTTATTGAAGTAAAATGTGGTTCAAAATTGGGATAAATGTTGCAGGAAAGGCTTGAAAGGGGAGCAAACCTGCAGTTCTTGATGTCCTCACCAGTCATCTGTCCCTGAGAGGTAGAGATTATGTGTAGGAGAAGATGGGATTCAGGTGAGCTCTTACCTAGTAGGTATCTTAACTATCAAAGGTAATCTAGGCAGTGCTAACTTCAGCAAGGGAAAGTTTGTAGCTGTGAGTTTTTGTTTGGTTTGGTTTTTGTAATCTATGTTATGGTAAAAGTGGAGTTCAAAATACAAATGAAGATCAGGCCTAAGAAGGGCCTTTGGGCGTGGCTTCCCACAGCCCTTAACGTTACCAAACCAAGATGTCCTGGGGGTGGTCGAAGGACCCAGACTCTTTCTTACCTACGACCTTTACAAAGTCACCCCAGATATTTCCCCACCCCCAAAGTGGGATATACTAAGATAGGGCCCATAAGATCTTTACCTATAAACCTTTCCTGCTGCCTTCAGTCCAAAACACTGTGGAGTTAATCAGATGTCAGGGTAGAGAAAAAATGTGACACCCCACGGTGCAAGCCTGAAAGCCCTGCAGGTTAGCAAGGCAGGCTAATGCCACCATCTGAAATATATGCAATTTCAATGATCCCCACCTTTTGATTTTGGATAGCTGGAGTTGGCTGTGCTATGGATGCTGATTTTTTCCAGTGAGGGTGGGCTCTAACGCTGATTCTAGATATGATAATACCATTTAGACTGGTGTGAGAGTATGGGCACAGAGAAACTAGTAGGGTTAGTGGTTAGAAGGGCAGACAAGTGGCCTAGACAAGTAAACAGGGGCACACACCCCACTGACAGGAGATTCACCTGGTCAACAAGAACCTTACTCCAATATAAACCTTAACTGTTTTATCTTATTGAGAACAACAACAGCTGTGAGAAGTTCAGAATAGGACATGGATAGATGAAACATTAAGTTACAGAAGGCAGGTTGAAGGATTGTGGTGGATCTTTGAATATTTCAGACTATGAGGATACTGAGGTCTGAGAGGCTATTAAATGGCAGAAAATGAAACACATTTAGGGAAACAAATGCTGCCATGGGCCAACAGATTGCCAAAGCCCAAGTGAAGGCATCAAGTCTAGACAAACATTAGTTTCTCCTAATTCTCTCCAGTATCCCCAATGCTAGACCAGTGTTTCTTTATTCAGTGTCCATCAGGAAGAAAGTATAAAAAAAAAAATGAGGTGTCCAAATGTATACTTTCCTTCCTCTTCCCTCTGTGTTTTTCATTAGAGCTGTTCCCTAGCAGAACTCCCAAAAGAGGATCCTCAGACATGTGCTGGCTTTCTGCACAAGACCCATCCAGGGGATTTGTAAAAAAAAACAAAGGCTTGGGTCAGGGTATGTGCATGTTTAAATAACTCTCTAGTGATAATCATCAGTCACTGAGGTAATTTCATAAGACTCTAGTACACCAAAGGTTTCCTGAATATTTCATATTTTGTTTACTTGGATTTCATTAAAATTAAAAAAAAAAAAAAAATCCGTCAGTTTTTTTTTTTTTTTTTTTTTTTGGCGTTTTACTTCTTTTATGATTTGAATACTTGTAAATGTACTTTCTGGCTTCCATAATAGTTCTATAACTGAAAGAACTGACTGAAATCATAATCTTGAACTACTAAAATAATGTCCAAGCAAATTCTAAGTTTTGAAGGGAGAAGGGGGCTAAAGGTTAAGGCATAGTCTTTAAATGATAATGCAAAGGCTTACATTTAATTGCAGAAATAATCTATTTAAGCCTTTGAAATCTTTCCTCATTTGTCTTTCAATAACATGACTTCTATTATTTTAAATCCTAATTGTCCAAAATCCAAAGGGCTAAATTCTTAGTTAATACAAATTGCTCGGTCCTCTTCAGGCACGTGGACCCCACTATAACAGGGGCTCCACTTTGAAGTTTTTGCAACTTCCCTTTGACGTTTTAATGCACTATCTCCATTAATGTATTTCCACCTCAGTGGCTCCAGTTCATCAGCAAAACCGTGTCATACTGGCATGGGAGGAAAATAATATAGAAAAAGTACCTTGCTGGCAAATGGCAACATGGGATATGAATTATAAATACATTTCACTAAAGAACAGTTGCTGGAAGGCGTGTGTATGTGATACGCATGTGAGGCAAAGACACGAGCAAACTATGGACACCCAGAAAGACAGACCAATGCATCTGTGAATGTAAATGAATCCAGTGGTTTTGGAGTAGAGGAAGACTGTTGTTGAAACCGGCTGAGGAAACATTCAACTACTTCAAGATCAATATCGTTGGACTGCTACCAATCAAGCCACTTTATGGCTAAGACTTCATGGAATTTACTTACCAAAAGAGGGGCTTGCCATTCAGCAGGTGAACTCACTGCCCTCCCTACTACGTGGGACATGACTCCCAGGGGTGAAAATCTCCCTTGCAATGTGGGACATGACTCCTGGGGATGAGCCTGGACCCGGCATCATGGGATTGAGAACATCATTTTGACCAAAAGGTGGAAGCAAAATGAAACAAAGTTGCAGTGGCTGAAAGATTTCAAATAAGAGTCGAGAGGTCATCTTGGAGGGCATTCTTATGCAGTATATAGTTATCCCTTTTTAGTTTTTAGTGCATTGGAAAAGCTAGGAGGAAATACCTGAAACTGCTGAACTGCAACCCAGTAGCCTTGATTCTTGAAGAAAACTGTATAACTATATAGCTTATATGGTGGGACTGTGTGATTGTGAAAACCCGGTGGCTCACACTCCGTTTATCCAGTGTATGGACAGATGAGTAGAAAAAAGGGGGACAAAAAGTAAATGAATAATGGGGTGGGGGATGGGATGTTTTGGGTGTTCTTTATTTGTATTTTTTATTCTTATTTTTATGTTTTTGGTGTAATGAAAACGTTAAAAAATTGACTTTGGTGATGAACGCACAACCATATGACAGTACTGTGAACTGACTGTATACAGCAGATGACTGTAGGTACGTGAATATATCTTAATAAAACTGAATTGGAAAAAAAAGGGGGGGGGGGTGCTTGGATTAAGAAAATAGCCTTAATTTAAATTTCCAATCTTCTATTTTACTCAAAGAAAATACTGTAAAACTAATTTCAGTGTCCCCAACTTTTGAGTTTTGGTATGACAAAAATATGAAAATGTATTTGTGATAATCAGTATAAAAATTCCCTTCTGGGCAAGAACAATAAGACTTTTCAAATAGACTCTTTTTGCCCAATTTAAAAAATAAAACAAGGACGTCTGAGAGTTCTCCTCCTTCTGATGTTCAGTTAGCCTGCTACGAACCTTCCATGGACATCAGAGAATGGCAGCAGTTGTACTGTACTATGTATGTGCATGCATTTAGCTGTGTAAATGATGCCAACTTCCATTTTCACTCCTCTGCAACTCAGAATTCTTACTTTAGCAGTTACACTCCATTCACAAGAATGGAAAATGCTAAAGCTATAGTAGTATGGGCAGTCAAAGGGTAAAAAAGGACAAAAATTCAACTCCATTTGTGTGGAAGTAAACTACTACTTCATCTCAAGAGGTGCCTGGTTCTAGAAACAAGCGACACACACTGCACATAAGTGTAAATTGGGAATGTGCACAGCAGTCATTTCCTTTTAGGTGCAACAAAGGAAATCCAGCTAAGATAAAAGAAAAAAAAATCCAGACCTGTAACGTCAGAGGTAGGATCTGCACTAAGACACTACTAGAAAGACACTACTAGAAATCTGCACTGCTTTCTAATAGGATTGTCTTAAGACATGAAGGAGAACTAAAATTAAGAGATTAAAAAAGAAAAGAAAATCTAGTTTAGAGAGAACACAAGTAGAGGAAGAGCAACGGGACCTGGGGATGGGGACATGGGCCCTATCTGCCTGCCACTAATTAAACGATCCTGAGCAGATGACATTGTAGGTCTTGGTTCCTCAACCATAAAATCAATAAGTAGAGACTGGCTGACTTCTAAGCTCCTTTCAGTTCTAAAATTCCTTTATTCTGTAATTGAAACACTGCATCCTCTTGGAGCCTATTCTTATGAAAGCAGTATTACCTTCTGTTCCAGGACTTGGACCCACACAACCTCCACTCTTACAAAACTTGATATGTGTGTGTGTATATATATATATAAAGTGTGTATATACATATAAAGTGCTGAGAAGTGGCAGACCCTAAGGAATCAAAATCTGTTCAGCAATACTAGCTTAAAGATCTAGGTTTGTTAGGCCTTTTGTAAACTAATTGAAGTTTGTCATCCTCCTTGGAGTTCATTTCCAAGAAAAGAAATCTGGATAATTCTGCAGTTTACAGATCTACAAATCATTTGTATGTGGCAGAGATACCAATTGCTGGACCCCACTGGAGCTATCTAGAAATTGTAGATGGATGAAAAGATACCAGATGATTCGGAGAAATTTATTTTACATGTGTATATGTGTGTGCGTTGTAAGTATAAAGGGTACTGATAATGGATTCAGTCATTCAAAGAATATTAAAGCCTATGTTGTAGCCTGGGATTCATGCCAGCGCTTCCTCAGGAAGTTGCAAACCAAGGTCTTTCCTATGCTTTTGGTTCTTTGCTCGGGCAAAGTCTCAGAACACTCTCAACATGATGCTATAGATAAGCCATCAGAACTGGACTGAGGATGAAACGCACTGGTCATCCCTAAACAGGCTTCTGATAAGATAACCGATATTTCCAACTCTGTTTTTCGTGACTTTAAAAGAACATTACATTAACTATCGATGCATTAAAACTGAACACGGTATTGAATTTTCTGTGTAAATTTTCTGACTATGTAAGTGTGTATGTGTGTGTGTGGGCGTCCTGCATAGAAATTACTTATAACTCATTGATTTCATATGATCAGATATTATTACCCAGATAACTGAGTGCCTGAACTATAAGATTCACTATATCCAATCATAAATCTTCTGATACTTGGAATGGGGTTTCCTTTAATCAAAAGGTAACAAAGGAGCAGCAATTCATCTTTCAATTGTTTAACCTAGTCAATGCAGCAGGTGATTTTATCCACATAGTTCCCACTCGGAAAATAGCTTCCGGTCAGTTAGACTTGTGTGTTTTTCTCCATACTCTATTATATCCAACTAGCTGAGAAAATCTAAAGCATTAAGTGCCTTAATACTTTATTTTTACAGTGAACTTTGTTTCTGTTTAACTGTGAACACACTCTTCTCTCTACCTTCACCATTAATTTGTCATTTTCAGATTCCTTCACAGGCTCTAGGCCTTCTGGGATTCTGAGTCAAGAAAAAAGACATATGACAAACTCTGCAAATACTGTGTTTCTGAAAGGTCTGAGCTACTGCTTTCTTTCCAAAAGAGAAACTGACATTTGTAAACTGGCTTTTCAATTCATCAACCTACTTCAACTTTACAGAGCTATCAAAGAGGGAGGATAACAAAAAACAAAAACACAAGTTTGTGGCAATGAACTATTAAAAAAAGTAAAGCAAAAGGATGTTGAAAATGCAAATTTCTTAAATCACAGCACTAAAATATGTAATATATATGTTTTCTCATATTCAAGCTTCTGCTTTTTAACAAAAGGAACAGGTTATGAATGTTGCAAAGTAGAAAGGAAAAAATATTTAAAATAGAAATAAAATTTTCTTTCTTTTTTAGAAAGAACATTGTAGACATAAAAAGCATAATTCACAACTATCACAGATAGGGCTGCAAAGATAGAGCCTTTTGCCAAGTGTGCTTTGTGAGATTTACATAGAAGAATTCAAAAATTTTTCCTTATTTTTAATTAAGGAGGAGGCATTTTATTTTAAGGAAGCTATCTGGATACTGCTGGCTGAAATGCAGATTTGATCTTCTCCTGTGGGTTAGCTAACATTGATTTCCTGCCCCAGTGAAAGAGATTTTACTCTGATGCATGCCATTTAAATTCATTTTACACAGCTGCTTAATGTGGCTTGGCAAGGCATAGCCAAACTAGCTTTGTGGGTCTAAATAGGACTCCTGAGTTGGCTCAGGACAGATCCTATGGATTAGCAGCTAATGATAGATGCTTTTCTCCCCTCACTGTCATCTTCCTACTGACTCATGAATTGACCTGGAAGGTACCACATTTAAAAAAAAAAAAAAAAAAAGGAAAAGACAGTGTCCCAAGAACAGGCATGTCTACCCCATTCTGTACTTGTTAGTTTACTTTCAGGATTAAGGTCACAGAATTCTATATTTATTGGTCCACACTGAGGACCATGCTTTTAGAATTTACAACTCTCTATTTCCAAATTACCTTTTTCTGCTCGTTACCTAAATAAATGTATACTGAATATAAAACTATTAAAAAGCTCTCTATGTCATATATTCATAAGTACCAAAAGCATAGTTTTGTAACCTCAGTCTTTAAACAAAGCTAGTTAAACCAAGTTGTATACAAATTGTTGTCTGTTCTCCACTTTTTCTGAACCAAAGATGCAGTTATGTCTCTACTGGAAGTACTACTGAACATGACTAAATCTATGTAGAATAATCTTATTGTTAATTTATATATAATGACATCAATAGTATTTCTGCTTAATAAAATAATACACTTTTAGAGCATTTACAATCTAAAAATGGTGACAGATCTTGATATTACATTGTCTTGCAACAGGAAAAAAGATACTTTTTGTTGCTATATGTAATTCCTGTGTTGAAATTGATAATAATATGGCGACAATGTGTTTAGAAAGAAAATTCTGTGTTGTGTTTTGTTCTATTTTCCTGGTGACTTCAATATTCTAACACTCCTTGGAAGAAGGAAATATAGACATCGTTGGGACAGACGTGAGCTTGGTGATGAAATGATGAAACCCCTCAGACGTCCGACTAACACCCATGACACCCCACTGCAGTGAGTCTTGCCGAATGCGAGTGCTGCACTCTGAATTCAGGCCTGTGTGGCGGCAGGAGTGCTAATAACACAGTTGTGACAACAGCACACTAACTCCTAGACAAAACGACGACAACAGTGGGGGAAATGGCGCCAGGGTGGGTGCCTCTGTCACGTTTACAGAGACGTGGTTTGCATTTTCCTCTCAGGCATGAGGGGAGAAGCCATGCCACAGCCATGCAGAGGCGGGGTCGGAGGGGACGGCGTGCAGGTTTCCACCACACTACCACAGGGCTGTTCGCAAGAATGAAAAACAAAACAGAACAAACGAAACACAAAAAACCCGAAACAAACAAAAAGAAACAAAAGGACGGCCCCCTCCGTGACGAACTTCCTTTTGGGTCTGCCTTCTCTGGGTTTGGGTGCTCCCTTAGCAGCCAGATGGCATGTTCACTGACAGTTTAAAACAATGCCGGGTCCCACCGCAAGTCCAGCGTGTGTCACTACCTACCCGTACTGGTCAGGCTGGTGCATCACGGCGGCCTGAGAGCTGCCATAGTTGGGGTGCTGGGAAGAAAACATGGGGCGTCCGCCAGCCCCAGACTGGCTGGGATAAGCAGGCGACCTAATGTATGGTGGCCTAAAGCAGAACAGAAGAACAACTTCTTTGGATTTGTTCTGTAGCACAAGTGTGAGTCCCCCTGTCCACTATAACATTCCCACACGTGGGTGTGGGTGGCTATAGGCATAATATCTGTATCATGCAGCTGCCTAAAGGTGGGACTGGGTAAGAGTCCCTAAAAAATAAAAATAAAAAAAAAGGGTGGGGCAGGTCAAAGGAGAGAGAAAAGGAAGAGTCTCAGATCTAACCTCAGTTTACAGTTTTGAACTACAGCTTTGATTATGGTACAAGTCAAAAGTAAAATATAAAGTCCTCACTAAAATCATGGAGAGCTAAAATGGGCAGAGTGGGAACACAAGGCTTTAGAATGGTCTACCGATTAGAAATAGAAAATGAACACGCAGGAATGTGTATTTATACAGTAATTTATATAAACTAATTCAGAAAGGGAGCGTACAGAGGGGCAGGGATTTCTATGGCTATCTTCCCCTTGATCACTTGCAATGGCTTCATGTCAAATGCAATCACATACTTTCAACTTAACAAAAGGAATAACTTGTGTTTAGTGAGTTGCAACAATGGATAATTAATTTAAATCTAAATTAGAACTTCAACTGGACCAGCCAAACCAGTCTTAGCACAGGTTTCTTAAAATGCTCCCTCAAGATGGCATATATTTGGTTTAGAGGCATTCTGTTGGGGTTCAGTGGACTTTTAAGTATTCGTCAGGTGGATAAGAGAGATAATGATTTTATTTTAATTCCCCAAGGGAAATATATTATCGTTTGCAACAAACAGGTAGACTGGAGGGACCCCCACATTCCCAAAATAGCAGCTTCAGGGGAAAAGTAACAAAGGGACACATTCAAACACACACACATACACATACACACAAGCTTTATTTCCCCTTTGATGGAAATGAGAATCTTCTGCCTTTTCTTCTGAAGATACCATTAAGGTACATATCTTTCACTGTGCTTTTTTTAAAAACATATACACCTTGCCTCCCACACTTTCAATTAATTATCTTGCTTCCACACAAGTTGAGTACTTAATTCAAGGATTTTAAAAATCAGGATTAAAAACAAGTAACTGAGGCTAAAGCCTTCACTAGCAACTTAAACTTTCTAAATATATTATCTTTTCTTTATGAATCATATTTTGGTTTGGACACATGGGGAGGTAGAACTGGAAAAATAAAATATAAGAATAGGAAGTATATACAGTGCACATGTACATTTAGACAAACACACACACACAGCACGCACGTGCACACACAATGTTTCTATTTTATAAGGATTTTTATGGTTGGAGCAAAAAAAAAAAAAGAGGGGTGTTCTTTTTCAAGTTTTTAGGTTTTGAGTCCTGCTTAAAACTCATTGTTTCAAATGGGACCACAATGCCCCTTCCTCGTGCCACTGGGCCTGGTTTGCTGGTTGCTGGTTGAGATGATGGTTCACAGACATTTCAAATAACCTCCCCAACTGCCTCACCCACCACTCGGTTTCCTTCCTCCACTGATCATTAAACATGGCCTCCTATCATCTACTTCTCTGACCTTTTCGTTACAGGATATCTTTAACACAAAACAAACTGCCAAGCAAAATCACCTTCCCCTACTCCTCTGCAGGCTAGGGAGATTCTGTGGCTATGCGTTCAGTTCGTGTCTGTGTGTGAAAACCCAGAATCCCGGCCCTGGCGCTCTCCCTGAAGGCATACCTGCTTTGTGCTGAGTTTGCAGCAGCCTGCATCACGGCTGCAGCTGCCTCCTGTGCCTTACGGTTCACAGTGGGCATTGGAGGCCCCATTCCTGGCCCTCCCTGCTGAGACATGCCAGGAGAACTGGGGGTCATGCTGCTCATATTTCCAGGAAATGGTCTGCTCTGCATCCCCGCCGATGGCATCCGTCCCAGGGGCATAGCACCGCATGGCTGGCTGGGCCCTTGTCCATGCATCTGGCTGTTGGCATTGACAGCCATGCCGGGCCCTGGGCCGCTGTAGCTCGCACTGGGCACCCCACTATACGTTGGGGGTCTGGAGTAGTTACCTAAACAAAAAGCAAACACAAATTAAAGCCTTTTATTTAGTCTTTAAGCTTGTGAAAACATTCACTGGATATACTTTAAGTCCAACAATGGGATCAACACAAAATCTTAGCCATTATCCTTATTACTACCCTGCTGGCATTGGTAGGCTGGTGGTTTCAAAATATGCTATCATCCTAAAGGACCTTAAGTATCAAACAAAACCTTACATTCTTAAATTTTAACCAAAATAATAAATTCAGCTCCCAGGCTTTGGGTGAGAAGCACTCCAAGAGTGCACCACCACATTACCACTGTGCTCAACAGCTGTGATCAGGAGTTCAGAAGAACAACACGCAAAGGCAAAATTCACATAAAGCCAAAATCATCCTTCACAAGCCCCTAGGACGGAGTCAAGTGGAAACCCGGCTCCCGTCCAACACAGCCAGTTTTTCTCCAGCACTGGGAACAGCCTGGCACTTAGCCTGAGCTCCAGGTAAAGCGGGGGTCCGTGCCTGCAGCCGAGTCGTAGGGCCCCTGCCAGGGGAGCAGCCACAACCCCGCCTCCACCTCTACCCACGTGTTACCGTAATGTCCTGAACTGCTCAGAGTCGTGTGTTCTCTCCCTGCCCACATCGTTTATCTCAGCTACACGGATGTAAATTAAATTCAGGTAAATCAACAATATATGATGCCATTCCACTCGAACAATCATCACGACTTCAGGTAACAACTGTTGAATGATACTGCACCCCAGGCACTGGGCTTGACATCATCAACCGCAATGACTTCATTCATTTCTTCCAACAAATGTCTGAGCTACAGATAGCACCATGACTCCATTTTCAGAGGAGAAAAATCAAGCTCTTAAGATAGGATTCAAGCTCAAGAAAACTGACTCTGGAACCCACGTATTTAACCAATTGGATATGCTGTCTTCCAATAAGTGACTGTTGAAATAAAATACACATAAAAAGATAAGTGCTTGTAGACTATAAATGAGTGCTTCTCAATCACTGTCCTTACTACCCTCTGGAAGAACAGTCCCATTCATCTAATGTAGCTGCACACTTACCATATGCCAGGAACTGTTCTGGCATAGGGGACAGAAGTTCAATCCAATCCAACCCGTGTCCAAGAGGCTCACACTCTGTGTGTGTGTGTGTGTGTGTGTGTGTCTGTGGGTATTTGCACAGTATGGAGAAGCAGAGGTAGAGGCAAGAAAAAATACAAAAACAAAAAGACAATACAGTGTGAAGAGAGAAAGAAGAGCCGTTCTGACTGAGGGTAGGGGTGGGGGAGTTCAGTAGTTTCCCTGACTAAGCACTTCCTGAGCTGACACCTCGGAGTCCGCGTGGGCAGGCTTTTGGATCTGGAGACCGCAAGGTGAACGACGACTCTGCATTTCCTGACTGTAAGCTGCTTTAATCTTTATTTGTTTCATTCCACTGCCTGTAAAACAGACAGTCTTCTCTAATATTATCTACTTGAAGAGTTGTTGTGAGGCTTAAAGATATGATACATGTACAGTATTTCAAACACGGGCCTACAAATGGGAGCGGTTTCATGGCTGGGTGGCGAGGAAGGCAGAGAGGGGAAAGGCACTCACGGAGCGCCGAGCACGTGGACTCAAGACGGTCCTGATGGCTTCGTGAGGCTGGGGGGCAGGAGGGGGGCGGGGCAGAGGGAAGGGGCCAGATCTGACAGGGCCCGGGTACAGGCTTACAAGTGTGGGATTTATTCTAAAGGAAAGGAGGAGCTTCTAAAGGGTTTCCAGCAGAAATGGAATTGGATTAATAAAAACAATAAAAGCAAATACTTAAGTAATATTTACTATGTGCTAGGCTCAGTTCCAAGTTCTTTGTATTAACACATTTAATCCTCACATCCACTTTATTAAAAGAGAGGCACTTTATTACAATCCTCATTTAAAAGACAGAGAGCCTGTGGCACAGGGATGCTAAGTAACTTGCCCTATGACACAGAACTAATAAGGGAGGGAGCCGAGATTCGAGCCAGGCTGTCTGTGATCATGCGGTTCAGAATTCAGGTACAGGGCCACTCTGCCATGCTGCCCCTCAAACGCTTAAGAAAAACCACCCTATCTAATTATATCATCGCAATTGTACAGGTTCACACATAAAAAGCCGGATCACCTACAAATTTGCAAGGAATCCAAATAGATTTTTCAATATTTACTGAGTGTTTATTCTGCATCATGTGAATTATCCATTTGTAATTGTTCAAGAAATCAGTATTATTAATTACAAGTTATACAAAAGTCATTGTACATATAGACCATGGGTCATCACACTTTTTCTGCAAAGGGCTAGATGATAAATATTTTAGGCTTCGTGGGCCAGTCTTGTCACAACTACTCCGTTCTGTCATTGTACACCCAAAGCAGCCACAGACAATATGTAAATGACAAAGGCTGTGTCCCCATAAAACTTTATTCACAAAAACAGGCGGCATGTCAGGCCACAGTCTGCTGTCCCGATACAGGCCAATCTTCAGACAAGCGAATAAACGACTATAATGGCAGCTTCTTTTACCCTGAATACTATTCAGAAGGCTAAGGAAAGGCTTACAGGGATTACCATATGAGGCACTGGCAAACCTAAAAACTGGAAAATAAAGAGGAATTCAAAACGGAATACAAGAAAGCAATGGAAAAGGGAGCCACCTTTATGTGAAGGCAGATCACCTTTGCATAGTCAGGAGTTGCAGAAGTGATCAAATTTAAACTGTTTAGAAGTAAAAGGTAAACCATTCACTGTTTGTCAGCTTCGAAGTTCTTTTTAAAAAGTTCTTGAGGACACCCCACATCTGTCATAACCCTTTGAGCTCATTCCCTCGGCAAAAGATCTGTGATTTCAGGCTTGTTGCGTAGTTGCCAGATAAAGCAAATAAACTGAGGAATAACTACACTATAAATTTATTCATTCTTTCCTGAAATAAACTAAACACTACATGGAGACTTTAGGAAAGATGGCAGAATAGGAGAGACAGAGCAAATTATCCCCCATGGAATAAATAAGAAAAGGCAGAAAACAACCAAGACAGTGGTTCCAGGGTCTGAGCAGCCAGAGAAGGACCTCTAC
Organism: Choloepus didactylus; assembly: GCF_015220235.1. Classification (NCBI taxonomy): domain Eukaryota; kingdom Metazoa; phylum Chordata; class Mammalia; order Pilosa; family Megalonychidae; genus Choloepus; species Choloepus didactylus. The sequence goes on along the minus strand of NC_051308.1, from coordinate 9,718,007 downwards.
AATACAGAGAAATTACACCTGAAGGGATGGGGTGAATTTATTCAACTGGGACCACCACTAGTGCTGGCAGTTGCAAGCTGGCTGGCCAAGCAGGGGAGGGAGCAGGTCTCCACTCCTGAACACAATCTCAGCAATTAGCTGGCGAGATAACCCTTGTCAGCCCGGTGGCCAGGAGCTCCTGGGAGGAAACTTGGGAACCAGAGGACCTGTGCTGACTGCACAGAGAAAACTTGGTGCATTTACTCTTCGTCAACAGAAGCCTGCGGTGTCCATGGGTGAGAGGATGGGACCAGTCAGGGTGCCACATGGAAGCACCAGGAGCCCCTCCCCGACCCGAGGCTCATGGACGCATGGTGGGCAGGGACCTTGGGGGCCAACTAGGAGGCAGGGCACCTTTGAGCTGACTGAGGTTCGGCAAGGGTGAGACTTGCAGCCCCAAAACCTGAAGGTAGTCCATTCAGAGGCCTGGGAATCACCAGAACCACTGTGCCCTTAAGTGGACTCTCTGCCAAACTGCACGGGGTCCACCATCCAGCCCAAGGGCTGGCAGACACCAGTGCAAATGGAGAACTTCTGCACAGATGGGATTTCCAACTGGCTTGGTCCCCACCCAGTGCACATCGGCAGTCAGGAAAAAGTGGGATTGAGGGGAAGATGTGGCTCAAGAACGCCATCTACTGGGAAGACAGGGAAAGTGTGCTCCAGCAAGCTGTGATCCTGCTAAATTTTATATAAATACCAAGTAATCCTGCATTTCCCTGAAAACCTTATCAAGATAAGCAAAGGCCCTGAAGTCAACAGAAAATCACAAAGCATGTGAAGGTCCAATAAGATATGGACAAGCCAATCAAACAAATTAAAAAGGAGGAGGAGACAAAGGACTTGGAGCAATTAATCAAGCAATTAATACAAATCTCCAAAACAACTTCAGTGGGTTGGCTAAAGACATAAAGGACATCAGGAAGACTCTAGAATAATATAGATGCTGGCATGATACACTTTTTAAGTATGACATTGGTACAAAGAGTTAACAGAATGGTATATAGAAAAACTATCCATTTTATATTATACACTGTGTTTGAATGTATTATGTCCACCAGAAAAAAACATTTTCTTTGATGCAATCTTGTGGGGCAGACATATTAGTAGGGATTAAGTTGGAATGTTTGGATTAGGTTGTTTGCATGGAAATGCGCCCCACCCAACTGTAGGTGATAACTCTGATGAGATATTTCCATGGAGGCGTGGCCCCACCCATTCAGGGTGGGCCTTGATCACTGGAGCTGTATAAATGAGCTGACAAACAGAAGGAACTCAGTGCAGCGGTGAGTGACATTCTGAAGAGGAGCTACAGCCAAGAGGGACACTTTGAAGAATGCACAGGAGCTGAGAGAGTAGCTGCAGCTGAGAGACAGTGTGAAGATAGCCACTGAAAGCAGACTCTTGCCCTGGAGAAGCTGAGAGAGGACAAATATCCCAAGTGCAACTAAGAGTGCCATTTTTGAGGAACTGCAGCCTAGAGAGGAACGTTCTGGGAGAAAGCCATTTTGAAACCAGAACTCTGGAGCAGACGCCAGCCACATGCCTTCCCAGCTAACAGAGGTTTTCTGGATGCCATTGAACATCTTCCAGTGAAGGTACCTGATTGCTGATGTGTTACCTTAGACACTTTATGGCCTTAAGACTGTAACAGTGTAACCAAATAAACCCCCTTTTATAAAAGTTGATCCATCTCTGGTGTTTTGCACTCTGGCAGCATTAGCAAACTAGAACATAGACTATATTATATAGGAATACTTTACAAGTACTAAACTAATACTAGGGTTGAATAATAAGGGATGTCTGCGGTTACGATAATTGATTAAACTGAGAGTGATGATGACTACAACTAAGTGCAGAGATTGTGAGCTACTGATTTGTTTAAGTTGGACAGAATATAGGCTATGTAAAAATAGGAACCCCTTACTTAATAAATCAAGCCCTCGATCTTGAGGCTTGCTCTTGTGAAAGTTACCGCTGTAAAAGGGAGGCTAAGCCTTCCTATAATAATGCCTAAAAGGTATGTCCAGAGAACCCCTTTTGTAGCTCAGATGTGGCCTTTCTCTCTCTAAGCCCAATTCACAAATAAATTCATTAACATCCCCTTACATGGACCATGACTCCCAGGGGAGTAAGTCTCCCTGGTGACGTGGGACATGACTCCCAGGAACGAGCCTGGCTCTGGCATCGAGGGACTGAAAATGCCTACTTGACCAAAAAGGGGGAAAGGTAACAAAATAAGGTTACAGTGGCTAAGAGAATTCAAATAGGGTTGAGAGACTATCCTGGAGGTTACTCTAATGTAAGCTTCAGCTACATATCCCCAGTGGCCACAGTATGCCATGCCCAACCAACAGTAGTCCCAAAACACCTAGGTCCATATTTGAGACTCTATGAAAGTTTCACACACTAAGTTTATTTTTCAGAACTTAAATCTACCAGAGTGTTCCAATGCTGGACAAGTCCTAAAACCCAGGGGGAAAAGCCTCTTTAAAAACATCAGTCAGATGCAGCCCCCTTTGCCATAATGATAACCCTTTTAAATATGAACAGGTTAGGGTGGTCACTGCCTAGACACACCCGAAGATCGAGAAAGCAATTAAACGAAAGGAAGGGTTGCAACAGACAAGATAGGATTTAACAAATGATTACAAATATTAAATCTTTATATAAATATATGAATACATATATATTTTTTTAGATGCCAGGGTATTAGAATGGCTAGAAGGAAATAACTGAAATGGAAGTATAAACCATAACATTCTTTGAAATTTGCTCTAAAGCTACTCATTAAATTGTACTTTGAAAGCTATCACCTTTCTATATATATCTTATATTTCACAAAAAGGAAATAACTGAAACCGTGGAACTGTAACCCATAACATTCTTTGAAATTACCTATATAATCTCTCATTAAACTGTACTTTGACTGTTATCACAATAAGGAAATAACTGAAGTGGAACTGTAAAACATAACATTCTTTGAAATTTGCTCTCTACTTGTTCAGTTGTACTCTGAAAATCATCACTGTTCTGTATACGTTACATTTCAAAATAAAAAATGAATTACAAAAGAAGGCTCTAGAAGAGCATAAAGAAGAATTTGAAAGAATGAATAGAAAATAGTGGATCTTATGGAAATAAAAGAGACTGTAGATCAAATTTAAAATATACTAGAAACACAAAATAGCACATCTGAAGAGGCAGAAGAAAAACTAAGTGAACTAGAGGAAAAAGCAATTGAATGCAAATGTACAAAAGAACAAATGGTGAAAAAAATGGAAAAATTTGAAATGGACCTCAGGGAAATGATGGACAACATGAAGTGCACAAATATAAGAATCACTGGTGAATGCTGAAGACGATTGCATAAAAAAGTAGCTTATGAGGGGTGACAATGTGATTGGGAAAGCCCTATGGACCACACTCCCCTTTGTCTAGTTTATGGATGGATGAGTAGAAAAATGAGGGAAGGAAAAAACAAAACAAAACAAGGCACCCAGTGTTTCTTTTTTACTTTAATTGCTCTTTTTCACTTTAATTTTTATTCATATTATTTTTGTGTGTGTGGTAATGAAAATGTCAAAAATTAATTTTGGTGATGAATGCACAACTATATAATGGTACTGTAAACAAGTGAATGTACGCTTTGTTTTGTATGACTGCATGGTATGTGAATATATCTCAATAAAATGAATTAAAAAAATTAAGAAGAATCACTGGTGTCCCAGACGGAGAAGACTAAGGGGCTAGGAAAAGTACTCGAGGAAATAGTTGGAACTTCCAAACACTTACAAAAGACATAAATATGCATAACAAAAAGCCTAACAAACTCCAAATAGAATAAACCCAAACAGACCCACTCTAAGAAATATACTGACAAATGCTGAAGAGAAGGAGAAAGTTCTGAAAGCAGCAAGACAGAAGTGATTCACCATATACAAGGGAAATCACATAAAACTAAGTACTGATGACCCACTGAGCACCATGGAGGTTAGGAGGCAGTGGTATGACATATTTAAGATTCTGTGAAGGAGAAAAATTGCCAGCCAAGAATTCTTTATCCAGCAAAGTTCTCCTTCAAAACTGAGGGAAAATTTTAAATTTTCACAGACAAACAAATGCTGAGAGCATTTGCTAACAAAAGACCTGCCTTGCAAGAAATAATAAAGGGAGTTCTACCAGATCAAAAGAGAAAAGAAAGGAGAGGTTTGGAGAAGGGCACAGAACTGAAGAGTGTTAGTAAGGGTAATGTGAAGGAAAAAAAGAGAGAGATGGAAAAAACTGATCTCACAAATAAAAACAAAAGGATAAGATGGTTAGTTCAAGAACTGCCTTTACAATAATAACATTGAATGTGAAAGGATTAAACTCCCCAATTAAGATACAGATTGGCAAAATGGATTAAAAAGCATAATCCATTGATATGCTGTTTACAAGAGACTTATCTTAGACCCAGCGACACAAAGAGATGGAAAGTGAAAGGATGGAAAAAAATATTCCATGCAAGCTGCAGCCAAAAGAAAGGAGGGGTAGCTATACTAATCTCAGAAAAAATAGACTTTAAATCCAAAGATGTCATAAGAGACAAATAAGGACACTATATACTAATAAAAGGGACAATTTACCAAAAATAAATGACAATCATAAATGTTTATGCACCCAATAAAGGAGCTCCAAAGTGCATGAGACAAACATTGGCAAAATTGAAGGGAGCAACAGACGTCTCTACAATAATAGTGGAAGACTTCAATACACAACTTTCTTCTATAGATAGAACAACCGGACAGTGGACCAATAAGGAAACTAGGAACCTAAACAACATAATAAATGAATTGAATTTAACAGCCATATACAGATTGCTGTTACCCAAATTAGCAGGATACATCTACTTCTCTAGTGCTTATGGAATGTTCTCTAGGATAGATTATATGCTGGGGCACAGAAAGTCTCAACAAATTAAAAAAGACTGAAATTATTCAAAGCACATTCTCTGACCACAATGGAATGCAGCTGCAAATCAATAACCACAAAAGAACCAGAACTTTAAAAAATATACAGAGGTTAAACAACACACTCATAAATAATAAGTGGGTCAAAGAAGAAACTACAAGAGAAATTGCTAAATATCTAGAGATGAATCAAAACGAAAACACAATATAGCAAAACCTATGGGATTACCCCCTACGTGGGCTCTGACTCCCAGGGGTGTAAGTCTCCCTGGCAACACGGGATACGACTCCCAGGGATTAACCTGGACCTGACATCATAGGATTGAGAACATCTTCTTGACCAAAAGGGGGATGTGAAATGAAACAAAATAAAGTTTCAGTGGCTGAGAGATTCCAAATGGAGTCAAGAGGTCACTCTGGTGGGTATCCTTATGCACTACATAGATAACCCTTTTTAGGTTTTAATGCATTGGAACAGTTAGAAGTAAATACCTGAAACTATCAAACTGCAACCCAGTAGCCTTGACTCTTCAAGACGACTGGATAGCTTACAAGGGGTGACAACATGATTGTGAAAGCCTTGTGGCTCACATTCCCTTTACCCAGTGTAAGGATGGATGAGTAGAACAATGGGGACAAAAAATGAAATGAAAAAATAGGGTGTGGGGAATGATTTGGGTGTTTTTATTTTTATTTTTTATTCTCATTTTTACTTTTTCCGATACAAGGAAAATGTTCAAAAAATAGATTGGGGTGATGAATGCACAACTATATGATGGTACTGTGAGTAACTGATTGTACATTTTGGATGACTGTATGGTATGTAAATATATCTCGGTAAAATTGGATTTAAAAAACCCATGGGATGCGGCGAAGGTGGTGCTGAGAGGGAATTTATAGCTCTAAATGCATACATCAAAAAAGCAAGAGCGAGCTAAAATCAAAGACCTAACTAAACCACTGAAGAAGCTAGAGAATGATCAGCAATGAATCCTAAAATAAGTAGAAGAAATAACTAAGAATAAAGCAGAAATAAATGAAATGGAGGACAACAACAACAAAAAACACTAAAGAGAATGAATAAAACCAAAAGTTGGTTCTTTGAGAAGGTGAGCAAGATTTACAGACCCTTAGCTAGACAAACTCAGAAAGAGAGAAGACCCAAATAAACAGAATCAGAAATGAGAGTGGGGTAATTACTACATATCCTGAAGAAATTTTTAAAATCATAAGAAGATTCTACTAACAACTGCATGCCAACAAAACAGACAACTTAGAGGAAATGGACAATCTCCTGGAAACACATGAACAACCTAGAGAGACCCATGAAGAAACAGCAGATCTTAATAAATGCATCACAAGTAAAGAGATCCAATCAGTCATCAAAAAATTTCCTAGAAAAAAAAGTCCAGGACCAGATGGCTTCACAGGGGAATTTTACCAAACATTTCAAAATGAACCGACATCATTCCTCCTCAAAATATTTTAAAAAATTGAAGAAAAAGGAACACTACCTAACTCATTTATGAAGCTAACGTCACTCCAATACCAAAACCAGATAAAGATAATACAAGAAAAGAAACAACAGGCCAATCTCCCTTATGAAAATAGATGCAAAATTTCTCAACAAAATACTTGCAAATTGAAACCAAAGGCACCGCAAAAGAATTATACACCATGACCAAATGAGGTTCATTCCAGGTATGCAAAGGTGGTTCAACATAAGAAAATCAACCAATATAATACAACACATTAACAAATCAAAAGGGAAAACTCAAATGATCATCTCAGTAGATGCTGAAAAAGCATTTGACAAAATTCAGCATTGACTTCAAAAGACAGGAATTCAAGGAAACTCCCTCAATATTTTAAAGGGCATATATGAAAAACCCACACCCAGCATAGTACTCAATGATGAGAGACTGAAAAGTCTTACCCCTAAGATTGGGAATGAGACAAGGTGCTCACTCTCACCACTATTATTAAACATTGTGTTAGAAGTTCTAGCCAGAGCAATGAGGCAAGAAAAATAAATAAAAGACATGGAAATTCAAAAGGAAGAAGTAAAACTGATTTTTTGCAGATTATATGATCCTATATTTGGAAAATCCTGAGAAATTGATGACAAAGCTCCTTGAGCCAAAAAACAAATTCGATATAGTGGCATGATACTAGATTAATGTGCAAAAGTCAGCAATTCCTATACACTATAATAACCTAACTGAAGAGACAATCAAGAAAAAAAATTCTATTCAAAATAGCAACTAAAAGAATCAAGTATCTAAGAATAAACTTAATTAAGGATGTAAAAGATCTCTACATAGAAAATTACAAAACGTTACTCAAAGAAATCAATGATGACCTAAAGAGGTGGAAAGATATTCCTTGTTCATAGACAGGAAGGGTAAACATTATTAAGATGTCAGTTCTACCCAAACTGATCTAAAGATTCAATGCAATTCCAATAACCTACTTTGCAGATTTGGAAAAGCTAGTTATCAAATTTATTCGGAAGAGAAAGGGAACTTTACTTACTAAAAACATTCTAAAAAAGAAGAACAAAGTGGGAGGACTCACATTTCCAGACTTAAAAATCTACTATAAAGCAACAGTAGTCAAAACAGCATGTTACTTGCACAAAGATAGACATATTGATCAATGGAATCACACAGAGTTCAGAAACAGATCCCCAGATCTATGGTTAACTGATTTTCGACAAGGCCCCCAAATCCATAGATCTGGGACAGAATAGTCTCTTCAACAAATGGGGCTGGGAGAACTAGATATCCATACCAAAAAGAATGAAAGAGGACCCCTACCTCACACCCTATACAAAAATTAACTCAAAGTGGATCAAAGACCTCAATATAAGAGACAGTACAATAAAACTCTCGGAAGATAATGTAGGGAAACACTTTCAAGACCTAGTTAATAGTAGGTCGCTTCTTAGACCTTACACCCAAAGCACAAGCAACGAAAGAAAAAACAGATAAATAAAAACTCTTCAAAATCAAAAGTTTCTGTGCCTCACAGGACTTTGTCAAAAAGGTGAAGAGGCAGCCAACTCAATAGAAGAAAATACTTGGAAATCATATATCAGAAAGAGATTGATGTCCAGTATATATAAAGTAATCCTACAACTCAATGACAATAATACAAACAGCCCAATTATAAAGTGGGCAAAAGATATGAGAAGACATTTTTCCAAGGAGGAAATTGAAATGGCTAAAAAATATATTAAAAATTGTTCATCTTCACTAGCCATTAGGGAAATGCAAATCAAAACCACAATGAGATATATCTCACACCAATAAGAATGACTACCACTAAACAAAAAGGAAACTACAATTGCTGGAGAGGATGTGGTGATACTGGCACTCTTATTCATTGCTGCTGTGGAATAGGAGGTTCCTCAGAAAACTAAGTATCAAGTTACTCTATTATCTGGCAGTTCCACTACTCAGCATACACCCAGAAGATCTGAAAGCAGTGACATGAACACACATTTGCACACTGATGTTCATAGTGGCATTATTCACAAATGCCAAAAGAGGGAAACAATCCAAGTGTCCTTCAACAGATGAGTGGATAAACAAAATCTGGTATATACATACGATGGAATACTAGGCAGCAGTAAGAAGGAATGAGGTCATGAAACATGTCCTTATGGATGAACCTTGAGGACATAATGCTGAGTGAAATACATTAGACACAAAAGGAGAGATATTGTATGTTATCACTAATATGAACTCCCTGAATAATGTAAAATCAGTTTCTTAAAATGTAGAATATAGGGGACCTAGAGATAGATAGAAGCTATAGAAGGGAGAACGATAATCTAACATGAACAGACCTGTTAAAGAAGTTGAACTTAGGAGTATGGACAAGGGTGACGATGGTTTGTTAACAGGATTATAAGCATCAGTGCCTTACTGAAGGCAGACATGATTGAAAGGGGTTGTTTAAAGGCATGGATCCCACAGATTACCACTACAAATATAAATAAGTAGTTACATAATGTACTTCTAAGGCATGACACTGGTACAGAGAGTTAACCACAGAGTGGTATATGGGAAAAACTAGCTATTGCATATTATGGACTATATTTAATAGGAATACCTTATTAGTACCACACCAATACTAGGGATAAAAAATTAGGGGGTGATAACAGCCTTGGGTATTTTGGGTTATGAGAATTGTTTAAAATTGAGAGTGATGATTGTACAACTAAGTGAAGATGGTGTGAGACACTGATTGTTTATTTTGGACTGAATATATGCTATGTGAAATTAGGAACCCCCTATTTAATGTCAGGACCTCAATGTTGAGGCTTGTTTTTATGAACTTATGGCTGTAAAGGGGAGGCTAAGCCTTTCTATAATTATGTTATGCCTAAGAGTCACTTCCAGAGGACCTCTTTTGTTGCTCAGATGTGGCCTTTCTCTCTCTAAGCCTAATTCTGCAAATAAATTCCTTACTCTATCCTCTACATGGGACATGACTCTCAGGGGAATGAGTCTCTCTGATGACATGGGACATGACTCCCAGGAATGAGCCTGGCCCTGGCATTGAGGGATCGAGAATTCCCTCTTGACCAAAAGGGGGAAAAGAAAGGTAAAATAAGGTTTCAGTGGTTAAGAGATATCAAACAGGGTCAAGAGACTATCTTGGAGGTTACTCTTATGCAAGCTTCAGCTAGATATTCCAAATGCCCACAGTATGCCAAGCCCAAATCAATAGTAGTCCTGAAAATACTAAAGAATACCTGGATCCCTATCAGAGACTCTATAAAAGTTCTACTCTATTTCTCAGAAATTTAAATCCTCCAGAGAGTTCCTATGCCAGATAAGTACCAAATCCCAGAGGCAACAGCCTCTCCAAGAACATAACCAGATGCGTCCCCCTTCCCCATAATATCAACACCTCTTTTCAATATGAACAAGTTAGGTTGGGCACTGCCCAGAGACCCCTGAAGACTGAAATAGTCATCAAACAAGAGGGAGGAGTAGCAACTGATAAGGTAGGATTTAACAAAGGATTATGAATATTGAACCTTTATATAATTTTTTTTTCAGTCACCAGGGTCTTAGAACAGCTGGAAAGAACTGAAATGATAGAATAGTTAACACATAACATTCTTTAAAATTTGTTCTATAACTACTTGTTAGCTCGTACTTTGAAATTTATCACTTTTCTGTATATACACCATATTTCACAATAAAAAAGGTCACAAAAAAGTTCTTAAGTTGCTTCTGAATCTCCCATACCACGGGCACCACATAAGTTGCTCTGTTTTCTGACCACACTGTCTCAGTGGGAAGGGGACCTTACACCTCCCCTGGTGGGAGGGACCAGAGGGGTGGCAAAGGCTGCCCAGTCCTTCCTCTTTTCCAAGCTTCTTTAAAGAACCTGGCATCAGAACTTTTCTCCTTGAGCAGGAATAAAGACATCTCCTACTCCCCTTGCCGTCCTCATTTCTCCTCCCTTTAAGATTCTCTGATAAGATCAGTGGAATACAATGCTCCTTTTCTGCTCTTTCTTTTATTAAATAAATATACTCATTCTAGTTTGGATGCACATGTAATTAATTCACATATTCACGTTATTACTCTGTGGCTAGTTTCCACCCTCCCACAGTACTTGATAAGTGACTCATTTGGTAAGAAGCTTTTTCAGTGAAAACATATGTGCCCTTTGCTTTCGAAGGAAAAGAAATACCAATTTACTCTTCTTTTAGAAAGCAAGCATTTAGGCATGGTTATTGCAGACTATGCCTGAAATGCAGCTCTCAGAGAGAAGGAAGTCCCTATTTTCACTGCACTCTGCTTCCAGTCAGAGGAGCTTGCTGCTGGTGTGTTCTTGTGCTCTGGGTTTATCTCGCAGTCAGAAGCTGTATTTTAAGGAACACAAACGAAAAAACTGAGATGGTTAGTTACCCAGTATTCTACTTAAGTCTTTCTTACTTGTTTTATATAATAAAGAGAGAAGAGCTGTGTCTCAACAGCTTTGCTAACTGCAGCAGCTGGTGTTGGTCTTAGGCAGGAAGCACCCTGTAACTGGGTGGAGCATGCATTAGAGCACAACGGCCGTGCACACCCACACATGCATGCATGCATGCACAGGTGTGCAGAAAGGCACGTTTAATACTGGGCTCTCAATCCAGTTTTCTTCCATCAGTTGGGCTGATTCCATGTATTGGCACTCAAAAGCAGTCAAGTAAGTTCTAATTATAGAGGCCCCTACTTGAAAGAAGAAATACAAAATCCCCCTTTCTTCTCCTTGAAACTATAAAGATTTTTCTCATTAAACTAACATGCCTGGATAAAAATGGTTTCTAAAGGCTTAAAATGGCTTCAGAGGCAGCAATGGATACAAAGCACAGGCTTTAGTTTAGAACCTGGGTCTGAAAACTGGTTTTGACACTTCTGGGCAGCATGGCCTAGAACAAGGTATTTAACCTAATAAGCATCAGTTTTGCCATCTTTAAAGTGAGAATAATGGAGAATGTGTTTATTTAAAGTGACCAGTGCAGTGCCAGGCATAGAGTTCCTAGTAAATGAGAGCTGCTAGCAGCAGCAGCAGCAGCAGCAGCAACGGTATTATATTTTCCCTATCATCTTTTCAAAATGTGTGGATAAGGGGAGGAATGGTTAATGCCCCCCCTTTCCTTTACCGACTCAATAGCTTATCTTTCTCCCCCAAATAGACAGAACTCAAATATGTAAGCCAAGCAAAATATGAGAGGAAAATCCAGGAATGAGAAGGGCAATCTTATTACCCTGTTTCTCTAATAGATTAGTAATTTGTTGGCAATAGCTTTGACAGAAAACAGATGGATCCAGCATTAACCACAATGAAGGCAGCAGATGCTGGGCCAGCCCACCTCAGCTGGACGGGTCTGTCAGCCAAGTCTGAGAGCCACAGTTTTCAAGTGGGTTCATCTTGGCACACCAGCTTTGGAAAATTGGTGATCAAATGAATTCAGATTTCAACCCAGTAGGAGTTATAGTCAAACACCAGGGAGAGGAAGCAGGAGCTAGATTCCATTCAAGTCACTATCATTCTTTCGGGAGGACCACCAATAACTCAGTACGCAACTCCAGAATATTTAAATTTGCTAATTATAATCAACAATCTAAGCATACTCCTTTATGTTTCCACCCACAAAGCAAATTTTGCTCCCAATTTCAGTCATTCAACAATTACTCATGGACAACTACCATGTGCCATGTATTAGAGCACCCTGGTGCCGTGGAGAATAAAATGGAGGCACACATCATAGCACAGACATTTTACCCTGGCTAGAAGGAAAAAAATGCATAAGTAGCTATGTATCATGATACATATATTTCAGAATTGGAGCTAAATATGCATTTATCTTCTTTTAGCCAACGATGTTTATCATTTTTATAGCACTCTACTACATATTTTTAAGTCATGTTTATTGAAATATAATTTATATATACCATAATAAATACAGTCATGGAACCACCACCATGATCAAGGTACAGAATATTTCTATCACGACAATAAGTCCCCTGCCAGCCCCTTGCAGTCAATCCCATTTCCACACCACAGCCCCTGGTAACAGCTGATCTGTTTTCTGTCCCTATAGTTTTATCTTCTCCAGAACGTCATGTTTTGTTCTTAAACAAGAGTCATACACTATTTAGACTTTTTTTGTCTGGCTTCTTTCACTTGTATCTGCTTTTGAAATTCATCCATACTATAGCCATGGATCAAGAGTTTATTTTCTTATTACTGAGTAGTACATCACCACTGTAGGGTCAGTTGGGCTGTTTATAGTTTTTGACAATTATGAATAAAGCTGCTAAAACATTTGCATACGGGTCATTCTGTGGACATAGGTTTTCATTTCCCTTGGTAAAACCTTAGGACTGCGTTTGTTGGACTGTATGTTAAGTGAATGTTTAACTTTATAAGAAAGTGCCAAACTGTGGTTTTAATTATATTCCATTCCCACCAAAAAGTTTATGAGAGCTCTAATTGGTCCACATCCTTGCAAGCACTTGGTATTGCCAATTCTTAAAAAGTATTAGCCATTCTAATAGGTATGTGGTGGATATCACTACACATCTCCCTAATGACAAATGATTTTGAGTATTTTTCATACGCATGTTTGCTGCTTCTCATATTTTAACAAGGCTCGTTCTTTGGGGGTGGGGGGCTGTTTTAAAAACCTCCTTCGAGTATATCTTTCTACTCAGATCTATGGCACAATGCTACTCTCTTAGGCACTGCTTTAAGAGGAATTTGATAATGTAGTTGAATGGAGCACAAACACAGGTTCAAGATGAAAAGTGACCTACCCCAAGTTGTGTTAAATCCTACTGTTTGTAGGAGTAAAACAGAGATCATTTGTTTTTTGAGCTGATATATAAGGCACCATATTTTTTTTCTAGGTCAACTTACATTTAAAAAAAACCTTTAACATGTATTAGTAGAAACAGTATTATATAAAATTTGTAAAAGAGAGGAAAAAGATCCAATATCTTACCTTAAGTATCACATTAGAGCTTCACTTTTGGTAGTTTTTCCACATGTTAAAAAATTGTTTGTTTTAAAAAAACTTTAATGCAAGCTCAATGCAGAAAATAGATGCGCAGAGAAAAGGAGACAAAAATTATCTTTAGTTTCACCTCCCCCAGAAAAGATACCACGTATTAAATTACTCTTAAGCATTAAGTGTCAACCCAGTATCCTTCAAGCATTCAAAGCAGAGTCAAGAAGGTGTATTAGTGTCTTTGGATTTACCACTGTTTTAGCAAAAGTCACTCATTCAAGAAATATTTATTAAGGGTCTTTTCTGGGTCGATCTCTGTGTGAAACACTGGAGGCTCAGCCATGAACAAAGACAAGGAGCTTACGTTCTGGTGGTGGGAGACAGGTAAATACATATAGACATGCTGCATGGTGGTAAGCACTATGGAGAAAAAGAAAGCAGTGGGTGGGAATGTATCCAGAGTGGCAATGGAAGGCATCTCTGAGAAGGCAACTGAGGAGAGCCACTAGAGAACAAGGGAGCTGTGTTTCTCTCCAAAGCGTAAGTGGGATCTTTGGAGAAATGACAACAACCAAAGTACAAGCCTCATACCTAAACACAGGGAACATATGGGTACAAGCAGATGTCTGTATTTGACATCAGGGCAGGAAGTGAAGATGAGAACTAGGATCTCCAGGGAGTAGGGATGTAACCAAACATATACCAGGTGCGTGACCTCTGGAAAGCAATTAAAAGTACTCAGTTTTCTCGTCTGTAAAAAAGGTACAATGTGGGCATTGTGAGAAAAAATATCATAACAGTAACTACTGTTGGACAACTGACAACAACAGAAAGAATCTGTCAAGGAATATAAAGAAATCATTCAAATGTTAAAAAGATCTTTTTAATTGGTGAAAACAAATAATCTTTACAATATCATACTGTTTTTATATGCCTCATTCTATTTCATGATGCACAGATATTCAAATTTACTCCTCAGACAGAGGAAAGTATAAGAAAAACTATGCACTGATGTAAAAAACGTAAAAAGGTATTCTCTCCACCCAATAGCCAAATTTGTATACAACAATACAATCTCTCTGGTAAGAAACGAAGGAGTCTAAGAGTGTGAAGTCACCCCTTGCACAGCCCACGTGTCCTATGGGCTCACGGTGGCTGTGTACTGCACACCCCGCAGAGACTGTAGTGGAAAAGGTGCCTCAGGAGGTGGGCAAGGGAGAGCCCCAGCCCACTTCACTGATGGCCCAGAGACCTTCTGCAGTCAGAGGAAGCCTTCTGAAAGCACGCTTGGCGTTGGTCGGACAGATTTGTGAACTGTAATTCAATAGGCCATTTTTTTTAACAAAGATGTGAACATCTATGAACCTTGAGAAAAAATACCTTGCTGAGGGGTCAAGTAGAGCTGCATGTCTATACACTGCATTCCTACACTGCCATCCACAACTGGCATGATCAGGGGTGAAAGTTGACAGAACAAGAAAGTTTAAAAGTTTGCTTAGTCAATGAATGAAGAGAGTGAAAGTCATCACTCTTGACTGACGTTGATTTTAATTAGTGAGGTAAAATAATTAGCTCCCCAGTTGTCAGAAATTAGTTACTTTTTCTCTTTCTTTCAAGTTGATCTGTACTGTACATTTTCATTGCTTCTAACTCCCAGGTTTCATTTTTTCTAACTCCCAGGTTTTGATAAAATCATGAGGATTATCAGTCTCTTAAGAAAATTTCATGCTTAAGTCATTTAACTTGAAGGCTAAATATAAGCATCAAAAAAAAAAAAAAAAAAAAAAAGACTGACTGCATTAACCCACCTTTTGCTATAAAATTATCTAATTCAATTTGTTTTTTTCTGATATTAGCAAGATAGAGATTTAGAATATTTCTTTAGCAAAACAAATATTACAGACTTGGAAGGAATACTTGTTTCTAGCACTGTCAATTTAACCATAAAAGTAAGGCTATGGTATTAGGAAGTTGAAACCTCATCAAGTACATTACAACCTATTCCAAGATAAACCAAGTGAATGAACTGAAAGGAAGTCCCCTGCATGGAGACTACCCCATTTGGAAAGCCAAAGAACAAGATCTTGTTGACCTCTCCATCAGTGTCCAGGGAAAAAGTATTCTCCCCAGATGAAATGAACTCGTGTGGCAGACAAAATCTCACCTTTGTAGAAGACAGGATGCACTCAGCTTAATCCAATGATCAGACTGAGGTTCCAACTGCCGAGTGTGAAATCCCGGGTCATGGTGGCAACAGGTTGTCGTGTGCCTCTGAGGGACTCTCACATAGCTAGGGCACAAGCAACCTTTGACATTTATACCTTGTTCCTCTTGAAACAGTTGTGTTGTAAACTATTAACTTGTAATTCACTATTCTGGAACTGCATTCATTTCAACTCAGTATCATTTAAAGTTTGCTTTTGTTGAATTTTTGAGAAATAGATTTCAATGCATCCAGAGAAAAGGAAGATTTCAGAGGCCATCTGATTTATTTTAGAGAGTAAACCTTTAAACCTGTCTGAAAAACATCATTTACTAAATAAATTAAAAATAAAAGGCTCAACAGACTTACCTATTTGTAAGTCTCCTGCTTCCTAGGACACACACTGGAAATTAGGGCATAAAATCAGGGCTGTCTCAGTGTGCAGCCTCAGCACTGGGGGCTCTGCAAGGAACCCTAGATGCTTTTAAACTAGGGAGTGATAATTGGGGAGAATCTCATCTCAGAATTAATGGTACTTGTCCAAGGTAATAATGCTTACTTATAGCAAAACTAAACTTAGATCCTTATTTTTGCAAACAGCAAAAAATATGCAAAAAAATATTTGTGGATAGTCAGTGTGACAGACACTATTCTAGAGAACACAAAAACAAGTAAGACAGAATGTTTAGCCTGAGGCAACTTAAAGGCTATGAAGACGAAATTGACTTCAGCTCTTTTTCCCCCACACAAATTCATTTATTAATAATTAACATGTTAATTACAAATATCTCATTCCTATTTATTAAGGCAAGTCCCTATGGTCCTCTCTACTTGCAAACACTTTGTCAGGGTAGTTATTATATATGCTTGCTTGAAGATAGAAAAGTACTATTTCAAAAAATATGCTATAATTAAACATTTTTACACATTTAGGTTGGCTTCATCCCATTTGTATATTTAATAAATCAGATTTACAATGTTGATATACATTTCTAAAAGCTCCCCCTTCTCAACTTTGTAGGAATTTATTATTCCAAACATGTTTAGTATTTTTGACTTATTTTCATACCTAAAAGCCTGACGTATTCCTTGCTCCTTGAAGATAAAATGTTTGACCTTTTGCTTTTGGTTCCCTAGCAGCTCACTGAATGAATGAGCTACAGAGAAGGGCATACAGCGAAGAGCTGGGAAACAACACAGTCCCGTGACTAAGTGAGAGGCCTCTGGAGTACATCTCCCTTTGTCTGAACCCTGGTGCTACCACTTATTAGCTGTGCGATTAGGGGTAAATTACTTACTCTCTCAAGGCCTCAGTGTTCTCATTTGCAAAATGGGGATAACCTCACAGCTCTGACTACATGGATGTGAATCCTGGCCTGGCTGTGGAGTCCCTGTGCATGCTAGAGAAGCTGTTCACCTGTTCTGAGCCTCAGGTCCTTTGTCTGTCAAGTGGAGCAATGGCAGGAGCTAGCTTATTGTGAGGGTTAAACGAGGTAATATACGAGAACAACAGGGCCACTGCACAGTCACATATTTAATACAGGTCAGTTGTTACTATTAATAACAACAGTATTTGAAGAAGCCATTACAGCAATAATGGTTAGCAAAAGGAGGTTGTAAAATATGTTTCCAATATCTCTAAAAACACAGAAGAATTTCATCTAGTTAAGAATAGAAACAACTTCTGGGAAGATGGCAGATTAGAAGAGACAGAGCAACATTCTCCTCCATGGTAAACACTAGATAAAGGACAGAAAGTGCTCCAGAACAGCAGTTCCAGGGTGCCACTGACCAGGCAGGGACCTCTAAACCACACAGAGAAGACATAGCTGGAGAAGCAGAGAGACTGCATTTAGGATGGGTGAGTGTTCAGCCCAGAATGCCACCAGGGATGGGCAGTTGGAGCCAGCAGGTGAGCATGGAAGAGAGTGGCCTTCCACGCCCTGTATACCCATCTCAGCAGTTGGCTGGAGTGATAACCTTTCACGGCCCTGTGGCTGAGAGTGCCTGTGTGGGGAAATGGCAGCTAGAGCTGCCACTGAGTAGAACGAGGCAGCTTTCCAAGCCCTGGGAACCTATCTCAGCAGCTGGCTGGGGAGATAACCCTTCAAAGCCCTGTGACCGAGAGATCCTGTGAGGGAACTTGGGATTTGGCAGACTTGTGACTGCAACCACTCTTTCTCCACGGAAGCCTGTGGTGAGCACAGCTGAGAGCCAAGGGCGCCACACGGAAATGCCAAGAGGCCCTCCTCAACCAATCCCAGGGACATGCAGGCACACAGCAGACAAGGACCACGGTACATTTGAGCTGTAAAGTGAGATGCGCAGTTCTGCAGCCCTAGAGTAGTTCACTTGCAGCCCCAGGAATTACCGGGAAAACTGTGCCCTGGAGAGGACTCCTGCTGAACTGCGCAGGACCCGCTCCTCTCCTACAGGGCTGGCAGTCCCCAGTGTACAGGGAAAATTGGTGTGCTGCCTGGATTTCCATCCAGTTTGGACCCCGCCCAGAGCACAGACAAAGTTGAGGGAGAGCTGGCTTGAGGGTAAGAAGTGGCTCAAGAGTGCTATCTGCTGGTAGGGCAGGGAAGGTGCACTCCATCAAGCTGAAGCTCTGCCAAATTATAGATAAATGTTCAAATAATCATGCATATCCTAAAATAACCTTATCAAGAGAAGCAAATGCCACAAGGCCAATAACAAGAGAAAATTATAAAGCATAAGAAGAAACCGGAAGTTATGGACAACCCAAACGACCGACTTAAAAAGCCAGAGGAGACACAGAACTTGGAGCAATTAACCCAAGAAGTACACACAAATCTCCAAAACAACTTCAATGAGATGGCTAAGGACATAAAGGAAATCAAGAAGACCCAGAAGAGCACAAAGAAGAATCTGAAAGAATGAATAAAAAAACAGCAGATTTGATGGAAATAAAAGATATGGTTGATCAAATTAAAGATATACTTAAGACACACAGAGCAGATTTGAAGAGGCAGAGGAAAGAATAAGTGAACTAGAGGACAGACCAATGAAATATGAAAGCACAAAAGAACAAATGGTGAAAAAAATGGAAAAATTTGAAATGGATCTAAAGGAAATGATGGACTACATTAAGTGCACAAATATAAGAATCACTGGTGTTCCAGAAGGGGAAGAGAAGAGTAAAGGGATAGGAAGACTGTTTGAACACATTGTTGGGGAAAACTTCCCAATCCTTCTAAACGATGTAAATATGCAAAGCAAAGATGCCCAATGAACTACAAATAGAATAAATCAAAATAAACCCACACCGAGACAAATTTTGATCAGACTGTCAAATGCTGAAGAGAAGGAGAAAGTTCTGAAAGCAGCAAGGAGAAGCGATTCACCACATACAAGGGAAACAACATAAGACTAAGTACTGACTATTCAGCGGGCACCATGGAGGCAAGAAGGCAGTGGTATCACATATTTAAAATTCTGAAAGAGAAAAATTGCCAGCCAAGAATTCTTTATCAGCAAAACTCTCCTTCAAATTTGAGGGAGAGCTTAAATTTGTCACAAACAAATGTGGAGAGAATTTGCTAACACAAGACCTGTCCTACCTGAGATACCAAAGGGAGCCCTACCAACACAGAAACAAAGAAAGGAGAGAGCGATATGGAGAAAGGTTCAGTACTAAAGAGAGTCAGTATGGGTACATTGAAGGACATTAAGAGAGAGAGGGAAAAAATATATCTGACAAACATAAACCAAAGGACAGGATGGCTGATTCAAGAAATGCCTTCACAGTAATAATGTTGAAGGTAAATGGATTAAACTCCCCAATTAAAAGATATAGATTGGCAGAATGGATCAAAAAATATGAACCATCAATATGTTGCATCCAAGAGACTCATCTTAGGCACAGGAACACAAAGAAATTGAAAGCGAAACGATGGAAAAAATATTTCATGCCAGCTACAGCCAAAAGAAAGCAGGAGTAGCAATATTAATCTCAGATAAAACAGACTTTAAATGCAAGGATGTTATGAGAAACAAAGAAGGTCACTACATACTAATAAAAGGGGCAATTCAACAAGAAGAAATAACAGTCATAAATGTTTATGCACCCAATCATGGTGCCACAAAATACAGGAGACAAACACTGGCAAAATTAAGGGAAGCAATGGATGTTTCCACAATAACTGTGGGAGACTTCAACACATCACTCTCTCCTATAGATAGATCAACCAGACAGAAGACCAATAAGGAAACTGAGAACCTAACCAATGTGATAAACGAATCAGACTTAACAGAAATATATAGAGCATTACATTCCAAATTACCAGGATATACATTCTTCTCTAGTGCTCAAGGAACTTTCTCCAGGATAGATCATATGCTGGAGCATAAAACAAGCTTAAATAAATTTAAAAAGATTGAAATTATGCAAAGCACATTCTCTGACCACAATAGAAGTCAATAACCATCAAAGATTTAGAACATTCACAAATATATTGTTAAACAACACACTCCTAAACAATCTGTGGGTCAAATAAGAAATTGCAAGAGAAGTCGCTAACTATCTAGAGATAAATGAAAATGAGAAAATGAGAACACAACATAGGAAAACCTATGGGATGCAGCGAAGGCGGTGCTGAGAGGAAAATTTATAGCTCTAGATGCATATATTAAAAAGGAAAAAAGAGCTAAAATCAAAGAACTAAAGAAACAACTGAAGAAGCTAGAGAATGATCAGCAAACTAGCCCTAAGGCAAGTAGAAGAAAAGATATAACAAGGATTAAAGCAGAAATAAATAATATGGAAAACAACAACAACAACAACAAAACAACACAGAGAATAAATAAAACCAAAAATTGGTTCTTTGAGAAGATGAACAAGAGTGACAAACCCTTAGCTAGACTGACAAAGTTAAAAAGAGAGAAGACCCAAATAAACAAAATCATAAATGAGAGGGACACTACTGTGGATACCGAAGAAATTTAAAAAATCATAAGAGTATACTATGAACAACTGTATGCCAACAAACTAAACAATTTAGAGGAAATGGACAATTTCCTAGAACACACGAATAGCCTAGACTGACCCGAGAAGAAATAGAAGACCTCAACCAACCAATCACAAGCAAAGAGATCCAATCCGTCATCAAAAAGCTTCCTACAAATAAAAGCCCAGGGCCAGATGGCTTCACAAGGGAATTTTACCAAACTTCTCAAAAAGAACTGATACCATTCCTGCTCAAACTCTTTCAAAATACTGAAAAAAACATAAAACACTACCTAACTCATTTTACAAAGTTAACTTCATTCTAATACCAAAACCAGATAAAGATGCTACATGCAAGGTAAAGTACAGGCCAACCTCTCTAATGAATATTGATGCAAAAATTCTCAACAAAATACTTGCAAATTGAATATAGCCCCTTTCAATATGCACAAGTTAGGGTTCTCACTGTCAAGACACCCTTGCAGATCAAGCAAGTGATTAAATGAAAGGAAGGTGTAGCAACAGACAAGACAGTTTTAACAAAGGATTATGAATACTGAAATGTTATATACACACATATATACATTTTTTTAGATGCTAGGGTATTAGACTATCTGGAAGGAAATATATGAAATGGTAGAACTGTAACCCATAACATTCTTTGAAATTTGCTCTATAGCTACCTGTTATACTGCACTTTGAAAACTATCACTGTTATGTATATGTATGTTAAAGTTCACAATTAAAAAATGCATTTAAAAAAACAATAGAAACAGAAGGAGGAGATTAAAGGTCTCTGGGGATCACTGCACTGGTGATCCTTCTTAAAAGACTTAAAACTTACAACATGAAGCAGGTTGCATATTTTACTAATATCGAATACTTAATTAAGAGGAGGAAGAAAAAAAGATACTTCATTTGGGTTTCTATTTATAAACGGATCAACAATGAAGAGAGAAATGTAAAGGTACGAGCATGTATTCAACTGAAAAATCATGTTACCAGTATAATTTCCTGTCACTAGGCATTTGCTGAGGAAAGAACACAGGAAAGGAGAACGATTTCAACTGGAACACAGAGAGCACCAGGACAATGACTGTGGACACACAGTGACTGAAGCCACCAAGGGACCCAGGAGTGGCCACACCTCCGAGTGGAACCCAGGGGAGAGGGAGCAACCAGCAGGGAACCCGCGAATGCGGGTGCGTGGATGGCGGGTGCTTCCGTCCATCCTACATGACTAAGTGCTGAGTATGGGAAATACCATCTTCATTCCAAACTGTTTCTAATGTCAACCTAAGCCCAGTATTTATGCCTTTGAAAAAAAAAAAAAAAAAACACAAAATAAAAATCCTTGACTATACAGCCAAAGGTTATACAGGGAATCCAGCGAGCTCCGTCAATATAAAAGGACCTGGAGTAGAGGCTAGGCCTGCCTATAATTGTGCCTAAGAGCCTCCTCCCGAATGCCTCTTTGTTGCTCAGATGTGGCCCTCTCTCTCTAGCTAAGCCTACTTGGCAGGTGAAATCGCTGCCCTCCCCTCTATGTGGGATCTGACACACAGGGGAACGAATCTCCCTGGCAATGTGGAATATGACTCCCAGGGAGGAATCTAGACCTGGCATTGTGGGACGGAGAACATCTTCTTGACCAAAAGGGGGATGTGAAAGGAAATGAAATAAGCTTCAGTGGCAGAGAGATTCCAAAAGTTGCCGAGAGGTCACTCTGGTGGGCACTCTTACGCACAATTTAGACAACCCTTTTTAGGTTCTAAGGAATTGGAATAGCTAGCAGTAAATACCTGAAACTATCAAACTACAACCCAGTAGCCTTGAATCTTGAAGACAATTGTATAAAAATGTAGCTTATGAGGGGTGACAATGGGATTGGGAAAACCATATGGACCACACTCCCCTTTGCCCAGTGTATGGATGGATGAGTAGAAAAATGGGGGCAAGGAAAAAAAAAAGGCACCCAGTGTTCTTTTTTACTTTAATTGTTCTTTTTCACTTTAATTTTTATTCTTATTATTTTTGTGTGTGTGGTAATGAAATGTTCAAAAATTAATTTTGGTGATGAATGCACAACTATATAATGGTACTGTGAACTACTGAATGCACACTTTTCATGACTGTATGTGAATATAACTCAATAAAATTGAATTCAAAAAAAATAACAAAAAAAACACCAAAACCAAAACCAACCAAACAAAAAAGGACCTGGATTTGAAGCAAATTTTAGACTCAGAAATCAGGAATGGAAGCAACTTCCAAGGTAATATAATCCAATTTTCTCATCTTCCAGAAGAAAAGTAATTCACAGAGAGAGAGTAAGCAATTTTCCTGGAGACACAGCAGTTTGGATGAGAAGTTTCCCAGGTTCAGCACTCTTAGGTCAGTCTTCACTCATTATGAGTAACAGCAGAGGGAAAAGATTGCAAGATTGAATTTTTCAAGTAAGTTTAGTTACCAATTTCTAAGATGATATGAAGCCTTTAGGATTTTCAAGGGCTAAGTCCTAGACCCCCCGTTACTCCAATTCTGAGACCTTGTCTCCAATCACATTCTGAGCACAAGTATGCCATTTCCTGTGCATAGCACAACTAATTAATGGCGTTTCCACCTTTCACTCATGTTCTCATCTTTCCACACAGCCCATTATGCCCAGCAACGGTGCAGGAGACAGGTGGGCTCCCTTCACAGCCATGCCTCAGCTCAGCTACAAACTGCTGTTAGTCACCTGGGACTGACTGTTGCTGCCAACTGGGACTGCTGAATTCCAAGGGCTTACTGGAACTAATATCATAGAAAACTGTTTATGACATAGTATAAAGGAACTAAAGCAAAATACAAAAGTCTATATTCATGCTGACCTTGACTCTATGCGCATGGACAAATGCAGGAAGGGACTATATAAACAGTTTTATATTTCAGGTGTTCTAATACAGTTTTCATAACAGAAATAGTTAGAATGCACTATCACAGAGCAATGTAAGGCCAGGAAACAATGCTACACTGGCAGTACTGCAAGCTTACAACCCTTCAGAAAGAGATCTTCAAAAAACAAGGCAATTCAGTGATTACTGACTTTTTATCAGAAAAGTAAAATTTTCTAAGAAGCATACTAGTAAAAAGCCCAGGAGGTGCCTTGCCTCGTGGGCCCGTGTTCAATGCCTGGAGGGGCTCAACAAGCCTCAGTATAACACGGTTTGCTAAACAGACTCAAACGCTCTTAGGAAACACAAAGGTTCTAATATAGGTAGACTTGACTTGGTTGTGGAGGCAGCAGATGTTTTACTACAGTTTCCTAGTAGGCACTGATCATCTTTGCTTGGAATATTCCTGGTATTTTCAGAAATGAGGAAATGCTGGGAAATGAGCCAGATTATCTCATTCTCTGTAAATTACCCATTAATGTCTAATTTAAATAAACAAAATACAAAGAAGGTACTAAATTCAAATGCCTTATTGCTAAAAGTGACTTAGAAAAACAGGTTAAAAACCCTGATAAAAGGACATATGTCCGACAAAACATAAGTCCACTTCCAGGAAGGCAGAATATAAACAATGCATTCTGCACTGGGGATAATTCCACTTATTTTTCTAGTCTTCCCTTATCTTCCACACTGAAAGCCTCATGTCCATTTCAGGCTTGGTCCACTTTCTTCTAAGATTAAGACTGACAATGTGTGGGAAAATCAGAACACCTATTTTCCCAATTCAGCACTTCTGAGACAACGTGGGAGAAGATACACTACTATAACATCCTCCTGAGGAGGAAGTATATTGTTGTAAGGCTAGCCACTGAGAAAAGGGGTCAAACAAGAATTTGACATAAAGAAACCCAAGTTTTAAATCAGAAACTTTTTAAAAACACAGCTTTTGTTTTTTTTCCCCCACAAGCATTTAGAACTACATCACAGAAATAGGTTTACTCCTTTATTAATAATGCATGTATGAAAAGTACTTTAACTAGAGTGTCTGATGCTTAATGAATAGCTGCTATAATTATACTTTCCATCATTATGGGTAACCGAAGGACTTGGGTTTGCATGAACCTCACAAAATTGCCAGGTTAACAAATAACAGAATCTTTAAACATGCTTATAAAATTAAGATCTTGAAGAACTGGCATACCAACAAAATGTCTACAATCTACCGCAAGCCTTTTGGGGAAACTGTTTTTTTACCTTGTGGTCCATATTGGCTCATCTGTGGACCATAAGTCCCACTTGAGTTACTCTGCTGAAAGCTGCTGATTCCAGGATGCATCTGGCCTCCAGGAGAAGGATGAGGTGACATGGATGGTCCTGACTGTTGAGGTCCATATTGAGACATCTGAGGGTTTCTTTGTGAGCCTCCCATAAAACCTAAGTGGGAAATAAATGAAACGTAAATGCAGATGTTTCAGAATCTCTACACATACAAATACGGACATGGAATTGTGTGGAAGATGGATGGGGAGAAGCAGATTGGTTCTGTGAGACTCCTGTAAACTAAAGAAACATCTAAAGCCATCTCACCCCCAGTGGGGAGGATCTGGAAGGGCAGAGGACCCCATGGGCCTACCCTAGTCCTAATCCTGAACAATGCAATGGGAACCCAGTGGATTGTGCACTTGAACTAGGGAAAGGGAGAAGTAAGTAACCCTAAGTGCTAGAAATATCCTTTTATTGATGAGGCACCCAAAGAAGCAATAGTGGGAGCCACGGCCACCTTTGCTGTGAAGCATCCATTCGTGCCAGGCTGGATATGCTGGGTGAACCCACCTGAGAGCCTTTGCTCATGTTCTGACCTCTGGAATACATGCCTCCTGTCACTTACAAATCCTACCCAACACTCAAGCTCAGGGTGAGTCCCAGCTTTTCCCGGCACAAAACTGCTTTTTTCTCCTCTGATTCTCCTATAGCAATAATTGCTCAATCTGACTCCTAAAGAGCAGTGGATACTTACATGAAGACTTGACCTGATTCATACTATCCCTTACGGGGAAATCTTAAACTTGAGTGTATAAGGTGTATTCTGCTATTCCAAACAACTGCTTGACTTTCTCCCTCCAATCTGTAAATGGCTCTACCACGTACCCAAATGCTCATGTCAGAAGCCTCTGTCACCCATGACTCCCCCCTCTCCTTTTTTTCTTATATATACAATTGATCCACCAGCAAGTCCCAGTGACTGCTTCTGAGATGAGTCTTGAGCGTGCAATCTTCTCCATCCCCACTTCTACAAAAGCCTAGGCCAAGACGCATTGTCTCCTGCCCACATGGCAGCACTGGTTTCCTGACTGATCTCCTCTCTGGCTCCTTTTGTTCATTTTTTCACAAAGTTGCCAGAATTATCTTTCAGAAATAAAAAAGGAAATTAGGCCATATTTCTCACCTGCATAATAAACCCTCAAGGCTTCGCACTGAACTTGGGAATCAAATTCAAACCATGGCCTATGAGATCTTATGCAGTCTGCAATTGTCTTTCTCACTTTGACCCCATTTCCTCTAACTTTCCTTCTCTCTCATTATCCTACTGTAAGTCCATTGGCCTTCTGATAGTTCCTACAAGAGAGTATCAAGCTCTTTTCCTCAACAAGCTTTCGTCTCTCCTGTTTCCTCTTCCTAGAATGCTGTTCTACCCACCTTTCATAGTGCTGGTTCTTTCTCATCCTTTAGGCCAGCTTCCCAGGTCACCCAATCTAAAGCAGCATCAACCCCCACTGAACTCCTGCCACTCTCACTCACTTTCCTCCACAGCATTTTTCATAACCTATAATCATTTAACTTTATTTTGGATTCATGTATCTCTTTTCCTCACTAAAACATAAGCTCCATGAGGGCAAGGTCATGACTGTGGAGGTATCAAATACCATTTTTTGAATGAATGAATGCTAAATTTCTCAGGTACTGTACAGAGTGCTGGGTACATAATAAGTGCTTTGGAAGGGGACAGTTACTGCAAATTGATTTTTTAAAATGCATCTTTAAATTATGCAGAATTGTAATGTGGAAGTACATCTACATATCCAGTAGTTCAGGCAAAAGTAAGTGTGTAGCATGAGCTCTAAGATACACATTTGGACAAAGCATCTATTCCAAATCAAGACATTTATCTAAGAAAAAATAACATTATCAAACTCAACTAGGGCTGTTTGAATAACAACTCTTCAAAACCAAAGAGTTCAAGTTGGTAAGCGAGTCTATGTATCATCAAGTGAAGTCCTCTATTTTCTACAGAGTGCAGAAAGTTGACAGACTCTGCCTCCCCAGAGGATGACCAAGAGCAGAGCTTCCAAAGAAAGTCTACTGGGGCTGTCAGAGGGCAAGAGAATGCCAAGATATAAGGCCAGTTTAAACTTAAGGAGATTAAGTGGTACATGGTATTTACAAAGGTCACTGCTTACATTTCAGTAGAGAAAAAAAAAAATTTAACCTTCCTTCTCTCCAGAGATCTACATAAAACGAAAGTAGAATTGTTCCTTATTATCCTATTTAATTTATTTATAAAGGTAAACCTTATGAAACTAGGCTCAATTGGCAGCTCCCAGATATAAATCATTACAGAGAATGTTTGCTTCTTCAAATCTAAAAACAAACAGAAATCAGGGAACTAAAATAACTATAGATGATTGCATCTTAAGATGTTACATGAAATATTTATCTAAGCTTCACTATAAAATTGTTAAGAGTTTCAGAAAGAGAGTCTTGTTTAATAAAAAACGTTTCATCCTGTACTTAGGTTTGTTTTTTAAGAAAACTGCTGCTATCTTCATTAGTTAAAGAAAATGATACTGGTCCTTTAATTAGCATTAAATTTTGCTTCAACTGTGAAGGGTTCTACAAAAATTTAGAAGCAATGATAATAAAGTATATCCTTAAGTTACTGTTACCCCTGGGACACTTACTATATAGGTTTAAGGTTTGTTCAAATGTGTTCTACCTAAAAATTGTTACCTGGGTAATGTTCTTTCCTTATTTCTGAATATTTCCTCAGTCCTTAAAAAATGTATGTCCCATTCTACTTCAACTATCTCAATTATTACTAGCATTTTGCAGAAAACCAAGTTTGTGAAAAGGCTCCAAAAGGAGGTAGAATATTAACATAGCTAGTTCAAATGGAATGCATCACTGCATCAAATGATACAACATAGGGACAAGATTCCATGGGGCATGGAAGCCCCCTTTTTCCACATTAATTAAAATTGGAAAGCTAACTTTTTCGTTTTTGAATACTTTTTGTGGTGGCACCATTTGATAGATAAAGAGTTTCCTAAAATCTTGTTTTCTATTTTCTATGAGACTCATCCCTTCCCAGATACCTCCACCTAGCCCCACCCCCCACCTCCCAAGACAATGAAAGGGGAAAGTGACGCAATTTCCCTGGCTCCTTTCTGAGCTATTATCACCTAATGGCAGTAGACTAAGAAAAGACCTAGATACACTCTTGTTTGTGCTACCAGCTCAGAATCTATTGGGCAGAAAGACTTGTAAGTAAGTACATTATCAATGTACATTGAACTGAACTAGCTGTGTGACTGACCTTAGGCAAATCATACAATTTATGTGAACCTCAGTTTCCTTACCTTAAAATGAAGATGAGGCTGCTGTAAGGATCAACTGAGATAACATATGTGAAAGTGCTATATAATCTATAAAGCAATATACAAAAGTTTGTCATTATAATTTTCTTGTTTATAAATTTCCAAGAATATCTTTTAACTCCTTAATATCTCACATATTCCGATGCAGATTCCAATTGGAATGAATAAGCTAGTTTTTATTTCCATGATTATTTTTCTTAAAATGCGTGGAATACACACAATTTCAGTATTTGTCCAACTATGCATAAATTCCATGTGGTTAAAAAGGGTATACCATGGAAAGTGATCACTCCCATCTCCCACCACCTAGTCCCCCTTGCCAAAGGCAAATTGTTTTTAAGGTATTCTTTCAAAGATATTTTATAATTTGTGAACATACAGATATACATTCTTTTTCAAAAACTATGTTTGCTAAACACAAACTGTGGTGTAATACTCACCTTGTAGAAGTAAAAAAGAAACACACCACTTTATTGCTTTCCTTTAACAATATCTCCAGAAGATTATTCATACATTCTGTATCATTCTTTCTTTAATAACTGCATGGATGCACCACAACTTATCAGTCCTGTACAGAGGGACATTCAGAGTGTGTCCAATCTGGTATGAAGAACATCCTTGCACACACATAATTTCCCATACATGAAATTAAATTTTCAGGATAAAATTTTAGATGTGGAATTGCTGGATCAAAGGTTATGTGCATTAAATTTTGATCAAATAGAGGCTGTACCTGTATACACCCCTCCAGCAATGCATGGGAAGGCCTGCTTTGCTGCACCCTTTCCAATTTAGTGGGTTACCAAAGTTTTTGATCTTTTGCAATAGTAAATGGAAAACAGAACATCATCAAGTCTTGTTCTGTTTTGCTCATCATGAATGAAGTTGAACATTTTGTTTGTGTAAGAGCCATTTTTATTTCCTTTTCTAGAACTGTTCATATCCTTAGCCCATTTTTCTACTGGTTAACTTATCTCTTGATTACGAAGTATTTCATCATGCTCCCATTTCCAAAACAGTTGTAGGGCTCACACAAGCCCTTATATCTGTGATTCTGTGGAAACAGGATCTGACTTTCAGTTTGAATAACGCTGACAGGGGCCATACCATTTTAGTAGGAAAGTGATTTGACGTGACTTGTATTTCTGAATGCTTTAATTCAATTATAATACACAGTAGAATGGTAAAGCTAGGTGATATGCAAAGTAATACATAACTATGATTAAACACTAGCAATATTTCTACTAAAAAAAAGTCTTCCACTTTGGATATAACCATATTTCAAAAAGGTTATTGAATATCTTCATAACTTCTTAAACAAACTGATTGAAGTTAGCTAAAAAAGAGGCATTTCTATTTTTCACCCCAAGATAGAAACAAGGCATGTCTATCATATGATATGATCATATCTACCTCATAGAGTTGCTGTGGGGATTAAACAACACAATACATGAAAATACTTGTAACAGTGTGTGGCACACAGTAAGCTCTCAATAAATATTAATGATTACTATTATTTTTATATTCAGAATAAAAGGAAGTGAGAGAGGCAAGCATGGTTAATAACAAGAGCACTGAGCTAAGATTCAATCCTGGCTTCCCCATGTTTGCTGTGGAGATTTCAGCAAGTGACCTAACATTTGTGGACTCATGTTAAGATAGGGGTGTGGTGCTAGATAGCTTGTAGGGGCACTTCTAGGTCTGCTTCTCTAACATTCTGGTTAATTTTTTTTTCTCTAGGAAAAAACCTAATTCAGGTCTGTAATTTCCATATGTATTATTTGGGGTGTTCTTTTTGTTTGTTTCTGTGGGGTTTAAAAAAATTTTTTTTGAATGAAATAAATGTAAAAATGTTCCCCTGAAATATTTCAAAAAAGTAAAATTTTGACCAAGAATTTTCTACCCATTTATGCTGACATATTTATTTGATTGTAACTTGCTTCCTTTAGAAAGTTCTTATAAAATGGCAGCTTGTAACCTAGTTTGTGAATAGAAATTCTGACAGCTGAGAGAAGGCAGTTGCTTTTTTAAAAAAGGTGTAAAATTTTTCCTTAGTTACAAGAAACTAGAAAAAACTACCAAACTTTCTAGGAAGGGAATTTTACAAAATATATACTGAATTTCCTATATGTTATAAAAGCATATTGAATTACTACATGAATTATGGAAATATATGTCCCAAGTTAATATCCAACACGGAAAAATTCAAACTTAAAAAAGGCAATAAAATGTATAATTGTTATTTAAATTATTCAAAAGAACTTACAGAAGAGAATCTTAGAAATTCCCAACGAAAATATGTATTTCATCCATGATGTAAATCTATAAAAGATTATTATAAGTAAATTTATTTGAGTCCATTATGACACGCATATATAGTCACGAACACCTGTATGAGCACATCTCAAATGAAGAGGGGTACAATGACATGGAAAATCAAAGCTGTCCTTTAGGAAAAAAACATAAATATAGAGAGAAGGAAATGCAAACACACTCTGGATTTGTTTGGCATCTGATCTGGGTTAGAATGCTGCCTCAGCAATCTTCTGTTCGATCCAGGAACTCTTTTATAAAACAGTGAGTGTACTTGCCCTGGCTTACAAGATTATTCTGAGTCAAATAAGGAAAATACATGCAAAAGTACTTTTTCTAAACTGGAAAATACCATGAAAATGTTATATAAAGACAATACCATTGCCTCATAGTGATTCTATGAGCCTTTCATTCATTGTGTGACATCAGATTTTAGCCATTAAACTGCTAACTCAATTTGCAATCATGTTACAGAAACCTACCAGCATGGCCCAATTTTATTCTAGCACTCATGGAACTGTGGTAAGAATGAGAGCACTGAAAAAAAAGAGAGGGTAAAAGATATGATCCTTCCCCTTGAAGAACTTAAAATTCAGTTGAATAGAAAATAAAAACTATAAACGGGGAAATGCTGAAGTAAAATTACAAAGCAACCTACAACTTCACATGAGATGAAAAACAGTTAACATCTTTGTTAACTGGATATCACTCCCTTTCCCTTTCATTTATTAATTATAATGTACCAGTGGTGAGCAATTGCTAGGAGCTGGGGATATAATCAGTGAGCCAACCAGACACAATATCTGCTCTCAAGGAACTTCCGTTCTGGTGGGAGAGAGAGACATTCAACAGACAACTAAGGTACAGGTGCTGTGAGAGTAAAAGGGAAGGACACAATTCAGACTGGGGTATGAGGGTGATTTCCTTGAAGAAGTCACATTTAAGCTGAATGACCTCGGCAAATCTAACTAGGAAGCTTCTGAGAATCATGACAAAGACAAAATATGTCTGAACCCCAAGAGGATGTCACCATGTATAGACTTGGAAGCTCAAGTTCCTGCACTCGGCTGAGTCCCAGGCCACTGGGGTGTCCCTTTATTTGGCTACTTCTTTTCAATGGATGGATTCACACTTGACCCCCTTCCCCAACCCTTCCCCAGCATGATCACTAAACAACAAATGACCACCCACATCACAGGAAAGAGGCATGTCCTCCAACCTACAAGCATCCGCATCCATGCCCCACCCTTACCGATTTTCCTCCTTCCAGAGGAGGAACCTTGTCCTTGCGCCCAATGCCAGAGCCTTCACTTATGCTCTGATCCTGTCTTTTCTCATCTCTCCAGCAATCTCTCAGTGGTGTTTCTTTAAAAAGTATTCACTGACTCTTGACTGCATAACAGAACAGAATGAAACCCCAAACTTAATAGACCAGCACACAAGACATTTCAGAATTTGGTCCTGCCTATTTCTCCAGCCCCATCATGGCTACCTGGTCACCATGGTGCACACACTGTTTGGATCATTCCAGAACACTCCTGCTCCCTGCAGGCAGCTGGTTGCTTTAGACCCACAAGCCTTTGCACATTCATTCACTTAACAGATATTTACTGACTATCTATCATGTTTCAGAAAATGTGCTAGTCAAGTAACAGCTGACATTTAATAAGCATATATTATATGTGCTAACAACTTTGCTCATTATTAGCTCATTTAAACTTTAAAACAACTCTGAGGAGATGGAGGCTCAGAAAGGTTAATTTGCTAAGGCCAAGTTCAAACATTGTATAACACAGCCCATGGTTAAGAAATGTATTTTATATCATGATTCAGTGTCTATTTCTGAGTATATGTGTATATTATAAACATATTCAAATATAGTATTCACACATACATGTTTCATAAAACAGTCTTTATCCTTATTATGTGATGTGTTCTGATAATCTAAATATCAATGAAAAAAAAAAATCCTGATCATGACCCTGTAAATTGATTTCATAATCCACTAATGGGAGGGACGGTTTGAAGAACACAATGCTAAATCATTTCCCTCGATTGATCACGTTGCTTTCACAATGTGCCTAGAAGACCATTTCCCTCTAACTATTGTACTCCTATTCATCACGGCTCAGCTTAGTGTTACCTCCCACAAAGCACTCCTTGGCCTTGCGGGCGAGTTGACACTTCCACATGCTTGAAAGCACCACCTACATTAGGAGTATTGGAGCAGTTACCTCGCTGCTAACAAATGATAGTTATGTTAGATAGATGTGGGATTGTAACCACCGAGCACCTAGGCTTTAACACCCTCTTCAAATGCACGTATTTTTAATGAATAATAAAATATCTTCATTCAGAATTTACTTTTACTTTCCCAAAAGCTTAATAAGTTTGATTTCATTTTGTAGTATATTCAAACAATCACTTGCTATTCAAGGAAGGACTGTTTTGGCAGGAAGAACTGACAGCTGACAGCCAGGAGAGGAAGAAAAGAGACAGCTTAACAGCCAGAAAGCACTATTAGTTCCATCACCCAAGATCTGCCAAGCACATTCACTCTGCCCAGCTTTGCCGTCACTGCAAGGCAGGCTCTGCCCAGGTCAAATTTTGGCTTCATCACTGACGAGGCAGGTGACTTTAGGCAAGTTAGTTAATATACAAGCCTTGGTTTCTCTTCTGAAAAGTGTGGATGACAATCATAAGATTAAATGAAAGACATGTAAAACACATGTATCAGTGCCTGGTGCACACAGAGAAACCCAATAAGTTACAGCTGTTATTTTTAATACAACCCACCATATTTCCTGTCTGAATTATTCAAAGTTTACAAGTTAGCTCCCCTACTAGGCTTCCCAACAAACCATTCACTACAGTGAGGTCAGAAAGTGTTTTTTAAATACAAACTGCATTAAGTCAACTTCACCTAGCTCCAGCCCACCAGTGAAAATCTTTTAACAGTTCAAGGTTTCAGTAACAGTAATTGTTAATATTTACTAACTTTAATCCTCTCAAAGTTTGTGAGTTCTATGAAGGCAGAAACTATGTCTGACCCATTTCTCATCATTGCTTCTGTGCTTAGCATGTATCATATACCCACTGAGTATTTATTTAAGAAAGGACTGAGTGTGTCAGCTATGGGCTGAGCACTATTATGTTGTTTACAGATGAACAAATTAACCCTCAGACGAAAAGTTGTACCCCAGGTTCTAGTGACTGCAAAAAGAATGCTGCCTCCAAAGTCTGGTCTTTATTTGCCCAGCAGAGGAGGGGGTGGGTAGACAAGGAGGGTGCAGCTATAGGGGTGACCTTCAACCTTCTGGGCAGGCAGACAGCGGAAACCCAGAGGGCACACATGGTGAATCAAGCTCTGTTCACCCTAAGGACAACTTCCAGGGGGCTCAAATCCATGGTGAACAGTCTCAGTTTATTCAAGTCTTTTGTCTATTCAAGTCTTTTACCCATTTCTAAATTGGGTTGTTTTTATTTTTGTTGTTAAGTTGGAGAATTTCTTTATGTACTCTGGATATTAAACCTTAATCGTATAGATAAGTAGTTTCCAAATATTTTCTACCATTGTGTATGTTGTTTTATTTTCATGATAAAGTCCTTTAGGCACAACAGTCTTTAATTTTGATGCGATCCCCTTTATTTTTTCTTTTGTTGCTTACACTTTGGGTGTAAAATCTGAGACCACTGCCTAACCCAAGCTTCTGAAGATGCTGCCCTATGTTTTTTTTTTTTTTTTTTTTTCCTAGTTTGATAGTTCTGGATCTTATATTTAGGTCTTTGAGCCATTTTGATTTTATTTTTGTATAAGGTGTGAGGTAGGGGTCCTTTTTTCTTCTTTTTTTTTTAATTTTTGTGAATTGAGATTCAGTTCTCCCAGCACCATCTGTTGAAGAGACTATTCTTTCCCAGTTGAGGGGTTTTTGCCCCGTTGTCAAAAATCAGTTGGCTAGAAATATGAGGCTTGATTTCTGTGTTCTCAATTCTATTCCATTTGTCTATATGTTTATCCTTGTGCCAGTTCCATGCTGTTTTGGTTACTGTGACTTTGCAATAAATTATAAGATTAGGAAGTTTAACTCCTCCAACTTCATTATTCTTTTTTTCAAGATGGTGTTAGGATTCAGGCCCCTTACCCTTCCATAAAAATTTGATAACTGGCTTTTCTATTTCTGCAAAGCAGGCTGCTAGAATTTTGATTGGGATTGCATTGAATCTGCAAAACAATTTAGGTAGAATTGACATGTTAACAATATTTAGTCTTCCCATCCATGAACACAGAATGTCCTTCCATTTACTTAGGTCTCTAATTTCTTTTAGCAATGTTTTGTAGTTTTCTGTGTACAAATCCTTTACAACCTTGGTTGATATAGTCCCAGATATTTCATCCTTTTAGTGGCTATTGTAAATGGAATATTTTTCTTGTTTCTTCTTCTGATTGTTTGTTGCTTGTGAATAGAAACACTACAGATTCTCAGTCCCCACCACTTTGGTGAATTTATTTATTAGTTGTAAGAACTTTGTTGTGGATTTTTTTCAGGATTTTCTGTTTATAGGATCATGTCATCTGCAAATACAGAAGATTTTACTTCTTCCTTTTTAATGTGGATGTCTTTTATTTCTTTTTCTTGCTTAACTGCTTTGGCAAGAACTCCCAGTACACTGTTAAATAACAGTGGTTGACAGTGAGCATCTCTGTCTTGTACCTGATTTCAGAAGAAAAGTTTTCAGTCTTTCACCATTTCATAGGATGTTAGCTGTGGACTTTTCACATATGCCCTTTTTCTTTCATTGTAAATGTGGTTATTACATTAATTAACTTTCTTTGTTGGACCAATCTTGCATACCAGGGATAAATACCACTTGATAATGGTGTATAATTCTTTGAATGTACAGTTGGATTCAGTTTGCTATTATTTTATTGAGAATTTTTGCATCTATACTCATATGAAATATTCCTGTGTAGTTTTCTTTTCTCGTGGTATCTTTATCTGGTATAAGGGTAACACTGGCCTTGTAGAATGAATTGGGGAGTGTTCTCTCCTCTTCAAATTTTTGGAAGAGTTTGAGCAAAATTGGAGTTAAGTATTCTCGGAATATTTAGTAGAATTCCCCTGTGAAGCCATCTGATTCTGGGCTTCTCTTTTTCTGGGAGGTTTAAGATTACTGATTCAATCTCTTTACTAGTAATTGGTTTGTTGAGCTCTTCTGTTTTTTCTTGAGTCAATGTAGGTACTTTGTGTGTTTCTAAGCATTTGTCCATTTCATTTAGGTTATGTAATTAATTGGCATATGGCTGGCCACAGTATATCCTCTTATGCTCCTTTTTATTTCAGCAGGATTAGTAGTAATATTCCTCTTTTCATTTCTGGTTTTCATTATTTGTACCCTCTCTCTTCTTCCATTTGTCAGTCTAGCTGAAGTCTAGATTGACCAGCTAAAGTTAGTATAGCTAAATGTGTTCTTTTATTGATTCTTCCAAGGAATCAACTTTTGGTTTTGTTGATTCTATTGTTTTTCTTTCTTATTTTTTTGGTTTTCTATTTCATTTTTCTTCTATCCAACAATAGTACTCAATTTTGCGAATTCTCTGCCACTTGAAAACAAGGATTGCCTTTCTTCCAGTTTGAACAACATGCTCTTCATTTCTAAGGCCTCATCTAGAAGAAATCTTTAGCAACCATATTTCTACCAATAGTTTCTTCAAAATAATTTAGGTCTTTTCTATCAAGCTCCTCACAGTTCTTCCAGAATGTGCCCCTTATCCATTTATAAAGCAACTCCAGCATTGTTGGTATTTGCAATTCACAGCACCCCACCCCTGGTACCAAAATCTGTTTTGGTTTGCTAAAGTTGCCAGAATGCAATATATCAGAAGTGGATTGGCTTTTATAATGGGAGTTTATTAGTTCACAGAATTACATAGAACAGGCCATGAAAACATCCCAATTAAGGCATCAACAGGATGATACCTTCTCTGAAGAAAGGCTGATGGCATCTGGAGTTCCTCTGTAACATGGGAAGGCACATGGCAAGACTCTGTTGGTCCTCTCCTAGGTTTAGCTTCTGGTTTCCAAGGCTTTCTCTAAAATGTCTCTAAAATGCTTCTGTCTCCACTTCTCTGTGGGTCCTTTTTTTTCTCATGGGGCGTTTTCTTTCCAAGCATCTCTGAGCTCTCTTCAAAATGTCTCTGTGCTCTCTTCAAAATGTGTCTGCCTTTTATCCTCTCATAGAGGACTCCAGAAAAGGGATTAAGACCCACCTTGAACAGGAGGGGTCACATCTCCATGGAAACAACCTAATCAAAAGGTCCTACCCACAATTCTGCCCCCACAAGACTGAATTACAAGAACACAGGCTTTTCTGAGGTACAGAATAGATTCAAACCAGCACATACATTAAGGTACATGATAACAATCATGAAATTGTGCCAAAGACAATGGAAGATCTAAAAGCAGTAAGAGAAAATACAGATTACTTATAAAGGAATCATAGTTAGAGTGAGACAGACTTCTCAGCAACAAAACGAGACATTAGAATGGCATTGTCAGAGTGCTGATAGAAAATTATCACTCAAAAGTAAATAATAAACACATTTTAACACAAACTGAACTTACTTCATGGGGAGGGGTGGGTAAGTGAGAACTTCTACCCTAAACTGAAACCATTCGATAGATATCCATATCCATTCTCCAAATTTAATCTCATGAGTAAACTCTCCAATTTCTCTTCCTGTTAAAAGACTTGAGAGCCCCAGTAGCCCTTACCAACCCATAGTTATTGGCTAGATTAATACAATATTTAAGAATGTGGAAATAAGATTAACTCAAGTTAAACTTTATAACCAGCCTTATGCAAATTTACCCTACAAAATGGCTCCTATATGGCTGATGCCCAATTATCCATAACTATTATGATGTCTAAAGAAAAAATATAAATCCATAAAAAGGACAGTTTGATTGGAAAACAAAAATGCATAATAAAATGTGCCACAGAGGCAATGTTCATTTAAGCACCAAATTTCTATAATTTTGCTACTCTGGGAGAGACTCACCTCTACTAAGTGTGTTTAGTTTTATCCATATGAATCCTTTGCCTTCCAATGTTGCTAGCCAAGCAACCTATTGAGTAGGTCTGCCGCCATGAGAAAGTGTGCTGATCATATACACAAAGTATTTTGGACCTCAAAGACAGCTACTTCTCATTTTAAATTAATAACTTAATGTTGAGAGGCTGGACCAGTCATGAGAACATGAGTATTCTAATTCTTGTGGCAATTATATTTTTCATGATACACTGATAAACAGATATTCTCAAATCAGTAAATTAATCTTACTACTTTTCTTAATAAAGTCTGCCCCTGAGCGATGGCTCCATCCTTGATGTGCTAAGAAAAAGTTTTCGTTCTTAAAACCAGACTGCAAGGCATTGTATAGTGGTTAATTCCCAAGGTGATGAATGCCAGGGAGGACTCCCTGCAGACAGGCAGCTGCCCGTGCCCAGGGAGCACGCGACTCTGTGCCTGCGCTGGACCCACTGGTTCTACCTACTCCATCGGAGCCCATGACACTGACGGACGGGTAGCTTTCCTCACTTACAGACTATGCAGAATGCACTGCCTTTGCAAAAATGCTAGTTCCAGAAATAACTGGCTGGCCATTTTATTTTATGTGAAAAGCTAAACTTGTCAGTTTTAGGCCCCACAACCAAGAGCTACAAAACTGAATAGCTCTGAGCAGCTCAAGACTTAGTATACATCCTTCCTGATTGGATAGATAGCCCAGATGCTGGCTACTTAAAAAAAAAAAAAAACAAAGATAAATAAATAATCAAGATTCCTGCCAAGTGCTTGGATAGACTCTCGGCGTTAAGAACAGAGATGGTGGCATTGTTTACCACTGGGTCTCCATGGTGGTGACTAGGTTTGATAAACATTTGTACACTGGATGACTCAACTGGCTTTTTGTGGGGTGTAAAGGGAGAACAAGGGTATAAAGAAAGACCATTCTCTAGCTTGAAGGAAAATCCACCCAAACCTTGGCAGGAGACAAGGGTGAACTGCTCTTCGGTTGGGGCCTTGTCACTGCACTCGGGAGCCCACGGGGTAACAGCCTGATCTTGTCCAGGCTTGTTCTACTGCCTTGTAACATGCTAACGATTTGCCTTAAAATTCATTTCAAAGGCACACAGTACAATAATTTAGGTATTTGATCCTAATTTGATGCTTTTTTGAATTCCATATTCTAAGTATCCAACAGCAAAAGAGGATTGGTAGTGGGGTTCCCAGGACCTTATCTGAAGTTATTTAGTCTGCATTTCAAGGACTGTTTTATTTAGGTCATTTTCCTCAGGGTAATGATATTAATATCAATGGAAAAGTCCTAGACAAATAATATTCTTGTCACACAGCAGTGTAAGCAGTATTAAATATAAGTCTGAGGAAAATGTTATTTAATCTCTATTAGAGAAACCAATATTCAAGACTAAGCCAGAGACAGTTTTCTTTTCTCAAGGTTTCTTTTTCTTTTAAAATTTATTTTTTATTTAAAAATTCCTTCATTGCTGTCTTGGAAAACAGGCCCCACAGAGAATTACTATTTCCAAAATGTTTATCTAAATTGTTATTAGAAAAGTGAGTTTTCAAGACATTCATTTTCTTCAGCATGGTCCTATTTATGATTTAAGTGTTTTTTTTTTTTCCTGGTTTAAAGAAAACACACTATACATGATTCTCCTATTTGTAAAATTGTTGCGGAAAAAAATATATGCAGGGTTAACTGTCTAAATCTTAGCAGATCAAAAAATATATATAAGCAACTGATTTATGTAGTCTTATAAACAAGTCACATTTTCCAAATAGAGATGAAACTGCATGCCAAATAATTTTATGTAGCGGGAATGAGGAAAAACAATTCATTGGAATTATACAGCTTATCTGTAGAGATATTACAAGATCCTCAAAAATAAAATGAAATTGTATTTAAAAAGTAAACTTCTATATTAAAGCATATTTGGTGGAGATAACATATGGAAAGTAGAAAAGAAAGTTCCATGGATCCAAGTACCCAGTAACAGGTTGTGACCTGAGATAAATTAAAGGACCACACAACGAAAACGTATTGCTAAGTTGAAGGGTATTACAAAACTGAATAAAAAACAAAGTCAAATAAATAATGAAGGCAAAAACAGGACATTCTGAAAAATTAAATTGGAAGAATTTTCACTCGGATCCTAGCCTACAAATGTGAGTTCTTCTTGTTCACATAGCACAACAAATACTGGAACCTACACTTTAAGTACTGTTGAAAAATACAGGGTTAAGCACAAGGTCCACATGATGGTTCATCATACCCATGAAAAGGAAAACAGCAGAGAGAGAGTGAGGGGGGGTGAAGAGACACACGCACACCCGCCTGCCCCAGCTAATGTATGACGGCAAGAGAGCACAGAACCAATTACACAAAAACTGGATTTCTTCATCAAAGCCGCCTCTTCAGCTAGCAGAGAGGTACAGCATTGTCAAGATACCAATAAAATATCCAAGGTTCTATAAGTCACCTAAAAGCAAAGAATGTTTTTCCTTTGGCACATGGACAATTTATTTTCATGTTGGAATCTGTTAAAAATTTACAGAAAAACTGCCTTGTTTCTTCAAGCCAGTTCAATAAAAGAGGTCTCACCACATGTGTGAAATAATGGCCACCCACTGCACCACCTTAGCAGAGTGTCTCCCACAATACAGAGCTATTTCTCTTCACAAATAGGTGGCAGATTCCTATTTGGAGAGGAAAATAGATTTTAAAAAATATTCTTGTTACATTTTAATATCTTCAGTGTTTATTTGCCTGCCTGCTTCTCTTCACAACATGAATTGCTTTGAGGGTGACAGAAACTAATGATCCGTGCAAGGCTTTAACCCAGGCCCCCCAGTGCTCTACCAGCTGTGCTATTAGGTTAACTGGCAAAATCATTCCCACTTCTTTCCCTGCTACTAGAGCATCCTATACACAGAGGCATATACAACAACATGTAAGGTTTTCCCCATTCACCCCCACAAAACCCTCTTAGCTACTGACTTAGTTGTAAAATTTCTATCTATCATTGGGAAAATTAGAGTCGGGGATGGATCTGATTAACCAGATGGTAGATGGGGATACAATGTCTGACCTTTCCTTATGCAAATCTTTTAAGTTTTAGTTGTAAATGTCAGCATCAATGCTTAGGGCAAAGGCAATTATATTTATGTTACTATGAGATGGAAGAAGCAAAAAAACTACTTTTTGGGCTTTCAATTCAGATCTCACCTGAATTATATGTACCTGATACTTACATTTATTATTATTTGTAAAGTGCTTTAAAATGTATAATTCAGATACAAGACCTCATTTGATCTGTGTAACAATCCACGAGACAGTCTGAGCCTTATTTTACATAAAAAGAAGTGGAGCCTTACTCAATAGTCCCAAGTCAAAAAACTAGTTAGTGGTAAAGCCTGCACCTAAACCTTGACTTCTGGTTCTGAAGTCCCAGCAGACAGAAATGAGAAAGAGCACACAAAATAAAAGAGCACATAAAATACTAGGCACTCGAGTTATGAAATGGAACAGGGGTCCAGGATCCTTGCCTCACAGAGCTTGGAGGGGTGGGTGGGGTGTTTGCCCCAGCAATGTATGTGTGTATTGAAAGGGTGCCTCAAATGAGAGGGGCAGCACCATGACAGGGCAGGCTTCAATCATTTGTTCACTTAGCAAACATTTACTCAAGTCCTACTGTGTGCAGGCTACCTGGGACCTAAAGGATTAGTAAAAGCTGGGACCTAAAGGGCAAGAGAACACAGGTGCGGCGGCACAAGTGTTCCTGTTGGAGAAAAGAGCTTATAAAAAGGTCTCAAGAAGTTCAGCGTGGCAGGAGACAGTGTGAAATACTGTTATGCCAAGACGTGAGACCAGAATGGCAGACTGAGGCTGGATGAGAAAGGACCTCATAACCAAGGAAGGCACTGCAAGGCTTTACCCAAAGGCAAAGGCGAGCTGGAGCTAGTAAAGGATTTTATGAGGGGAGGGGCATGAGGTGCAGACAGTGGTCTTTCATGGAGGTGGGAAACAAAACAAACAGAAGAGAACTGCGCTGTTATTGCTAAGTGTTATAAAATATAAACATAGTGAATTTACCTAAGATGGAGATGTTCTCAAGTGTTCTCACGTAAGAATACTGAGCTGATTACAAATGTCTTAATAAAATGAACTTCATTTGGCAATTAAAAAATTATTGCACATAACAAAAACTAACAAAATGATGTTTCTTTCAAATATTCTAAAATTTAGACTGACTGCACTTGGCTCTGGTGACAACCCTTCGCGGGCCTGCGGTCTGTCCTGTCATACATCTGTCTGACATGTCACAAAACATGGTATCTTCAAGGTGCATCCGGTTTGTAGCATGTATCAGAACCTCACCTCTGTGGGTGAATAACATTCCACTGTGTGTATATAATGTATTCAGTTAATCCTCATCCGTTGGTGAATACTGTGCTGCCTTGACACTTGGGCTATTGTGAATAATGCTGCTATGAACAGTGGTGTACAAAAATATCTGGTTGAGTCTCCATTTTTTATTTCAAAAATACTGAGAAGTGGGATTGCCAGGGTTATGTAGTAGGTCTATGTTTAATTTTTGGAGGAACTGCCAAATTGTTTTGCTCAGCAGCTACACCATTTTATATTGCCACCAATAATGTACTAGGGTTCCTATTTCTCCATATCCTCACCAGTACTTATTTTCTTTTTTAAAATAACAACCATAATAATGGGTATGAGGTGGTACTACACTGTGATTTTGATTTGCATTTCCCTAATGGCTAATGATACTGAGCATCTTTTCATGTGTTTGTTGGCCATTTGTATATCTTCCCTGGAGAAAAGTTTATTCAAGTACTTTGCCCATTTTTAAAATGGGCTGTCTTTTTATTGTTGAATTATAAGAGTTCTTTATATGTTTTGCATATTATACCCATATCAGATGTATGCTTTCAAATATTTCTTCCCATTCTCTTCATCTTTTCACTTTCTTGATATTGTCCTTTGAGGCACAAAAGTTTTAAATTTCAGTGATGTACAATTTATCTATTTTTCTTTTGTTGCTCATGCTTTTGTTGTCAAGTCTAGGAATCCATTGATCTTGAAGGTATGTTTTCTCCTAAGAATTTTATAGTTTTAACTTATATTTAGGTTGCTTATCCATTTCAAATTAATTTTGTATACAGTTAGGGAGATATTGTGCATGTGGATATCCAGTTTTCCAAGAACTGTTTTTTGAAGAGACTATTCTTTCACCATTTGAATGAACTTGGCACTTTGTCAAAAATCAATTCAACATAGACATGTGGGTTTATTTCTGAACTCGCTATTCTATTCCACTGATTATATGTCTGTCTTGTGCCATTACTGTACTATTTTGATTACTGTAGCTTAGTAATAAATTTTGAAATCGTAAGTGTGAGTCCTTCAACTTTGTTCCTCCTTTTTAAAGATGGTTTTGGCTATTCAGGGCCCCTTTTACCTTCCAGATGAATGTGATGATTACAAAGCAGACCGCTGAATTTTCATTGGGATTACATTGACTCTGTAAATTTTTAAGGGTGGTACTGGCATCTTAACAATATTAAGTCTTCGAAACCATGAGCACATATCTTCAAACCATGAGCACGTATCTTTCCATTTGTTCAGGTCTTCTTTAATTTCAGCAATGATTTGTTTTCAGTGTACAAGTCCTTTTCATTTTTGGTTAAATTTATTCCCAGATATTTTGTTCTTTTAGTTGCTTTGTAAATGGAATT
This sequence comes from Choloepus didactylus, assembly GCF_015220235.1. Classification (NCBI taxonomy): domain Eukaryota; kingdom Metazoa; phylum Chordata; class Mammalia; order Pilosa; family Megalonychidae; genus Choloepus; species Choloepus didactylus. The sequence continues at coordinate 9,674,575 of NC_051308.1, read as the reverse complement.
GTTTTCTTTTCTTTTTTTTTTTTTTCCGGATTGAATCATTACTGGTATGTAGAAACACTACTGATTTTTGCATGTTGATGTTCTACCCTTTGCTGATTTTATTTATTAGGTCAAGTAGCATTTTGTAGATCATTTAAGATCATGCCATCTGCAAATAGGGATAGTTTTACTTCTATCTTCCCAGTTTGGACTTTCCGTCTTTTTTCTGGTGTAACTACTCTGCCTAGCACTTCCAGTACAATGCTGAATAGAGGTGGTAAAAGTGGGCATCCTTGCCTTATTGGTGATTGTAGGGGGAAATCTTTCATTTTTTCACCTTTTGAGTATGACAATAGCCGTGGGCTTTTCATATATGTCCTTTTATCGTATTTTGGAAGTTCCCTTCTATTCCTAGTTTTCTAAATATTTTTATTAAGAAAAGGTGCTGGATTTTGTCAAATGCCTTTTGTTCGTCAATTGAGATGATCATGTGGTTCACCCACACCGTCCCTGCTTCATCCTATTAATGTGATATATTACACCGATCGATTTTCTTAGCTAAACCACCCTTGCATTCAGGAGACTCATTCACTTGATCATGGCATATAATCTTTCTCATGTGCTGTTGGAATTGGTTAGCTAGTATTTTATTGAGGATTCTTACATCTATGTTATAAAAGATATTGGTCTATAGTTATTTCTTATGACATTTACATATCTGGCTTTGGTATTATGGTGATGCTGGCTTCGTTGAATGTTAATTAGGAAGTGGTCTCTCTTCTTCAATACTTTAAGAGTTTGAGAAGGATTGGTGTTAATTCTTCTTTGAATGTTTGGTAAATTTCACCAGTGAAGCAATCTGGTCCAGAACTTTTCCTTTTCTGGAGGTTTTTGATTACTCATTCCACCTCTTTACTTGTTACTGGTCTACTGAAATCTTCTATTCCCTCTTATTTTTTTTTTTTTTCCATTTTTATTGAGATTGTTCAGATACCATACAATTATCCAAAGATCCAAAGTGTACAATCACTTGCCCCTGGGTACCCTCATACAGCTGTGCATCCATCACACTTAATTTTTGTTCAATTTTTAGAAACTTTTCATTACTCCAGACAAGAAATAAAGTGAAAGATGAAAAAAGAAAAAAAGAAAAGGAAACTCTAAACCTCCCCTATCCCTAACCAACCCCCCTCAATTGTTGACTCCTAGTATTGATACGGTACGTTTGTTACTGTTTATGAAAAAATGTTGAAATACTACTAACTGTAGCACATAGTTTGTAATAGGTATATAGTTCTTCCCTATATGCCCCTCTATTATTAACTTCTAATTGTATTGTCATACATTTGTTCTGGTTCATGAAGTGATTTCTAGTATTTGTACAGCTGATCATGGACATTGCCCACCACAGGATTCAGTTTTATACATTTCCATTTTTTGACCTCCAACTTTCCTTCTGGTGACATATATGACTCTGAGCTTCCCCTTTCCACCTCATTCACACACCATTAGGCACTGTTAGTTATTCTCACATCTTGCTACCAACACCCCTGTTCATTTCCAAACATTTAAGTTCATCCTAATTGAACATTCTGCTCATACTAAGCAAGAGCATCTACATTTCTTCCACAAGGCAGGAGGGAGAGTCAAAGAAGGTAGAGAGGCAAAAGAAAGAGGAAACAAAAAAATGACAGCTAGGAAGCAGCAAAAGGAAAAATAACCTTAAATCAAAGTAGAATAAAGAATCAGACAATACCACCAATGTCAAGTGTCTAACATGCCTCCCCTATCCCCACCTCTTATCTGCATTCACCTTGGTATATCACCTTTGTTACATTAAAGGAAGCATAATACAATGATTCTATTAGTTACAGTCTCTAGCTTATGCTGATTGCATCCCTCCCCCAATGCAACCCCATTTTTAACACCTTGCAAGGTTGACATTTGCTTGTTCTCCCTCGTAAAAGAACATATTTGTACATTTTATCACAATTGTTGAATACTCTAGATTTCACCAAGTTACACAGTCCCAGTCGTTATCTTTCCTCCTTTCTTGTGGTGTCTCACATGCTCCCCACCTTCCTCTCTCAACCGTATTCATAGTTGTCTTTGTTCAGTGTACTTACATTGTTGTGCTACCATCTCCCAAAATTGTGTTCCAAACCACACACTCCTGTCTTCTATCACCCTGTAGTGCTCCCTTTAGTATTTCCTGTAGGGCAGGTGTCTTGTTCACAAAGTCTCTCATTGTCTGTTTGTCAGAAAATATTTTGAGGTCTCCTCATATTTGAAGGACAGCTTTGCTGGATACAGGATTCTTGGTGGTTTTTCTCTTTCAGTATCTTAAATATATCACACCACTTCCTTCTTGCCTCCATGGTTTCTGCTGAGAGATCCGCACATAGTCTTATTAAGCTTCCTTTGTATGTAATGGATTGCTTTTCTCTTGCTGCTTTCAAGATTCTCTGTCTTTGACATTTGATAATGTGATTATTAAGTGTCTTGGCGTAGGCCTATTCAGATCTATTCTGTTTGGAGTACGCTGCGCTTCTTGGATCTGTAATTTTATGTCTTTCATAAGAGATGGGAAATTTTCATTAATTATTTCCTCTATTATTGCTTCTGCCCCCTTTCCCTTCTCTTCTCCTTCTGGGACACCAATGATACGTACATTATTGTACTTTGTTTCATCCTTGAGTTCCCGGAGACGTTGCTCATATTTTTTTCATTCTTTTCTCCATCTGCTCCTTTGCATGTAGGCTTTCAGGTGTTTTGTTCTCCAGTTCCTGAGTGTTTTCTTCTGCCTCTTGAGATCTGCTGTTGTATGTTTCCATTGTGTCTTTCATCTCTTGTATTGTGCCTTTCATTTCCATAGATTCTACTAGTAGGTTTTTTGAACTTTTGATTTCTGCCATATACATGTCCAGTGCTTCCTTTACAGCCTCTATCTCTTTTGCAATATCTTCTCTAAACTTTTTGAATTGATTTAGCATTAGTTGTTTAAATTCCTGTATCTCAGTTGAAGTGTACGTTTGTTCCTTTGACTGGGCCATAACTTTGTTTTTGTTAGTGTAGGTTGTAATTTTCTGTTGTCTAGGCATGGTTTCCTTGGTTATCCAAATCAGGTTTTCCCAGACCAGAACGGGCTCAGGTCCCAGAGGGAAGAAATATTCAGTATCTGGTTTCCCTGAGGGTGTGTCTTCGAGAATTGCTCCACCCTTTGATGCCTCAGGTCACTGTGCTTTTCTGCCCAGCAGGTGATGCCTGTTAGCCTATAATTCTTGACTGGTGTGAGGAGGTATGGCTGTGTTCCCCCAGGCTCTGGGGTCTGGTTCTGAATGGAAAGGGCCCCACCCCTTTCCTCCTAGAGAAGACAGACCCCTCAGGCGGAGGTCATTAGCATTTCAGTGGTCTCGCTCTCTGCTTGTGGTGTCTCCACCCTTCCCCGAGTCACAGCCCTGGAAACTGAAAATGACTGGGGCTTTCTCCACTGAGCCAAAAAAGAAACAGATAGTCCCCTTCAGACCAGGTCCAAGGCAACCCTCCGGCTCTCCCAGGTCAGTCGTCACCCAAAGCCTCTGTCTGTTTTTTGGGGATGCGTACCTTTAGTGAGCAGTTCACACTCGCTACTTAAAACCCCAGCTGGAGCTCAGCTGAGCTGTGTTCGCTTGCTGGGAGAGAGCTTCTCTGTGGCACCAGGAGGCTTTGCAGCTCGGGCTATGGGGGAGGGGGTCTCCCGACCTGGTTCCGCAGGTTTTACTTACAGATTTTATGCTGTGTTCTCGGGCATTCCTCCCAATTCAGGTTGGTGTATGATGAGTGGATGGTCTCGTTTGTCCCCCCGCAGTTATTCTGGATTATTTACTGGTTGTTTCTGGTTTTCTGTAGTTGTTCCAGGGTGACTACTTAGCTTCCACTCCTCTCTATGCCGCCATCTTGCCCGAGTCTCTCTAATTGTCCTATTCCCTCTTAAGTAAGTTTAGATAACTTGTGTGTTTCCAGGAATTTGTCCATTTCACTTAGGGTGTCTAATTACCTGGTATCCTCTTACAATCCTTTTTATTTCTGTAAGGTTGTTAGTAATCCCCCCCCCCCCATTCATTTCTGATTTTTGTTAATGGCCATCTACTTTTTTTGTCAGACCAGGTAAAGGTTTGTTAATTTTATTACTCTTTTGAAAGTACCACCTTTGGTTTAATCGATTCTCTCTATCATTTATCTATTCTCTATTTCACTTGTCTCGGCATTACTCTACTTTCTTCTGCCAGCTCTAATCTGCTGTTGAACTTCTCTAAGGAATTACCTTGTTTCTGTTATTGTGGTCTTTAGCTATGTTTGATTCCTTTATATGATTTGCTTCTCTTTATTGGTATTCTCTTTTCATTCATCTATCATTTTCCTGATATCTGTTAGTTCTTTGTTCATCTATTCCTTTAAGTTTTTGAGCACATTTATAGACCTCTTTTTTTTTTTTTTTAAATTCAAGTCCTAGGTATGTAGAAGATCTGATCCTCCTCATGGTAGTTTCAACTGTTTTATTTTGCTCCTTTGCATCGGCCAACTCCTGTTTCTTTGCATGCTTTGTAATCTTTCATTGCACATTGGACATTTTGATATTTTATTATCTCTGGAATTTAGCCACTGAGGAGTCTGTTCCTAAAGCTTATATCCAGATAGCTTTATGACAGAGATTTCCTTGAATGCCAAAAGCTAGCCAGAGAGAGAGAGAGAGAGAGAGAGAGAGAGAGAGGGAGAGAGAGAGAGAGAAAACACGTGCGCATGCACACACCTTTTCTAAAGTCTTTGCAGGTTGTCCCGTGGGGGTGTCTAACACAACACGAGGTGAAAGCATATGGTCTCTTCTGAGTATGTGTCTTGGTCCTGGGCATGCACAGATGACCCTGAATTTCCCCATTTAAGCGGATCCCAATGTCCCCTTTCCCCTAGGAAACTGTTTCCTCTCATTAGCAGGTGCCACACTGTATGTGCCAAAGCCGACAATCCTGTGCTCCAGGCAGCTGTGATCTGACTATTCTACAGCTTTTTAGCTGCTCTGCGAGCCACCTCTATGAGTAGGGCAAGTCATGGGATGGCAAGTCTATGATGAGTGTTCTGATTCAGTCCTTTAGGCTGACATCAGAAAGCTTGGTACAGACAGACATGCATCCTAGTAAACAGACAGACATGCACCATAGTATGTGCACAAGGGTTACTCAACTCTCTCCAGGGACCTGTACTGGGAGTGTGGACTGTCTCTGTACTGTACTAAGAAGAGGGTGGAGGAAGGGCCAAAAGGATAACTGTGAGGTTTTCCTACCCTTTTTAAGCTGCCTTTTTCTTTATTTGATGCTTGCCCAGTAACTGAAATTCTTTCTGAAGCTCTGAGAAAGATGGTTCTGCCTGACTTTGCTTGCTGTTAAAGCTTTTGTGGGGCATGGAATTCTGGAGTGTCTTATTCTGCCATCTTGGTGACATCACTTCCCCAGCTCTCACCTTCCCAGTTTTTGATGAACGTAAGAATAGTTAGTAGACTTAATAGGAACTTACCAGTCTTGCTATACTATTATTTCCCCATGACTCACTTTGGCTTGGTCCACAATCACAGCCCAAAGGCAGAGTTTTGAAGCTGAAGAAATTAAAAACAGCTTTCTACAGTAAAGTCTAGATAGTGTCTGTTTCATATAATCTCTGATTTTAGTTTATTTTTATCTTTCATAGATCATAAAAAAGAAACCCTCAATTAAGAGCAGAGGCCAAATTAATCGCATATGGGGGTGGGGTAGAATATCATGAAGGTCTTAATACATTGATCTTCTATAGTTACACAGCATTTATTAGGAAAGTAATATATCATTTTATATTTCGTATGTGCACAGCCTAAATGATAAAAACACTGTTATATATAAAGGTAATTAGAAAGGTAGGATTAAGAGAACATTTTCCATTGCTCAGTCCACTCTATGATACGTGTCAGAATCTGCAGACTTACTGTCATACCTAAAACTGAGAATCAACACAAAGAGAAAAAAATTGTTTTGGAGTTTGTAAAAACAGAAAGGCATTTTAAACTTCACTTACAACTTTTTAATAATTATCTTGTTGTTCTCCTGCATTTTCTGTACTAATCTGTTAATCTGTTCTCTACAATTAAGTGTATAGGTCAATTAAAATATTCAATCATTAAAAATTTTTTAAACTAATTTTTAGTGTCAGTATCATTATGAGACCAGCTGGTAGCATTAAAAAGTTGTAGTAATTTTTTATTTATCTCCAACTAAATACCTCTGGGTTATAAAGAACATTTTTTTGGTGAGGGAGGAGTACGCTCAGCAATTCATTTTGTGCCTGGCCCCACGGTGGGAGGCTTCCACTCCAGACTGACACCATGTCTGCTCATTCATAGAAATACGTCTGGGAAGAAAGAAGGGCAGAGCAGGAGCTTCAATCGGACACAAGACCAAACTGATGACAGGGTTTTAGCAGACAGAAACACTCTCTGCTACAGCAAATTACCTGTATTAGGTAAAAGTGTAAGAAGACTTAATTAATTTGTTAAAGAGTTTAAAAACAAGAAATATTCTATTATTTGGTTGTTATATGCTTTGAAAAGATGTGAGTTCTTTGAATGGGTGGGAAAACTGAATTATTTTCAGTCATCCAGCTCAATCTTTGCTGCATATCTATTGAAAGCGAGGCTCTGGGGTAGACATAGGGATGCAGGGTATAAACAAGATTCAGCTCTGGCCCTTGGAAGCTCACTTTAATTCACAGTAAGATACCAAATTTATTTTAAGAGATCTCTTTTTTTTCCCCAGGCATCAAAAAAAAAAAAGCAAGAGAAAGATATGCTCTTAGCAAATACAATGTGACTAGAAATCTGATGAGGATTTCTATTCAGACTCTGAAAAGAAGCTAGAACGCACCATTAAAGGGAGGAAATAAAATTACAGTACCAAAGCAGTAAAGATTTAGGGTGATAGTGAAGGAAATAAATATAAGAATAAGGAAGACACATTCTATTCAATCAGTCTAAATAAAATATGTAAGTTTGAAATCTTAAGACTTTTTAGGTATAGAAATTGAGTCACCATTTTGTGGGAGCATACAAAAAGAACATCTAAATGTCTGATTGTATCCTATATGGTACATACTTTTTCTGGATAACAGCTCTCTTTATATTAATAAAAATTCAGCTACTGATAAATAGCACTCTGGGAAGATTAGATTTGAAAGATTAGATTTTTGTAATATTATTGACAAACAGCTGCCAAGAAACTAAACTTTGGCTGAACAAGATTTATAACAATGTAAATTTTTGTTATCTATTTTCTCCTTGTCCTCCAGCTGTAGAGAAAATGCAGCTAGTCTAGCTCATCTAATTTTAGTGCCACGGTTATAGTAAAAGCCAATTCTCAATCAGGCACAGTGAGCCAGTCATGTTCTGACTGCAACTCTTCCTTTTAAATAGCAGAGAGACAAAAAAAAATAAAAAATAAAAAATAAAATAAATTGTTGTGTAGGTTGGCAATGTGGACAAGAATGAAGGTTAGGGTGGTTGCTACTCAATAATTCTGGACGATTTCACCCAGAACACCTTTCATACAGATCTGACGGTCACAGAATGGGGCCAGAAACTGCCTCCAGCAACAGAACACATTTTCTAGCACATCACAGCCTTGTTGCAGCATCTATTCGGCTTACAATCCATGTCCAAAAGGGAAAGTTCTTAGTGGTTCGGTTTCAGCATATCTGAAGGACTAATTAAATCCTCATTACTACCTTGCAATTATTCAACTACTATGGGATTACACTAAGGAAGTCCCTGCTGGCACACTAGATGAAAAGGGTGAAATACCCTATGTTGATTCTGAGAATCTGGATCTAGTTCAGACCTTCAGAAAACCACCAGCATTAACATGAATATTTAACTAGATACCACTGTGAATATTCAAAGGAAATTCAATTAACAGGTTTTCAAAAAATTAATTCTGACCTCTCTATATCCGTCCAAATAAACATTTTTACCTAATTGCTAAATCCAATAAACTAGAAGGGCATTTGCTAGTTTCATTAAATTTAACATTTTGTATGGGTTAAACATGTGATCATTTTAATGTTAATAATAATTATACTTATTTATCTGCTCAGATGATTATTTTATTTCATTTCCTCCTTCACCAGCTCTCTTGGAAAAGAGGACAACACATTAATTAAGCCATTCTCTATTAGGATAGAACTAATCTAATCTTAGTAACTACAATTTCTCTTATCCTCTAAATACTTGCAAAATAAACAGAATTCTGCGAGAGTAACGTTACAGGGGTATAAGTGAGGATCAAATGAAGTAACAACTCTAAAAAGACGCTAGCTCCAGAGCTGGCCTGAGTAGGCACTCAGTGCAGGAGTGTTTCTTTTCTCCCTTTCCTCCCCACATCCCTGACCCACAGCACAAGGAGGTGCAATCCCACTGCCAAAGAAAAGGCGTTTGGTGAGAATCACCCCCCTGCTCGGCATCATTAAATTCTGTAATGTCTTCAGGAAAACCAGAGCCACATGAGGGTTAGTACAGAACAAGCAATTTATAGACAGGATATGAGATACTAGAGGGACTGACAAGCGCTCACAGTGCAGAGTCTAGAGAAACGAATGAAAACGCTTGTTCACACAGTTACTAAAACATATTTTAGTATTGTCCTAGGCGGTGGTTCTCAGATGTGGTCCTTGGACCAGCAGTGTCAGCATTGTCTGGGAACTTGTCAGAAATGCAGATTTTTGTACCTCATTCTCAGACCTACTGAATCAGAAACTCTGAGGGTGAGGCCTAGCATCTAATCCAATAAGTCCTCCAAGTGATTCTGATGCACTCTAAAGTTTGAGAAACACTAACTATTCTGTTATTAAAATGTATTATTGTATGTCTGAAGGGAATTCAGGTATTATAATTATACCTTCCATTTTAATAAAAAATTAAATATGCAAAGGAATTAGAAAATGATAAATTCATTTTATCTTTATAAACATTCAGTTCAAAACAAATGATATGTAGATAGGCTAACCCATCTTTTCATTTGCATTGCTTTCTAGATCAACTTACTGCTAATTTTTTAACATGTAAAGTAAGTGAAACCTTATAAATCTAATTGGAAGCAAATCATCATCTCTTCAACTCGTATAGAAATAATTATAAACATTAGGGTCAGGAACCCTTTAAATATCAGTTAACAAGCTGGCAACTTCTGCCTTCTGGGGATGGGGTGGGGTCAAAGAAAAGAAGTGAAGCCAAGTGGCTTCTTCCTAATGGGCTACGATGGGGATGGGGTGAGGTGGGCAGGCCTACACTGGCAGGAGTGAGAAAGTGGCACTGACACAGCACCAGATCGTGCAGTAGGTTGGAACCCCAGGTCTACATTAACCTGGAATAAAATCACCTCTGTTACCACCACCACCAAAAGTAGCTTTACTATTGAAGGGGAGAAAGAGATACGCAAATGGAGGTCCGAGGCCTCACCCAAGGCAGTGGTAACTGCATTCTTTAGTCTGAAGGAAAGACAGGCAGAACTGAGCTAAAGGTCAAAGAATTTTGCAGATGTGGGATAATGTGAGTGTTCAAACGATTTCAGGAATACACTCCCTTTTAGCATTAGTAAATCTGCAAGGCAGAAGGTCCAAGTTCATTTTTCTGGCTCTTGCAAGTTATGTATAACTTTTATGGTCCCTCAGTTTCTTTATTTGTAAATTCAGGTGACCGAACTATTTGATCTTTTAGATCTGTGTTTAATAGTTTACTATTAAACAGTATAGGACAAGTAATTGATCAAAACAGCTAAACACCCACACACAAACTAAAATATTTTAATTCATTAGGACAAATATCCAACTTACACGCATAGTTATTTTTACACAGCTAGACCAAATGCTAGCTTATAGTCTTGTATAATCTATGTTTCATGGTGTTATGTGGACACATACATTCTTTGGCCTAGAAGTGCCTAGAAGTGCTCCCAATCTGCAAGAATGAACCCTCCTTTTGTGCATTTGTTCTATGTAGGTTCCTGTTTATTTCTTTTATGTGATGAGAAAACATGAGATCCTTTTTTTTGTTTTTTAAATAAGAGATTAACATAGGTAAGCAAATTCATATAAACCTTTATATAGTCAAAACACAACAGGCATGTAAGATACGAACTGAAGACCAACCTCTTTCCTGTGGCATTGGTGACTGGCTCAAGGCAGGATGGGCACTGGATTCTGACTGGCTACCAGGTGGCTGAGGAGGCATCTGACTGCCTGTAAAACACAGGAGGGAGAGTGGGGGTGCGGGGACCCTTTGCATTAATACTGTGATTGTGCAAAACCAAGACATAGCTACACTTATTTAACCCTTATGATCACAAAAGGTACAGCCCCACACAGAAAAAGACATTTATCAAAAAAGTGTAATATTTTACCTTATTTTAGAGGGGAGGGAAGGAGGCAAAATGAAGAAGAAAATTCATAAACGTATTTAGCAAAAGACCTGCTAAAAAGTTCAATTTCTTACTGAATGACTTCTCACAATCACAGACATGAATCAATTTGCAGCAAAAATCTCCTGACACACAGTTCTTCAGTGAGTTTAACAAAATCCAAGAGTGGTGAATTAAACTCATCCTCCTGAGTTTAAATGAGTCCCCAGGTAGGCAAGGCATGCATAGCTACCAACAATTTTTCATTGGACACATTCAATCCATATAGATACATCGAAAGATTTTTTTAAAAAATCTTTGTATTTAGTCAATCAGAGAATTTAACATGAATTTAGGAGAAGGAAATTAAAGCATTCCATTACAAAACATAAAATATACTAGTGTATATGATCACTAAAGAAGGGAATGTTATTCTGTATCTCTTTTGCTATTTATTGTTAATATAGCACACTTCAAGCATCTATTTGATTTCCACTAACTTAACGTTTGCTCACATTGTAAACTCCTTGAGGCTGGAATCACGCCTTTTACTTTTTTTATCCCTCCATTAGCAAACAAAGATCAAATAAATCTTTGTTTTTTAATGGTCCTTAATCTGAGAATATGAATTAAAGGAAAAGATATTTACTATTTATATTGAGAAAAGAGAGACAGTGGGTCATGTAAGGGCAGGAGACTGGATTTTGAAACTTAAGAATCACTGGAAGTACCTGATTATCTCCACTCATTTTCTGGCTCAGAGGTCAAATACTAAAAAATATTACAGAATTACAGAAAGGCATTAGCCCAATCCTCAAGGCAGCACGAAGACTGGGCTATTTTACCTTCTGCTTTCCTCTTGACTAAAATAAAGTGGAAAGACAGAATGTCTTTTATATATATATATATATATATATATACACGTGTGTGTGTGTGTGTGTGTGTGTGTGTGTGTGCCCCTGTGCAACCTTCTGGTATGATAATCAAGTGATCATGCTAGAGCAAGCTCACTGTTTTTATCCCATTGGTCCTATGGGTTCCATAGTTCTGTATATTTCTAAAGAGAATCAGAAGTGAGTAGAAAAGGAAATCAGCGCACTGGAAATCACCATCAATACACCCTGTAGAGGTCACGACCCACCACAGGGCCAGAGATGGGGTCTCACAGAGGAACAACCAACCTCCATATGCCTACGAAATGTGCCTACAGGATGGATTCTGCATGCTGGCAAGCAGGTGTCTGCCCACTGCATTGCAGGTGAGGAAAATGCACAGGTCACAAGCTTCCCAGGGCCATCGCTGCATACTTACTAATGAACAGCTGCTTCTGAGATAGCCAGAGGGGCAGGAAGATGATTTTCAATATAGAAAACAGGTATGAACAGTTGTTCAAAATATTACTATAAAGTAATTCTCAAATTGTTTTCTGCAGTTTAGGCTCCTCACTTTTAGAGAAGAATGTAAAACTTATGAATGTTCTTTTGAGTGCTTCTGGACCCAACTGCCACTCTCATTCTCAGATAAAGTCAAAACCAAGTAATGGTGTAGACACACTGAGAAGCATGGTGCTGTGAAACCACTGGGAATTGCTCTCAGTTTCTGGGTTGGAAAAAAGACCAAGACAAAACAGTATAGAATTTGTTTAACCATTCATTTAGCCTTAGACATTTGTAGTAAATTAGTGTTAGTATGAAATAATTAAATGTAAATTACTTGAAAAATTGAAAAAACTGGAACATAAACTGCATGCTTTTTATCAATGTTAAATTTCTTGAATTGACAGCTGTATTTGATGATATATCTTTGTTCTTAGGAAATGTATGTGGACATATTAAGTGTTCAAGGAGTATGATGTATGTAACCTATTCTCAAAGGTTTAGGAGATAAACAGAGAGCATGTACAAATGTGGAAATTGTTAAAAGTTTATAAATCTGGGTAAGAGGTATATTGGAATTCTCTATATTGTTTTTGTATTAACTTTGCAACTTTCCTAAAAGCTAGAAATTATTTCATTATATGTTTTTAAAAAATGTAAAGTAAAAAATACATAACATTCTGAATCAAAACAATTTCAAGGGGAAATGCTGGTCACCAACTTAACTACAGATATACAAAAGCTGCTGTGTCCACTGTGGGTCACATGCTTCCTATGAAATACCCTAAGGCTCACGAGCTACAGTACATTTACAAACTGAAAGCATGCTACAGCCAAATACTGACTTTTAAGAATGTCACTGGGGAATCAGCTGCCATAAGACAGTAAAAGCTTACATTATAATGATCACTTCTGCATGACAGCCTGAATTCATAGACTCATGACAGTAAAAATAAACAGCAATTTTATGTTAACACAGGACACCACTACTTACACTGTGCATGCCTGAGGCACTGCTCTTAGGTAAAACAGCAAAAGTAAAAACAAAAGGCTGTACAAATTTATAAGATACGGTCACAGCCAAGAAGCACTCCTGGCTGTCTGGTGAAATTTGAAGACATATATCCCTTTAAAGCAATCAGACAATTCATCTGTTAAATTCATACTGTTAAAAAAACAAACAGGAGCCTTTTTGTGATTTGGACAGATTTGCCCAAAACATTTAAAATTCATTTTCTCTTATCTTCTTAACATTCCGACCATAGTTTCATAGTTAATAAGAAAAAACTTCATCCCCTGTAAACACAGGTATGAGCACAGCCATAGCAGATGATGAATGACTGAGAAATGTAATCTAGAAGACTCATTTGTGTCCACAGTCCATATCAAGAAGAAAAGTCAGGGCCCTTTAAAGCACCCAAATTAAGGAAATAACTTCAAAGCCATGGATTTTTGTGATATATATTAGTCTTAGGTAAAACCATTCAAAGCAAATTTGGTAATTACTTTAAAAGAGAATATTGCCATCCATAGTGAGCAAACTTCATGAGGAACTTAATTAAAACTGAGTTTTTAAATAAGTCCAATGTTTTTCCCTTGCCTATGTTGATAATAATGTAAGCACAATGGAAAAAGATGCAACAGGAAAAAAACTATACTGTGCATTAGAATAAATTCACCATTTTATACCTATGCATTTATTCTCTAATGACCACGTACACAACACTGTTCAAAATGTTACTGCAACAAGTAAGAATGAAGCATTTATAAATCACCTGAACTTTTACTTTTTGTTGACTTAAAAATGTCATTATAAGTCTATACTGTGATTTTTAACAACCAGTAAGTTCTGTTTCTTTTAGACAGATGATGTTAATATTCCCTTAGCTCTTATTTTACTTCTGTATTTATTGTCTGTCTCCTCTCGCTAGAATGTAAGTTCCACGAATGCAGAGAATTCTATTTTGCTCCCTGCTAGATCCCCTGAACTGGACACATAGTAAGCATTCAATAAATATCTGTTGAATAAATAAAGAAATTGCTTGGCTGATTACTCCAGGAACAAAGCTCAGAAAAATAGCTATTTGGATCGCTACAGGTTATCAGAAATCATGTAGTTTCATCTTATGATTCCAGATCAGTAATAGGCACTTTTTCAAAAAATTGCCAGACAGTAAATATTTTCGGTTTTGCAGGCCACATGTTCTCTGTCGCAACTACTCAGACTGCTGTAGCATAAAAGCAGCCACTGAACATATATAAATAAAACAGAAATAAAACTTTATTTATAAACACAGGAAATAGACTGGATTTTCCCCGCAGATTGTAGTTTGCTGAGCCCTGTTCTAAATAATATCGGTCAAGAAACATTCAGGAACACTCGCTCAGTAAGTCTGTGAACATCAAATGGTATTTAATAACGAGCATTGACATACAAACCTGACACACTCCCCCATATTTAATACGGAAGCTGTGGCAGCCCCTGGCCTGAACAGAACAGGCCTGCGGACCTTGGCACACAGCAGTCTGCATGACCTAATGTTTAACTATCATCTTTGTAAGCCAGTAAAGAGAAAAAGGGTAAACTGTAACTTTAAATGGGATGTAAGCAGTAGGTGAGAAACTCTTGGTCTAGAATGTTACTCTAGTCTACCTGCTTCCTGGCCTTCAAGTGTTACCTCTTTTGTGGTTATTTACAAAGCCCCATCCTATAATTCTTTCCTTCCTGCACCACCCCCATGTCACAGGATGCTCTCTCACCCTTAGGAATATCTTTGTCTTAAACTCTATAACTGGCTCGCTGTCTTCTTTAAATCTTTAAATCCAGTGGCCAACTTCCCCGTGAAAGCGGTACCTGCCCGATGAGCAAAAAGCTGTTTTGATTTCTGCTGCTTTCTGCCTCCCTGTGAGTAAGCCCCAAATAAAGTTCATGTTTCAGAAAATGCTTGGAGTCTTCTTTGGCCTTTTGACTGGCAAAGCTCCCTAAGGGCTGTGACAGAAGCTTACATAAATAAATGTCAGTAACAGAATTTCATTTATGTCCTCTCCAAACCAGATATAGTATAGGATGCTTTGGGTCCTCAGCATATAATACATGCACAGTTCAGGACTTAAAATAGCAAGTGTAGTTATTTGGCAGGTACATTTTTAGCTAAATGACTACTTGCAGTTTTCTTTTCCCAATGCTTTTTAGTTTAGACCAAAACAAACAAATCAAAAGTGCTTATCAGATGCAATCATGTGTAAGTTTATACTCTACTACTGTTGTGCTGGGATGGCAGAGAATAAGCATGAGATGAACAGGCTTTCCACATTAATCCCTTACTGAGGCTAAAACTTCCCTGGATTATTCCTTTCTAAATTACAACAGCATACAACTATAAGAACTTAAAAGAACAAAGACACTAACTCTGAACTACAATAGCCCCTGGCAAACCAACCAGGGTAACACTGTGCTGTCTCCATATAATTTTAAAAGGCACAGAAATACCAAGAAATTCCATTTTTTGAAAGTTGTAATAGCCAGAAGAAAAGTACTTCTTTTCACACAGCGGCAGCTAAAAGATCAACCAACCTAGTTTTTTGATGGTTTTAGTTACCCAAGATGTAATACCGATACAATTAATCAACACAGCAAACCTGAAATGACAGACATTATTTGAGCTCAATGTTAGCACCAGGAATCCATTCTGTCCCCTCTCCACCTCTAATTTTTCTACTGTAGTTAACTTTTTGCAAGTGAATAAAGAAACGAATAAAGAGGGAATAACATCCAGAATACATAATTCTTTGTCTTATATGTTCTCAGATAAATTGGAGATTGTTAGCTTGAATATACAAAATGAAGGGGGGAAAGAAAAACCTTAGTATTTACTGTGTAGAAGGCAGTTCCCTAAATGATATTCTTTCATTGGTAATTCAAGCAATTTGCTTCTTGTAATTAACGTGAAATGTTATGTTAAACGACACGTTAAACCACAAGAAACCTGGACAATGTTGTTGGCCGATTCTTCCTTAGGATGGAGATCATGAGGTGTTTATTGAAAAAGACTTGAGTCTTATTCATAAATTCCTTCAAATTGACAGGGGTAACACTGGTCTATTGCTGGAAAAAGTAGGATCTGACAATTCACGTGAATTAAATTACTGGCTGTGGTTGTTTAGAAGTGTAAGAACAAACAAGGAATACTTTGTCACTTTGCAAATAACTCTATCATAATCAAGTTCTTTCCCTGGAATAGTGCTACAAAAAATATTTCACAGTTTCAAGCAATTAGCTATTGAATCATTCCTCTAATCTTCAAGAATTCTTGATGATAATTCCTTTAGCAAGGAATTTAAAAAAAATTGTAGAAATTATGGCTACCAATTACTGATACATCATGACCAAGATCAACTTCCATTTCGCACTTCTCTCTGAGTATTATTCAATTCTGCTACGTCCAGGATTAAGACACCAGTTGCTTTCTTTCAAATACTTAGTCTTGCTTTCTGCAGATTATGGAAATCAGCTCTCTCTTGAATTGTTAAAGCAGAATCTGGTTCTCACCCACTAGAGCCTGATGTTGCTGGTCTTCTGAAGGATGTATTTCTTAGATACCTGTTTTCACAGATGTTCTCCTTTAATTTGAAACATGAAGTACTGGTTAGGATCTTTTGTTGCACCATGATAAATGACAAGTAAGATTTTCTTTAGAGATGGCACTGGTGGGTTGCATGGTAGATTCCGTGTCTGTGGAAGCCATGTAACATTTTATCAAAGATAGCATCCAAACTAGAGTGTGGTAAGATGGCACAACTTCGCAATGCAAGCAGCAAGGATTTCACTGCTCATTTCCTTAGTAAAGTTTAAAGACCTGCCTAATGCCTAATAGTGTGAGTGAAATACGAGTTTTTCATAATCCATAAATTGATCAAATGGCCTAGCCTTATGCATTTATAGAGGTAGAAAATCCACAATTTATTTTGAGTATAACTTCTTCCTATTTGGTGTGTCTTCTATTTTCTTCAAGAAAGGAAAAAAAAAAAATTTTCTCTTACTCCCAGAATCCAAGAAGCAGGCTGACTGACAACAACTTCAATATGCTCTAAAGTCAACATTTAAAATACAGAATCTGCTCAGGTTCCCAGCATCATGGTTCTATTTAACAGTTCATCTGAAGTGCCTGAATACGCACTCACAGTGCTCACTATAGTTCGGGGTGTGTGTTGTGTGTGTGTGCATGCATGCATGTGCACATTATAAAGTGGCTCTCACACTCACCAGATCATCCTGTATTTGGGGTATACAGAAGAAGGGGCAGGAGCTCTGAACAGGCTGTCAACACAATACTTTGTGAACTAATTCTCCTCAAATTAGAGCACTATAAAGCAGAAAGTAACACTCTTCCTTACCTCCATCTTCCAAATGGCAACATGTTACCACAGCAACTTGAAATCCCAAACTTTAAAGAGTTCAGCTTGAGTCCTGCAAGGCAAACCCTTTCATTTCCTATGGCTCAAATTTTCACCCAAAATAGGGCTACTAAGGTTTGACTAACCCTCCCCCAAGGTACTGCAAGCTGTTATTGTACCGTTAGGTCTGACTATAGAGACAAATCAGTACTTCACAGGTGTGTCTAACTTCTGTACTCTTGAGCTGTTAAGGGAACAAGGAAATTCCCAGGATTCCCTGAAACAGACAGAATAAGAGGTTCCCATGTATCCTTAACTGGAGATACCTTCCTTCATGGTAAAGAAAGTTACAAAACTTGCTGGATTTAGGCTTTTCAGCTGTTCTCTCCACATGGTTTCTAGGTTAAGGGTCTCTCTATTAATCTTCCTGAGTCCAAGATAGCATAACTTCAAAGGGAGGTTAGTAGATGACTGAAAAAACAAGTGAATATGATATATTCTATGTAAGAATTATTTCCTTAAAAGAGACCTACTACCAAAGCTTTCTGCTTTGTTTGCTTTTACAAAGAACAACTTGTTATAATACATAATTCATCCAGACCACTAGGTTCAAATCAGAATTTTTCCAATTGCCCTCTTTTCTTTCATTAATTAAGTACACTATAATTACATAATACCTTTCACATAGTCTTACCACTCGAAACTTACTAGAGCCCTTTTGAGTAGACACTTGTCTACAGAGAACTTGAGGCACAGGAACTAAAAAGGCACACTACAAGTCAAGTCAGAGACCACCAGGCAAAAACACAGACTTTCAGACTTTACCATGCAGGTCGTTATATACTTTCATTAAGGATAAAACACTAAAACGTTTAGGCAAAGGAGATTCTCAGTTTTAAAATATAGTATTCTTCGTTTGGACCGTTCTCAGGTGGGTGAAAGGCATGGTTTCTGATTTTACTAAGGCATGATTGCAATCCTGCCCCAAACCGCAAGTGGCATGAGCAACATGGCCCAACTCCATTAGATGTTCTTCACTTCCCAGTAACTCTGGTGAAGTGAATGAAAACTGTGTTTCTTTGTAGAAAAAATGGCCATTTAGTTAGAGACAAAACTGGATGTGCCCAGTACAAATACTTCCATCTTTGGGAATCTTGAGGCTCCCAGAAGGTATCCCTTGTGAAAGTCAAAGATGCGCTTGTAATTTACAAACTTATTGTCTCTATTCAGCACTGTCAAAATAAACATCCTTTTCAATAGCTGTAAAGCTGAGGTGTACAATTCAATGGCTTTCTGGGTATGAAGAAATACCTGTGGGGAAGGGGGGTGGGGTGGGTTTCTATATATGTTTGGCTATAACACAGCTCACCTACCCTTCACCAGGAAGTCTAGATCCACAGCCCTCAATTATCTCTAAAAAAAGTGGCCGGTTCTGCACTTCATGCATGCAGAAACCCAGGCATAGATGTACAAGAGCTACTAGCTTAGTCTGCTCTAATCCTTGCTTTGACGGAAGGCAGGAGGCCGGGGAGGGGAACCAAATAGAGCAGGCAGTTTATATTTCTCTCACCAGGAGAAATTAATAAAAACAAAACCTAATTTCCTCCTCTCATACCCATTCTTATTCCTCCTCAATATTTTTCCTCTTTCTAAGATTCCTTTTTTGTTTGAGAAGCTTAATATTTGGCTGCCTTCAGAAGAAATGGGTATAGTGACAGATGAAAGACTTGTATTCACCGTATAATTCAGAATAAGGGAAAAAACCGACTGCTGTGCATTTAAGATTCTAACAACCTTGCAATTTTGTATAGTCGTTTCCCCCACCCGTTCTTTTGAAGAAATCTGCTTTTATTCTGTTAATAACTAACCACAGTTGCAGCAGCATGGATCCGATTAGCAGTTCTTACGGTACAAAGGGGAGAAGAAAAAACGCTGTGAACAGGGTTGCCAATTTGTCCACCTGGGCCCCCAGGAGAACGATCAGATGAGGCGCCTGCCTGCTCCCTTTTTTCCACTTGATCGCTGCTCTGCACAGCCTGACAGAGACAGGCCTTTTTAAAGCTCAGGCTCTTTCTTTCCCTTAATAAAAGTTTCACTTGTCCCCATCCTCTCTTGTTCAATATTTCTCCTTCTGGGTTCCAACACTTTGTGACAACTCTGAGTATAAACACGGTAGCTCTGAAAAGTGCCGCACACTGATGCTCACTCCCTGAGAGTCATTTTCGAATCCAAAATAGAAAACGTGTGTACGAGTGCTCGGCAGGCCCAGGATGTATGTGGGACCACGCTTTCCTGACCACAGGCAGTCAACGTGAATTTTTATGCTGCTTCTGGATGTGCGATGAGGTGAGAAAAACCATACAGTTTGGGAATGAAAGATTGGAATTTTAGGAAAATAGCACAGGATACCTAAAATTGGACCAACAGATAAAACACTGGCATTATAGGCAACACGTTTTTAAATATTTGCTATTTAGAGGTGGAATTGTCAATTTATGTACTAAAATAATGTATTTTTTTCTAAAAGGCTGTGAAATTTACTTCATTTTAAAAATGCCAGATAATGAGAGCATACTTTTATGATAAAACTTAAGACTTCTAAGCTGTTGGTATAAAACTAATTTTAAAAGTACAGAGGCAGAAAACTAAAAGCACTGTACTATGCTGAAAAACTTAAAAAAGAAAAAAAAATCCAAAACTTCTGGACTGAAATCTTCATATTCAAAGAAAGAGTATACCCAATGCTTTTTTATTCATATTTAAAGGTAATGAGCACCTATTTAACTCGCTTTGACATCACAGTACAAGGCATGACATACATTTGGGTATTTATTTTGTCAAGAGCAAAGAGACGGACAATGGGACCCTGATTAACCCTGATTAAAAGCTCTGTTCCTTTTGAATCATGCTTGTCTTGGGTGGGTGCTGGGGGGTGGGTCAGCCTTTTCAGCATGGGGGTAGCTGAGGCGGATGCGGTGGTAACTGTGGCCAGGGACCAGGCCTGGCAAAGGGGGAAGCTAAACTCTCCCAGGTGATGCCAAGGAGATGGGCTATGCCCAAGTCACAGGGAGCCAGTGGTCTGGGAAACCAGACGAGCTACAGACCGTGGCAACACAGAGGAGGGGACCCGATCTGGACCACAGGCTCATGGATTTACCATTTCTTTTATTTTAGATTTTAAATAAATATTCAACAAGTATGATTTTGAAAGGTAACTTTTTCATTAATAAGTGGTTTTTTTTTTTTTTTTTCTATTTATCACTTCAAATATCTGCAACATATTACTTATGTGTGGCTGAAGCCCAAATCCCAGTCAAGGGCTATTATTTCATCATTCCATGTTTATCTGCTCAATGCTGACAATGGCTACAGGGAAAATGGGAATATCATCTGGGCAATGACAAACTCTCTCCTCCAGCCAATCTGTTTTTAGTTGCCCGTTTCACTGAAAATAGGATTAGTTATTAATATTTATTGAAAAAACAGCTGATGTAAAAATTGGACATTAGACAATTCCAGAATTTTGCTACCATATTTATGTGGCACAATTTCTGTCTACAGGAAGGATAAGAATCAGGCAGTATCTACATATGTAAAGCTCTGATTTAGATTGACAAATCATAATTCAGGCTCTGTTTTTAAGAGGAAAGATAGTAAAATAATCTATCATAGAAGACTCTCTTTCAAAAGGGAGGGAAATAGAATGGTCCCACAAAATGTGAAAATGCTAAGGTAGAAAGATGGCTCTAAGGCCCTAGGGGACAAGATTATGTAAGTAAACAACTTAGGAACATTTTTTTCCTGAATTCCTGCTTGTTACAAGAGAACTGTGAGTTCTTTCATTTGGCCAACATCTACTGAGTGCCTCTTACTTGGCAGGCATTGTTCTTGGTACTAAGGATAAAAAGAAGAAAGTAATGTTCACTGCCCTCCAGGGGCTGCTCCTGGGCAAGGGGGCATTCCAAGGGGGCAGAGCTAGACTCTGTTCAGCATGGGTGGTCAGCAATGACTCTGCAAACCAAGATACTAGAGCTGGGTCTTGAAAGATCAGCAGGAGTTTGCCAGGCTGATAATGGTTGGGCTGGATATTCCAGGCAAAAGAGAACAACATATTCTCATTTAATTCAGCTCTAACAGCAAACATGTGACACAAAGTCATGGTCAGCAGTATTGAAACAAGGCATACTAAACTAGTTCACTCTGCTTTTAATAAAAAGCAATGATTCAACTTAAAAAAGTAGCCATTGTAGTTCAGTTCTCAAAACAGTATATATTTTTGCCTATTTTCAAGCAGAATTTAGATGGCACGATTCTTGAGTTTCGTGTGAAACGGACTTAAAATATCAATTGTAAAGTATCAAAGGGGATTCTATTACTAACTGAATTAAGTCTGAGAATTTAACAGCATTTTACACAAGAATTTTCTTCTGGGACATTATTTTCAATTGAGCCACAACCTATTTTTAGAAAGGTGAGACCCGAAGTGGCAACATGCTGCCCTTAAAAATACGAGCTATTGATCCCTACGCTTGTCTAAGACCAATCTATATACATGACCATAACCAGGAATCCAACTTCCTCTGAAAACACTGCCAGGGCCACTTCAAGGGAAGTGTTAAGCTGCACTGGACACAGCTGGTCTCTTCCATAGCTCAGAAACACTCTCTGCACGGCTTTTAGGACATGAGGTTTTCCTGGTTTGCCACTTATATCACAGGCTGTTCCTTCTCCATTTCCTCTTCCTGTTCACAGACTCTACATTTTTGAGTGCTTTAGGGTTCTGGCCTCAGGACTCCTCTCTTCTGAGAAGCTCAGAATTCTTTCCTTCAGCCTTGGCTGCAAATAGTAATTGCCTGGCAAGCTTAAAAATGTTTCTGATGGAATAGTCCACCTCAGATCAATTAAATGAGTATCTCTGGGGGTTTGGCCTAGGCATCAGACTTTTTTTGTGTGAAGCTGCCCAGAATGTTCTAGTGTGTAGCAAGCATTGAAAGCCTGACCTTCAGTCATTTCCCAAGTCACAAGTCTCCAGACTAGCAGCTTCATCATCAATTGGGGACCTGCTGGAAACACAAATTCTCAGGCTCCATCCCCAACCTACTGAATCAGAACCTGGGTTTGGGACCCAGCAATGTGTGCTTTAACCAGCCCTCCAGATGGTTCAGATGCTATAGTCTCCAAACCACTGCCCAAGTGATCTCATCTAGGACCTTAATGACATACAAGTTTATTCCCCCAGCCTGAATCTCTCCCTTGAATCCACACACTATCTAATTGCCTACTCAACACCTCCCTTTGGACACCTAACAGGCATCTCAAATGTAACATATACAAAATAATACTCTTAATCCCCCCCCCCCCCCCCCAAAAAAAAAAAGAAACAAACGAACTTGCTTCTTCCTCAGTCTTCCAAACCTGGTAAAAAGCACCACTATTTACCCAATGTCCAGGCCAAAAACCTTCCACCAACACTTCTGCTACATCTACAAACACCATCCCCAACAGTCCCAACCAGGTTACTCCAATGGCCTTCTGACTAGTCTGCCTGCTTCCACCTTTAGCCTGCAGAGTATTTTCCCCTCAGCATCCAGCATAATCCTTTTAAAACCTATATTGGATCATGCCATTCTCTGCCTTCTCAACCATCACAACACTTAAAATCAATTCCTAAATCCAAATCGTGACCTACAAAGCCCTATATAAGCTGGCCTTTGGCTATCCTCTAATGTAACTACTACCCATTCTTCCCCCTTTCCCCCCCACTATGACCCAGCCACAACAGCTTCCTTGTGTGTCCCATCCCCGCCCCCATGATGCCAAGCACATTACTGATTTAGGGCTTTGTACTTGCTTTCTCTGCATGGATGACTTCATTCATGTCTTTTATTCAAATATCAATTTCTAAGAGACACCTTTCCTAACCACTCCTGTCTAAAGAAGCAACTCCATATCCTATATAAGCCCATAATATCTTAGCCTGATATTTTTTCTGACAATACCAGGAAATAAATTGTATCCTTATTTGCTTGTTTTTTGTCTTTCTCACTAGAATTTAAGTTTTATGAGGACAGGGTCCTTTGCCTTTTATGCTTAATGCATAATCCCCAGGTCCTAGAAACTGGGCCTGCTGTAGAGTTGGCACTCAGCACTTTGCTGAATTACTGAAGGAAAGAAGAAAGCAATGAATTAAGAAAGGAAGGGAAATGGGCAACTGGGCTAACAGGGCTGCTTGAGATATCACCTAATCTATCCAATAGCAAAAATACCACACAACACGTTACTTTTTAAAAACCAATGAGTTAATACATTTGGCATCCTCAGCAAGGTCACACACGTGGCATTCAGCTACATGCATTTAATGTAGTTTGCAACTACAAACTCCTATGTCACTTTCTATTTGAAAGGGAGAATATCAACTTTAACAATCTCTGGTTATATCATTTATAAGCATGCAGATGTGGATTATTAAAGACTAATGCCTTTTAGGATTGGTGTCGGCATTCCGTTTGTCTCATGCCGAAACCAATTCTGTTCTTCATTAGTCAATGACAATCCATATTGCCCTGTTATGGAAGAGAAATCAAAGGTGCAAGTGTGTGAATTAAGAATAAGTGATGAAACTGATTAGTAAGAGACTTAACGGCTATAATCAATACATCATCAAAATCCTGGCTCTAGGGTTATCAGAACATAAGGAAATAAACATAATACCGTCTGTAAAATGGTTTTGTTCCTTCCACAACTGCTAATTATTCCCTTCAGAAAACACGGTAATAAAGATCAGCAGTTTATGAAATCAATTTTAGGACATCTTGTCTATAAGCACTATTTATTTTAACACCAAAATGTAGTCAAGTGATTTTTGAAACTTTTTCTTCTAGGCTAAAATTAGTTCATCAAAGCTTTTGTAACTCTTCCATTCTTATTCCTCATTCCCAATAAAGACATAAAATAAAGCAGGTCAAGGCCAACAGCATTTCTACAATGGAAGCACACTGCTGATTCAAGAAGCAACAATAGCCAGCTTAAGCACATTTTGGAGCAGTGACAGTCAACTCAGCCCAAGGAATCAAAACAAACAGTGAACAAGGCATGTGAAGTGCTTCTTCAGTGAACAATATAAAAAATAACTGAGAAGTGGGAGAGGACTGCTGGGTCAACCACATAAACACATTTAGTCACTGTGAACACTACAGAGAAAGAAAAAGGCACTAAATACTGCCTTGGTAGCACAATGCTTTCCTATATTTTCAAATGCAGAAGACCAGAGAAAGGGGAAGGAAAAGGAAAATGAGAGGAGAATTTAAATTGAATTGCATTACTTGGTTTTAATTAAAAAGGGAGAAAAACCAATTGTAATGAATATTTTGAGAAAATCTTAATGTTCTCTTAATTCTGAATGTGGGAGAAAGAGCAGAGGAAAAGGCTAAATTTGAAATTGGTTAGAACAGAAGAAGTGAAAAATGGACATTTGTGCATTTGAAACAAAGAAAGGCTCATTCCCCACTAATCAGAGTATCTTATTTGGGTTAGGAGTAAGCTGTAAAGCGTAAGAGCTCATAACACTGGGTCAACAGTGGGGAGAGTGCCCTCTAGAAGCAACACTGAGAACACCTATAACCAAAGTGCTGAACTTCTGTAACCAGGATTTTAAAATTTAAATTTTAAAATTGGTATCTTAAAGTCCCAGCAGTGTATCGTATTACTAATAACTAAGCTGTATAGAACTGCAATCTCATCTCTCTGAAAGACAAAATATATTGTTGCGTTCTTAACTGTTGCTAAGCATCATTTGGAAAGGATTTGAAATTACTGTTTGGTGTAACATATAAATATTTTACTCTGTAAGGGAAAAAAATACTGGCTTAAGTTCTCTTCAGTTTCTAGAACTGCTGAATTGATGTTTTTCTGTGCTGCCACAGATTAAAAACATGGATATATCAATGGCATTTTGTGTTTAAAAATTTTCCCCCCTGCTCAGCTTGCCAACAAGCAGCATGCATCTTCCTTGCAACAAGCTGTTGCAGCATATCTACCTCTAGGGAAGCCAAAAAGGAACACTTGATAGATATTTTAAACTGAAATTCCCAGGTAAGGTAACAGCACAGACTTTCAAAAATTGTTACTACATTTTAGAGATTCTACTAATGTTTTATCAAAGTAAATGGACTTAGAACCATTTACATATAGAAATAAACTCATAATTTGATCCTGAGCTTTATTTAAGCAAGGGTTAATTAAAAGTGGAAAATTCATTCTTTTCACATGGATCAGGCTCGAGCCCTAACTGATTTAAAAATCCAGGGAGAATGGATTTTTTAAAAAAAGAGCAACACTGGCTTGCATCCTCCACTGTTCATTTTACGTACTAATCTTGACAAATTAGAGCAGGAACCATCATTTCCCTTCTCTGAAATCCTTCCTGTTCACTCTGGCCTATGACTAACGCTTAGCGTGATTCATTTTTCTCTTTCCCATTATAGTATCCTCCCAGTATCTGCTTGTCTGAATGTCAATTTAAGCAAGAAAATTAGTTTTTTGATCAGAATATCTTCTGGCTTAGCTCTCACTTGCTCAACAGGGTGAAACTGAGTGAGTACTTAAATGGAAGACCTCAAATATGCCACAGTGATGCTGCCCAAAGA
The DNA here is from genome assembly GCF_015220235.1 of Choloepus didactylus. Lineage (NCBI taxonomy): Eukaryota > Metazoa > Chordata > Mammalia > Pilosa > Megalonychidae > Choloepus > Choloepus didactylus. The sequence continues at coordinate 9,648,736 of NC_051308.1, read as the reverse complement.
GCTACTTCCCACATTCCACCTAAAATGTGCAACCCTTTTTTGGAATCCATGGTTTTAGTGTTTGGGATTTTCTGTGAGATTTTCCATAGGGGTACAAACTCATCATAGTTTAGCTGGTTTGCTGGATGCGTCTCTCACCATCAAGGAACGGACATGGTAAAGCTTCACTTCAGGGAATCAGGTTTACCACAAAGTAACTAACTGGCACTTTATGATGGCAAAGGCCTGGTTCTGGCAAAGCCATTTCTACAGGCTCTGAAAACCTGTGATCCTTTCCAAAGACTGCAACTTAAGTCACTGCCCAGGTATGCATTTGCCTAAGTCCTGGAGCACCAAGCACCACATGCTGTGCTGTGGGGAGGCTGGTGCTCTCGGAAGCAGTGTCCTTCCTGAGCGGTGCATGGGCAGAGGAGCTTACATGGGGAATCAGCCGGCTGGGGAGTGAAGGAAAGGAAAGCCTCCAGAAGAGGAAAGCAAGAACAGAAAAAGACCAGCAACTCTTGAAAGGCTAATGAAAAAGAGCACGCTTTACCTTAACCTAGCTGTTTTTGAGTCCACCTTCAAACTGCCTTCTCTCCTCCATTACAACCGCTCAGTTCTTAAACGACCCTGACCCGCACCCACAACTCTTACTCTTCTTACTTCATAGGGCCACCAGTCAGTCGGGGGTGGTGGGTGAGGTGGGAAAGGAGACACCTCAAGCAGCAAAGCATATAAACCTCACCAAAAGAGAGGTTTTTACTTTCATATTTCATGAAACTACGTTTTGTTTCTGTGATGGTCAGGAAGCTGTTGCCATTTATCAGTCTTTCAATAATAAATACCTGGAACTGCACAAGAAAAAGAAAGGCTACTAAAATGCCTATAATTGTGGCGCTAATGTGAATACTTAAGTTTGCATTTTTTGTCCTAACCTATTATAATGAATGGCCCATCTGCTGTCAGATAAGTGACTTAACTCCATCTCCAACAAGAAATGGTACAAAGGCTAAAAAAAAGTATGGATAAAATAACCATTCAAGAACCTCCAGTTTCCCTTAGATCTTCTTTAATAAAACCAACAAACTATCAGCAGCAGCCTGAAAACTTCAAAGGTTTTATAAACAAAATGTTTATCTGGCTATAACCAGCTACGTGCTCGCCCATCCCCACACCTCACTGAATATTCACCATTCTAAATATTCAAACACCGTTGCCACTTACAGCACATGGAGGAAAGGGCTGACAAAAGCCTTTGGCCAATAAAACAAAAATTTTTTAAAAAGTTCAGCTTATTTACATTTTTGCTTTGTTAGTAAACTGGAATGGTTGGCTCTGGAGGCAAGACCAGTGAAATTAACACTCACTAAATCTTCTGGGGAGCAATGCATTCTGATGTTTTGCTGTGTCAGCCTTCACTGTTACGAAAGATTGCATTAGGCAGTGTAAGACTATACAATACATTCAAGATTGAGTGAGTAGTTTATGTTCCTGAAACCAAACTAAATAACTCTAGGATGTAACTCAAGAAGCGCAAACTGAATGTGATGGAATCATTTATTAGAAGGGGAACTAAATGTCTAACAGAAATTTCACGGGACATGAGATTCGCATAATTCAAATGTGTATATACAGGCACACCTGATAGTTGTTTACTTTAACTACCAATTAGTAAGATGGAGATCTTTCATATCTATTTCCAAATAAAAATACATAAATATGAAGAGGAAAGAGAAATGAAAAGAGAATAAGTAAAAAAGAAAAAAACAAGAAAATTTATAATAGCCCTGGAGAAAGTATACATCTCTGCTCTCAGATGCTCGTTTAGATTAAAAAAACAGGGTTGAATTCTTCACCTTCTAACTATAGATGGCTGCAATGTCGAGCCCAGTAATGGGCAAACAAAGGGAGACAATCCATGTGGCTACTTACCATAGAAAATCTCCATCATGCTTTTCAAAAAGAAGGCAGGAGGGGAAAGCCCTGCTGCTGGGTCAGGGCTCTGCCAGGCCCAGCATCGTGTCAGTGCCTCTTGGTGGTTGTGCATGGCACACCCGATGCTGGGGAGGCAGTGCGATAGCAGGGCAAATTTGCAGTAGGTGGCCAGACAGTTTAACAGGCAAGAAACAGAATCAGCCACACCAGATGCTTTACTCTGCTTTGTTTATCTACCTGTGTGATACTTCCATTAGCTATCAATTTCATTTACTAGAGCAGAGACGGAGAAAATGATTGCTTTTTTCCCCCCAATAAATCCAGGGATAGTAATACCAGGGAGAATACCCCACAATATTTTGGCTTTACCTCATCCCGACTATCAGCTACATGACAGCTGTTCATTTTACAACGACTTGCTGGAGAGACCACGAATGAAACAGTCAATCTGTGACACAGGGATAGGCAGGAGTAAGACAGAGCAGGAGGCAACAGAGAAGTAAGGTCAGAAAAACAAGCGAGTACCTTGAATGAAAGGAAGGAAGGGAGAGAAAAGAAGGCAAAAGGCTAGAGATAGAAATATTAAAAGGAAATTCCAAAGAGATATTTCTGAATGTGAATATCATATCCTGGGAAACCATGAAATCTCTATGTGCCATCTGTATTTCAGAACCAAATAAAGGCTGAGTGTCAATTATTGTAGGATCTAACAAACAGACCAAGAAAATTTGAACATAAGGACTAGAAACAGAAAAAGGAGGAGGTGAAATTACAAAATGGGCCTGACTATTCTCTAAAGAAAGAGGGGGCCTGTGCATTTAGTTAAAAGTAAATAATAAAAAATGCAAATATCAACTTTATGATGATCTCCAAAGTGTGATTTTGTTATCCATGACCAAGTTCTCACAAATACATAACACAATGTAAGTTGGATAAATGAAACATATTTAATATGTCCCAGAGAATAAGGTTATGGATATCTGTCCCAGAGAATAAGGTTATGGATATTAGAGAAATGCTAATAAAATATTAAACACACACACACACAGACACATACACACACAGAGACTAGGTGGAGGAAAGTAGAAGAGAATGACTTTTTTTTCCAACAAATATCTCTCAAGATTTTTAAATAAATTCCCTAAAAATGCACATAAAAATTTTGATGAACATATATTAAAACCTTATGTTTGAGCCTCTGTGGGAACAGAGTGGAGAAACAGGTAATACTTGGATTCAAGCCAGGAAATGCTACTTAAAAGTCTGGGACAAGGTTGCTGATAGCTCTCTGGCTCCTCTGCATGGATTAGAAAAGGGCACGCTTCCCCCAGGAGAGCAGGCTGGATTTCAACTCCCATTTCCTGCTCACGCTCCTGTGCAATAAGCAACCTGGCTAAGGCCACTTGAGAAAAGGAAAAGGTATGAAACTGAGCAAAGAGAGAATGAACTACATTGAGGTGATACCATTTGAATATGTGCAAAAATGGTGAGAAACAACCCAGCATCTGGAACTTCATCTACTGTTAAATCTTAACGACAGACTCCCTGCCAATCACACAGAAATCAATTTGCCTATGATATGAGTGAAGCATGGTTAACTGCCCAGCTAAATTTTTTATTTATGGAGATGACAGCAAAATTTCTGTTAATCTTTGGGATACATTCTTGTCTTCTCCTTGTCTTCTGGTCTTCTTAACCTTCTCAGGCCTAACCCCCAAGAAGAGCAACCGTGGGCCTATCTTTTTACTCCCTCCAAGTCAAAAGAAAAATAGATTCAACCTTGTGAACATACATTATATTTTATGGTTAGTTCTAGTGGTCCTACTGAATAACCTTAGTAATAAACACAGCAAAACATCACCAGAAACTTTATACACAAGTATTCTGAATTGTTTAAGAACATCTTTGACTAAGAATCAGAAGACTTGCTGTGAAAACCAATTCTACTGCTATGTCCAGTAATTATCATGGACAAATCTCTAGGTCTCAGTTGAATAAAAATAATAACTGTAATCATAACAACAATAATGAACATGCACTGAATGTTAACTATGTGCTACAAGATTAACACACTGAATCTTTATAATAAGCCCATGAGGTATGGTTGTTATCTTGACTTTGGTTGCAGAAATTGAAGCCAAGAGAGGTTCAAAGCCTTGCCCAAGGTTACACAGCTAGTAAATGGTTATAAAAGAGGAGGTGGGATCAGATGATTATGAAAGTCCATCCAAGTCAAATAGACTTTGAAATTCCACTTGGGAGGAAGGTAACAAAGTGTCAAAACTACTAACCAGATTTTCTCAGAGGACTGAACACTAACATTAAGAAACAATCTTTCATGTTTTACTTAATTCTGCGTTACACAGCTTCATCCTCAGCAAAAATAGTTAAGAAGTTACTTTAATATCATGATACCAAAAAAAAAAAAAGTGGAACTTTTTCTGCCTAACTTCTCTATACTAGATTTCATTTTTAAAGTTTTATTAAGCACCACATAGATGTAGGTTTCAGAGGAGATGACTTCGAATAGTATGGTGAAATGAAAATGTAGGCCAATTATCACTACTGATACAAATTCAAGATAATAAACTATATGCTTTAAACAATATTTCCAAGAAAAGTGAACTTGTCCAATGAGTTAGTGGAGCAAAATAATATTAAAGCCCTGGTCATCTCTTTTAATGCCTGATCATTCAGGATCACCTATCCAAAGTGAGCTCATTTAATGCGTTATGTGCTCTATACCATGTAAAAACCAAACAATGAAAACAAAAGTTAAAAAAAAAAAACATTTGGAATGATACAACATGTATAAAATCATCAGGTTGGTTAGGAATTTAAGGTTAAAAACTATAATATTTTTGAAACTCAATAAAGTTTTTATTTAGGTTATTTAGAAAAATCTTTTTTGCCAAATTCAGAATGAACGGGTGAGTTTTTCTTTGAGAAATATAACATTTTATATAATTTACTAATGTTTAGGTAGGTGCTACCTCAAAAACCAGTTCAATACCAAAAATTGGGTAAGGCACTCTGGAATATGGTGTATTCACAGCTTAAATAATTTCTAAAAGCAGATAAATCCAGATTTTATTACAATCACTATAAGAACAAATAATTTTTAAAGAAAGGCAACTTAAAATGCCTTAATCAAAATGCATTAAAACTGCAGTTTATGCAAAAATATAGGTGAATTTCAGAAACATAGCATTTGGTAAAAAAAAAAAAAAAAAAGCAAGTTTTTCCATATCACAGATAATATGACTAAGGGACCACATTCCTGATTTGCCCAGGACCTTCCTGGTTTATGACTGTCCCCTATAGTAATTATTAATAGCACCCCTTTTCATGCTCAAACATGTCTCAGCTTGGATGACGAATTATATAGTCATCATAATATGGTACATTTCTATAAAGCTCAAAACCAAATAAAATTAATAACATTTACACTATGAATGTTAAAAAAAAAAAATTCCCCTCCAAATCCAAAGTTTAATATAAGAAAGGTGTTAAAGGATGAAGATAAGGCAAGTGAAATAACAAATAAACAAAGGAAGTGTAACATACAGAAGACATATGACTGCTGAAATAACTGAACACACCTGTTAAACGGAACATGAACAGCTTGCATCAAAAAAGAAGGTAAGAGTTTATTTTGGTAATAAGGCCTTGAATGTGTGCTGGCAAATTATGGTTATTTTAGAAAATAACTGCTAAGATATTTATTAAGATAGACAATAAAAAATAAAGTTAGCACTAGTCAATAGTCACTTCAAGCTAATTTAGTGGCTGGCACTTGTCAACAGAGGATCTTGTTTAGCAGAATCACTACAAAATATGCTAGCACAATAAATAAATTTGTGGTTCTGATGCAGATGAAGTTACCTACACAAACTGAAAACATCAAAGTCACTGGTGATTTCACTAATTGGGTGGTTCTATTCATTAGTTGAGTATCTTTAGAAGCTAGAACTCTCACATACTTTGGTGACAATTCACAGAGTTATACTTCTAATACATGGTCCCTTCACTAGGTATTTTAATAGTAAAATAAAGTAATGGAATGTATGTTCCTGCCGATTAACACTAGGTCTGTCTTTACTACAAAGTAAAATAATAAGAAATTGAATACCTGGAATACTTGCAGGAGAAATTGGGCCAGATCTTGACTGGTTGCTTCCAACAGGAGAGCCAACGGGAGACGGTGACGGCCCGCCCGGGATACTGGAGAGGTGGGGGGATGCATGTGGAGAGAAAGGTGACTGAGCCGGGTTGCTCTGATCCCCTTGGCTGCTCGTGGACCCTGATGCGCTGACCGCTGAACTCAAGGTTGCTTCAGTCCCTGTCGGGAGGTCATCAATGGAGCCAGACAAATCCTGAAAAAGAGAAAAAAACAAGTATTTATAGCCCAAAACATAATTTGATCAGTATCTGATCAAAATACTATTTAAAAATAACACACCCTTTAGAGAGGTGAAGTTTCTCTGGAGAATCCCTTAAAATTTAGAGCATGGTTACTTCTCGTTTGAAGACTTTCATCAGGTTCCTTCTAGGCTGAATCCATAAGAACTTGTCTACCTCCAAACAAATGATAGTTACACCTTTCTTTCATAACCACCCTTGGACAGTAAACTTGCTCAGAGTGCCACACAAATCAGACAGGACTTGAGGTGAAGACTTGTGATATGAATGGAATGCCTGATTCTTAAATGATTACTTCAATAAACCAGTAAACTAGAGGCTTTATATCCTTTTATTTAGAAGTTGACATCAGAGGATTGTTTGAATTTCAAACCAGGTCATTCTAATGTAATAGCAATCAAGATTTTTCTTGTGGTGAAAATTCTTTAGGTAACTGCAAATCTGCCATTTTAAAAAAATAGGGATATGTGCATTTTTATCTGATATTGTGAAGATAAATCCCCTTGCAGTTAGTTGGCAGAACGAGTCCTAATGCTATACTAAACATTTTTTAAATAGCAACTTTACCTAAACAAAGATTTTAATGCTATCTAATTTATCGTAACACCCTGAGGCAGTTATTAAAATCTCCAGTTGTTGGATACAGAAACTGAAGCTCAGAGAGTAGAAGCACTGGTTACACCAGTGAGAGGAGAAGGAGGGAACTGGCTCCCCAGCACCCCCAGCAGGTGAGCAGTACTGAGATTATTTCCGCCTCCTTCCTTGAGTGCTCCCGGGCCCAGGCTGGGGTCTACCCTCTGCAGGCACTTGGTAAAGGAGGGGCCTGCGTGCTGACAGGACTCCCAGATCACCAGGTCTGCAAACCCAATCCAAGCAGAACGCGGGATGCTGAATGAGTTCAAGGGTGAGATGCAGTATGAAGATTTCCACGTTGGTAACTGGGGACTACCTGCTGCAGACAAAAGACACCTGGTTATGCTACTGTCCAGAAGGCAGAGTCAATCCTAATTGACAGCCTCTGCTCATTCAATGTTATTAATGTTTAATCTTACCTCACTGCTTTCTACTAAGACTTTTGAAACTAGGGCTTTAAAACTGTTAGAAGGAAGACTTTTAAGACGCAGAGAATGCATCAAGACCAGAAAGTGCAAAAGGGACAAGGTAAAGCAGAGCTGGCGGGGTACCTCAAAACATCACAACCTAAGCTCAGGATTAGGACCAGCGACCCCTGGACAGTGTGTCTGTCGAGCATTTCCTATACCACATAATTAACTCTTTTTTTTTTTTACAGCAAAATTGTCAATGATTAAAAAATACATTCCAAAGTTTGGCTGATGAAAAACCTCATTTACAGAAAAACAAGAATGCCTTGTGGTGAGAAGAATAACGTTTCTCTTAGTAAAGTAGTAATCTTCAACAACCAAATAATTTGTGGTTATGAATAATGATTGTAACATAAACAGGGTAGATTGAAAATATCATCCCCAGAAATAGTATCATCAATTCTCCAAAATAAATTTGGGCAAACAATCAGATTTTCAGAATTTAGAGATGAAATACATAAACATTTCTACTCAGGACGCAAGGGATGCATGACCTTGCACATATACGTATCTGGTAAAACATACCTGATTATTTGATTCAATAATCATTTTATTCAGACTTTCTGAATTGAATACAACATTGGTGAAGCCACGTAGAAACAGAAGGTTATGAAGCAAGTAACATACTACATACAATGTAGGAAGTAGCTGCACTTCAGCAATCAAGGCAAATATCTGAGTTCCTCAAAACAAAACTTCAGTTAGTGAAAGTGTACACATAACATGCACACACTGACATACTGAAAGAGACGATAAGATTTCAGTCCATTCCTACCCCTACTCCAGGCTGAATGCTGACTTCTCACAGCCTCAGGGGAAGGGTAGGGATGGGGTGGAAAGAATGCTGACAGGTTCAAGATAATTCTTTAAGTATATGCCTCCAAGGGGTTTCCTTCTTAATCTGGCACAGCCAATCCATAAATATGCCTTCAATGGCTCTTTAAAGCTAGGAATTACAAACCATGATGCATGAGCCCATATTCACCCAACTGCTTTTGATCAGTCCATAAGCCACGTATTTTTAAATGAATCAACAACAAAAAAGAAAATAATAATATTTTGTGACACATGAAGCATAAATGAAATTCAAATTTGTTGTCCATAAAGTTTTGTGGAATGCAGCCAAACCCATTCCTTTAAGTATTGTGTATAGCTGCCTTGGGTCTTAAACTACGTACCATTTGGTCCTTCTAAAAAATGTTTACCGACTCTGATTTACATAACCAAGGTATAGTGTGGTCTCCATTGCCCTTGCCTCTTGCTTGGGGAAAAAACAAGAATGAGACAGGCCTCAGCAGAACTGCACAATGACCTCTCCAGTACATCAAGATCTGTTCAAGCTTTAATAAGAATTGGAACTTGCTTCTCTACTATATCCCCTGGAAAAAGACGTATTTAACACCAGATATAAATTTACTCTTTTTAAAGCATCATTACAACCCAGAGACCCACCTATAAGGATGGGCAGGGGACTCTGCGTTACTTGTACTTGGTAATACCTACCAAATGTGGATTACTAACAAACAAAATGGCAGTCAGACGAGAATTAGTTGGGAGAAAATATGTCTATCATGCTGCTTCGGAGAAAAAAAAAAGGTATATAATTAAATATAAAACCATTATCTTCTATTATACTACACATGGAATTAAATATTAAAAGGACTCAACGTAGAATCAATTTTTAAAGTCATTAATTGTAATTACATAATCTTATGCAAATCTTTCATCATAAGGAACAAATTGTTACTCTTAAGTTTTTGCATTCTCTGCAGGGACCTACAAATTCCTTCCCTTTCCTCCCTTTTAAAAAACAAAAGAGACATGGATGAGCGTTAGGAGAGCATCATTCAAGCTGCAAAGGCATCAAAAACATTTCTGTTATTCAACAAGCTGGCCAAGGAAATATCAAGAGAAAAATATAAAAATGGTGGCTTTCTTAGTGTTCACATGTCATCAGAATTTCAGTGCTGACTAGACTAGTGCATGACAGACAGTATTATAGATATAATTTCTATATTTACTGTTATCCACACATGTAACTTTTATATGTAAATTATACAGAAACATCCCTGCCCTGCAGATACTTAGGATATCTACATGTATAACTATCTTAAAGCACATTAATAAAAGAAGTTCAACAGTGGTTTAAGCATTCAGCCTAGTTAACAAAGAAGCTCTGTAACTAATACTCCTCTAGAGGACAATTTAGTCAGCAGGGCACCGACTCGATTCTTCTTTTACAAGTACGATCAGATCTATGTTGCCTGTAAAGAATAGAGAGACCTTAATGCATCTCATTCTAACTAAGGCACCTTCAAGCTACAGTGCTTTCATTTATCTTGCTGGAAAGCTGGCAGGTAAGGTAATTGCAGGGAGGACTTTTTTTAAGGGGTTAGAGTCCCCACACCCCAAGGCATTCCTTAAATCCTTCCTCTCTTTTGATGGAGTGATTGGTAGAGCAATGACTTCATGGGCTCATGAATAGTAAATTCATTATTTTGCCATCACAATTTGATTTGGTAAAATCTTGCTATCAAATTGGGTTTTCAATATCTGACATCACTCAAAACACTGAATATCAAAAATAACGTAACTCCTACTGTCAACAGTTAATTCTTTTTAAATCACTGCCTTAGTAAAACAAAACAAAGCTTGTTTTGCTTTAAAATTTCATTTAAATGAAAGTTCCCTGCAAAGAATTTCCCTCTGTAACCATCTTTCTTTTACCCTCTGCCCACGTAAAATTTTCATTCTAACCGAAGTGACAAGTACGAGGGATTTTTCACTGTGCTAGAATGAAAAGCCACCAGGGAGTAATAATATCTTACCAGAAATTGGCAAGAGAAACACTTATGAATTAATACATAGCACAATATGTTACTGAAGGCAATAAGGAAAAGATGACCAGAAGAATTTTTAAAGATCTACATATAAATAAAATCTCATACAAAATTAAATATATTTTCATATCTATCTATTGTATATGATACTTCCTAAGTATTTTTACATTAATATATTATGACTTACTGCATCAAAACACATTCTTGGCTTTGATGGTACTCAGTTTATTGTAAGTTAGCTTACTAAAGGATAAATTCAGTCTATACTAGTGGTGTTTTACTCCCTTAAAAGAACTGGGAATAAATCAGAAAATTTTACTCCCTTACCTAATTAAATAAATTGTTTTCTAAAAAAGCCAATGAACTTCAAAATACTCAAAGCTGTTCTTCTCAATGCAATTAGTTGATGGTATTAGATCAGCCACTGAGATAGAACTGCAAAGCAGTGCGTGCATTTGGGCATCTCTTGCTCAGAAGCACCCCAAGAGAGCATCAGGATAAATACTGAATTAGAAATAGAGGAGATATTTCAATCAATGAGACCAATTCAGGGCTCTTGTTTAAAGATTTTAAGAGTACACAGTTAATAATTTCTCACTGTGACTTCCCCAGGGGTTAAAATGCCAGTTCAACGGTCTAAAGAAAAAGGCTCTTAGCCATCTTCAGAAGCAGAACTAGTACTCAGTCTCCTTTTTACAATATTAAGTATAAAATACAGGCATGCATTTTTTTGTTGTTGTTTTTCTCCCTCCAACTAGATCCTGTTTCTTAAGGGTAGTGACTCCTTATACCAGGTGTGGTGCTATACAGAGGATGGAGTTGACTACTCACTGGTAAATGTCACTAAAATTATAAGCTATACAGTAAAATACAGCTGCAAACGCTATACAAAGTAATCCAATACGTACAGATATTTCTAAATATTTACTATAAGCGCTCTACTGAAAACTACTGACTTAGCTATTTAAAATTCAGTAGTGACTTCTCAATTCTCTGTTTCTAGTTAACATCCAGGAGGTCAAGAATCCAGTCTCATTAGATTTTTAGTGCTTTAGAAACACACTGTAAAATTACATCATACCTTCCAACCTTATTTTGGAAATATTTTTTTGGACATATGATACAAATATACCTTGAAATTGAAATTATAACTGAGCCAACAATTTTGACTGATAAATATATACACAAAAGGAAAAACCTCACAGTGACTTTTATTTCCATGATGTTTATAGGCTTCTTTTCAGCACAAACTTGTGTGTAAGAGTGTATTTCAAGACACTTACCAAAGTCCCTGCTGCTCTCATTTGTCTAGACAGCAAATGAATTGAAAGTTTAGACTTCCTGTCAAAAGGAAAAAATGCAAAGGCACCAGAAAGACAGAATCCATGAAGAAAATCCTTCCAAGCACTAATTTTTAGGCCTTAAAAGCATCTTCTTTCCAAGATATATATACACAACTTTCTATGTAAACATGTCCAAATAACAAATATTTGTTTCTAATTATATGTGACAATATATAAAATGCAAGGCCTTAACATGCATGAAGTTAACTGGAAAAAAAAAAAAGGGACATTAATTTAACATAGTTACAAGCTACATGAATGACAAGGCCATATCCACAGCCAGGGATAACACAAGAAAAATTAATGAGTCAAAATTTATTTTAAAAGAGGAAGCGAAGAACCACATTTTGGGGAAATGACTTTTATCTGGTTTATTAACATGCTTTCTCAAGAAAAGATTCCACTATAGGTAACTCTCATTTTAAGGTGACATTTATAGGATAATCAGCTAAACTGCTATTTTGCAAAAGCAAAAGCCAGAGTTAAGCATATTATTACAGATAAATATTGTTACAGTGGTATTTTTTTTCTTTGACTATTTTAAAACCAACACCTAAAATAAAAGGTATCCATCCTCCAAGGTCCTTTGATTAAAACTCCTAATATGAAATGTGCTGCCATTTTAAATTGAGAAATGGTCAACAGGTAAGTATGAAATATGTATCATGTAAGGGAATTTTTTCCATTGCACTGGCCTCTGGGGTTTCTTAAATATTCTTAATATTTCAACTCAGCCCGTGGAGTTCTCTGCTCTTCCACTATTCACAACAGTCTTGAGAAGTTATGTAGACTAGGAAGAACAACAAATAGTCCTTTTAACAAAGTATAGGCAGTCTTGAACTTGAAAAAAATTTGGTAAGACAACTTTTGTTTATAATTTTGCTTTGGTTGCTTGGAATTTGGGACTAGCGTTCATCCGGAAGTAACATTACCTTCTTGATTAACTCCCACAACCAGCCTCACAAAAGATAATGATGATCTCAGCAACAACTATCACTACTACCACTTATTTATCTCCTTTTAAGTGCCAGAGATGTTATGTACATTTTCTTAGATGAGGAAACTATACCATCTTGTTAGCTCCAGTCCACTGTTTCAACCATGACCCGTTCTGACCTCAAGTCAAGGTCCACATCAGTGCTGAACACACTGAAGAAAACTCATGCATGAATGTTTGCTGACCCTTTATTACTCCAAGAGCACTGGCATTTTAAAGAATACACTTATAAATACAAATGATGGCATACTGGTGAAATTAAGGCTGCATAAAAAGTGAGAATACTGAATAATTTGGGGAAAGATGCCCTATCTGAGAGTTTGTAGTAGGAGCTGTGGAGAGGGTGAGTGGGAGGAGGAAGGCAAGTTTATATATGTGGGTGGATGACATTTTATATTTAGGTCTATCTGTAATGTTACACATAAATTTTCATTCTATCATGGAGACCCAAAGAAGAGAGACAAACAGCTAAACAGATAAACTATAATAAAAAGCAGAAAATTCTCTGAGACAAGGGTGAAGTAAGAGTTGCAGAATGCAGAATGGTATGTCTTCAGGCAGGGAGCACGCAGCCCAGGGGTTGATGTCTGAGTTAGGCCATCCAGCCCAGAATGTCCATCCAGACCCCTGCCTGGGTGGTGGGAAGGTGGGGGCACCTACGAGTGGAAGGGAGACGTAAGTCGGAGAATACAACAGATAAAGGCCATGTATCCAGGGCACAAAGGGCAAGAAGCACTCTGGGAAGGCATGCTCCTTTGGGAACACGAGGAGCTCGGGGTGGCTAGACATAAGCGGAGTGTGACAGAGGATAAGGCAGGCTGAGGACAGGCTGTGAATGACCTTCTATGTTTACACCATGGAAGATGGGTTTAAACTTTTAGGGAATACAGAGTCAAGAGAGGTTGCAAGAAACAGGAGAAAAAAATTGCAGAGGGGTATATCAAAATAAGACATTTTTAACTCGTCAAGAAAAAAATTCCTATTCTCAGGTGTTTATCAATAAAGAATACTTCACACATGAGTAAAACTGCAGTTGCCATTTGAGAATAAATTTGTAAATTTTTAAAACTTTATATATTTTCGCATTATACAAAATTAAACAAATGAATAACAAAACATGACTAAATAAGTAAAGTCTAGGTTAAATAGTAGTGTTCAGAAATTACCTTAACACTTTCTACACTGCAATAATTTCATGAGTTTAACAGAGTCTTCCTACTCAGTTTGGTTATATGTAAGAATCAATGGATAAAATGAACTGAAAGATATACTTCAACCTTGAAAAATTAATCATGAGTAAAATATGAGTAATATATGTCTTTAACAATTTATATTCTTAACTATATATTCTACTCCAAAAATACTGGTGATGACTCACAAGGCATTTAGCTACAAAGGGGGAAAAATCACCTAATGACTCAGAGGAGGAGGGATATAGGTTTATGGGCTGGTGCTTTACAAGTATCAGTGCCAGGCATGAAACTATAAATATTAATGACCCATGTGCTTTGAAAGCAAATTGACAAACTAACAAGATCTGTAAATATGTAAGATTTAGAGTTTCTCTACTGATTCCCATTTTTACCGCTGAAAGCATATCATAGATCTTTAGAATGGAAAAGCAAGCCACACCCCCTCTGGCAACTCTCACGGTAACAAACTTTACTGTTTACTTAGAAGTACAATGCTTAGCTTGTAGAAATTCTGAAAATAAAACTTAAAAACAAAAAGGCAGGAACCCTCAGGAGACATTTATTTCTTCACTAGTATAGCAATGAAATATTTTGAAACAGCTAGATCTAAAGAAACTGCAAATAAATTAGCAACTTAAAAAAACAAAAAACATAAAACCACACAACTCACAAATTGTACTAAGTCTATGTGGAATAAAGAGAAATTTTATTTTTGGAACAATACTAAAACTTAGTTGTTTTGACGTTTTCCCCATTCACAATTCAACCATATGGATATATGTTTGTTCTACCTCCTTCATTTTAATTTTAAAAATGTATTTTGAAATGAGTTCAGACCCACAGAAAAGTTCCAAAGATAGTACTGAGAGTTCCTGTATACCCTTCACACAGCTTTTCCCCTAATGCTAACCTTTGAAACAATCATGCATTTTTATTAAAACTATGAAATTAACATTGGTACAATACTACTAAGTAAACCATAGACTTTGTTCAGATTTTTGCAGTTTCCTTCTAGTATCTTTTCTGTCCCAGGACCACATCCAGGATTCCATGCTACATTTAGTTGCTATGGCTCCTTAGTGCCCTCCGATCTACGCCAGTTTCTCAGTTTTTCCTTGTTTTTCATGATCTTGATATTTCTGAAGTGTACGCATCAAGTATTTTGTAGACTGTCCTTCACTCTGGGTTTGCTGGTGTTAAATCATGATTAGACTGGGGTGATAGGTTTGGGGAAAGAATACCACAGAAGTGAAGTGTCCTTCCCCTGGCAACTTATCAGAGGGTGCATCATATCAACAGAGCATACCTAAAGATGATGTTAATCTTGATCATTTGGGTAAGGTGGTATCTGCCAGATTTCTCCACTATAAAGCCACTATTTTTCTGTTTCCATACTCAATGATTAGAAGGAAGTCAGACAAATCCAGCCCATACTCGAAGGAGAGGGACTGAACACATCCCAGAGGAGGTTTATCAAAGAATTTACCAATTTATGTTAAAACCATACAGCAATTAATACATATTTTGAGGAAGATGCTTTGAAGCTATACAAGAATCCTGCTTCTCCATAAAGTTTTACCCACTATTTTTAGCATTCATCAGTGGACCCTTCCTGCAGCAATTATTATCCTGGTTTTCTAATGGTGATTTTCTATTTTTTGCATTCTCTCTGTTTTTATTGTTTGTAATTCTTCTGTAAAGAAGAATTGTTCTTTCTCCATTTTTATAAGGGCAAGACAATTTTATCTTTTATATATGATGGTTTTTGTGCAATATGAGTCCTTCATAAGATGATGAAGTGATAGTTTGTCAACCACTGAATGACAGTAATATTTAAACAATATTTCCATCAATAAATACTATTAAAGCAAATAGACTAGTACTGGACTATTTAAGAATAACAAAAAACAAAATGTTGCCATTTAAGGGAGTAATATACTAAGGCAGAAAGAGGCATTTGAAGCTTGTACCATCATTTATCAGTTGTGGGCAAGACAGTTTACTTTATTCAATCATGAAATGGAGATTATAATGCTTATTCTTTATCCTATCAATGGGTCAATATAATGCAGAAAGCAAATGATACGATAATTGTGAGGACATCACTTTCAAAGTATAAAATAATATTTTCTAAAGCAAAGTTATGAATTACACACAGGATTCAGATCACTCCTGTTTCAAATAAGCTGCAAACAGAATAACAATGAAATAAATACTAAGGCTACATCATTTTGAATCCCAATTTCTTTCCTTAAATGCATACCTCCCTTTATCATAATAATGCCAACAGCTAAAAAAAAAGAAAAAAGATTCATTTGATTTCTTCATTATCTAAAGTCTACAGAGTTGAAGACTGTTTAAGATTGTCTAACTAAAAACAGAAAGCAAGTCTAACAGCTACCATATAACAGCTGAAATTTTCTAGTTTCAGAGAATTATTTTTCATACCTTCTAAATTCTTTAGAAAAATATAAAGAGTCCAGAAATTTTTTACATTATTAGTTTGACTAGATTACAGACGGAAATGTTTTGCGAAAGCTATTTTTATTTTTTAAAATGAAATTCAACACAGTACTCCCATTAGTCACACATAAAAACACACATTTTCCTTAATTTCACTCATGATTTACAGGTTCACTTAGTAAGAGGTTTCCGAAATGAGGTGTTTTTCTATTTTTGTTTAGGGTCAGTTGGTCACTGAAGTGGGGCATGACTACCAGAGATGAGCCTGGTCCTGGTATCGTAGGACTGAGAAAGCCTTCTTGACCAAAAGGGGGAAAAGAAATGAAAATACAGTTTCAGTGGCTAAGAGATTTCAAATTGAGTCAAGATGTCATTCTGGAGGTTATTCTTATGCATTGTATAGATATTCCTTTTTAGTTTCTAGTGTATTAGATAAATAACCATAAGGGAATACCTGAATCTGTTGAACATAATCAGTAGACTTGATCCTTGATGATTTCTGGATAACTATTACAGCTTTTATCATGCGACCGTGTGATTGTAAAAACCTTGTGACTGACACTCCCTTTATCCAGTGTATGGGTGGATAAGTAATAAAATATATAAATATATTATAAATAATGGGGGGGGAGTAAGGGGTATGGGATGTTTTGGGTGCTCTTTTTTATTTTTATTTTCTTCTTTATTTTGCAGTAATGAAAATGTTCTCAAATTGATTGTGGCAATGAACGCACAACTATTTCATGATACTGTGAGCCTTTGATTATATACTGTGGATGGATTATACAGTGTGTGACTATCTCAGTACAATTTCATTTTTAAAAAACATGCGTTTTTCTTAATTTCACTTATGATTCACAGGTTTACTCAGATAAGAGGTTCCCAAAATGTGGTGTTTTTCCGTTCTTATTTAGGGGCAATTGGGCACTTAATCCCCAACTGTAATTTTACATAACAATTGTTCCTAAGAGCATATAGTCATTTTGTAATAGATTCCTTCAAAACCTATTTCTCAAAAAGAGGTGGTCATAATCACACTCATGAGCTTCAGAGAGGAACTTCCAATATTAATGATGATGTTGATGGCGATAATAATACCCATAAATTTCACACTCAATCACCGGACTTCTCAGTAGAGCCAATACCATCCAACTGTATTATTGTACCTCAGACTTACAAATTATTCTGTCACTTAGAGCATGTACCCACACCCTGGAGAAGAATACAGACTTTTCTCTGATGACCACTTTACTCCACTATAAGGAGTCTCAAAGACAGCATAAACAAATTAAGGCATAGGATTCCTAAAGGCTGAAGAGTAAGATTCAGTTTTGCATGCCATCTAATACATTTGAACTGAGGAGAGAACTAAGTAATCTGACCACAAGCCTATCAGATTGCCTAATCCTTCCCCATCCTAGTAAATTTTAAGTAAGTTCTGAAGTAAAACTGGACTTAAATTCCAAACATCAGTCTGTAAATTCCTGGAAAGCAATGTGCAGGCTCCTCCCAAAACTATGTATCTCATTCTCTTCCTCTAATAAAATCAGCTTTTGTTTAAGGCAGTCATTAAATTTTAGTTTTCTTTTTAACATTTGTATCATATGCTAACAGTATTATTGCTTCTTGTATTCTGGGGGACAGTGCATACAAAAGAACCTGAGCTCTGGAACCAGATAGGTGTATTCAAAACCTAGCTTCTATCTCACTAACCCAGAGGACTCAGGCCAATCACTCACTCCCCCATACGCCTCCATTTCCTAATCTGAATGTAGCCTGGGGATAAAAGTATCTCACAGTGTGGCTGGGAGAGTTAAACGAGCTGCTGTATACAGACAAAGTGCTCATGAGACATTGTTTTCAACAGGGAATTTATAGTAATAACATAGTGGATAAAAGCCTGAATTCTAGAGTAAGATAACAGTCTGAAATCAAGTCCTGGCTCCATCATTTCCTCATGGAACCTTGAGCAAGTTATTTAACCTCAGTGAGCTTCAATTCCACTTTTCATAAAATGGGGAAAATTACACACCATGATGAGAATTACTAGAATTATGAATGAGAAGGATTAAGCACACAGTAGATGCTCAATAAATGATAGCTACGTATTTAAATACATAATACAGACACTTGAGACACAAACAGTTTATTTTTAACACTGCTTGCTACATAAAACACGTTTTGAGTACAGGACAAAGAACTTGTAAATGAATTTTTGGAAAAATAACATTTATAAGATGGAATGAGCAAATAGGGACATGAATGCATCCTTCCATTTTTAAACAAATATTTACCAGATAATTATGTGTTAGGTAAAGATTTCTTTATTATGTTAATAATCAGCAATATTTTATTAAGCAAATAGCCTTTGGTACTTCTTTAAAATGTAGTGATAGTGTTACCAATGAAATTACACAAAGTAAAACTGTAAGTAAACACTGCATACCAGAGAGGGAATTGGTTGGAAAAGATAATCAGTCCAGGATGAGAAGCCAGGCAGCCTGGGTTCGAGTCCTTGCTCCAATACTGCTTAGTGGTGTGACGTTTGACAGGTGACCCCTAAGCCTCAGTTTAGTCACCTATAATGTATCTATGTCCCAAAGAGCCTGAGAAAACTAAATGAGCTAGTAGAGAATCCATTTAATAAATAAAAGCCATTTTTATTTTTATATGTTACATAGTATGAAAACAAATTTAAAATGAAATAACAAGAAAACTGGATGCCTATAATGGCAAAAAAATTAGAAACCACCTGAATGTCAATCAGTAGTGGGCTACTTAGAAATATACAGTAATTATTTTAAATGCATATTTAAAATGATGTAATATTTATTGAAAAGAAAGGTGTCCATATTGTTGAGTGAAAACCAAGTAACAGCAGGAAATAAGAAACATGATCTAATTTATGTAAAATGTATAAAATATTATGCAAATATATGCATACATATAAAATATATGTATGAATATAGAGTATATATTTTACTGCTTAGATAGTGGTGACTGCTTAATAAAACGTTAACAGTAGTTACTTTGAGGCAATGGGATTTAGGTGGATTTTTACTTTCTTTTTTGTACTAGGAGTAGTTATTTTACAAAAATGCTGAAGCATTTTTATAAAAGAAATAAAAGAGGACCCTGGAGATTTTAACACTCGTTAGCACATAGCTACAACACAGCTTAATGAACAGAGTATTAATTTATGCCCATTCTAAGGCAAACAAACAAATGAGTTTTAAAAAAAAAAGTCCATTTAAAAGATGGGAAACAGGTGAAAGTAGCAGCATGAGATCATCTTAGTATTTTCAGAATATATATTCAAGCTTACTGCAAAATACAGTAATAAAGTGACAAGGCAAATTTGGACAAAGAGAAATTATGCTCACATGCACAGTCTGCAAATTTTATGAAGCTAAGATTTTTAATACAAGTTTCTTCACTGTTTCTATTAGCAAGTCTGTTTGTACATA